>NC_056745.1:1445808627-1445873627 GCF_019279795.1 Protopterus annectens
ATATATATATGTGTGTGTGTGTGTGTGTGTGTGTGTGTGTATATATATATATATATATATATATATATATATATATATTTATATATATATATATATATATATATATATATATATATATATATATATATATATATATATACACACACACACACACATATATACATATGCATATATAAATGTATTTTCCCTGCTGTTGAATGACTGTGCTGCATATGTTTGATAAAGCATCAGACCTATGTACAGCTCAGATAGCTTAGTTGCAAATTGCTGTGGCTATGGTATGCAGGGTCCTGGGTTCAAGACTTGCAAGGTCTTATTATTTTGGTGCTGGGCAGAACAAAGGCTGTTGGATGCAGAGTGATTTGGGTACTTTTAAGCAGTTGTAAGCAGGTTTGTGTGGAGGTAAGCAATGCTAACTTCCGGTTAACTATGCTTACAGACAGTTAACCTTAAAAGTGCTTAATCTGTGTAGGTACTGCTTAACACCATGCAAACAGGTTTAATCCAGCTTAGTACTTCTTAAAAGAGCTTACTCCCACTTACCCCCATGCTAATTTCTTTAAAAGAAAAGAAAAAAGGGGTGATAGGAAAATGGTAAAAAAGGGGGCATGCAGAAGGAAAGACAATAGGGAAAGTAGCTAGGGATGTGCAGGACAGGTGTAGGGAAGGTCCATAACTGTCCATTTCTTCTACAGCAACAGCTATGCATATATACTGAATTTGGAGGTATATTTGGACACTCAATCCCCTGGGAGAGGAGTGAGGGCAACAGTAATGTATTGTGATACCAATTAGACCAAATTATGTATCCAATGGATACGTGTGTGAAATGGACAGCTATGTATGGGGCAAACATTTTTTTTTGACAACATATTGCCTTTTTTTAAGTTGAGAGTGGGATGTTGGGGAAGGCTACTAGGTATATTTGGGGAGGTAGGTTGGGTAGGAAGACAGACAGGACAGCATACAGGGGTGGGATATGACACATGTGGGGGGTAAACACCTTTGACAGGGAGGGGTGTTTGGAAATCAGATGCCCATGAGCCCCCAAATGGAAACAGTGGGACTGAGGTCCCCACCCATGGGCAGTCACCACTGCACCTTCATGGCCCCAAAGGTGGCTGTGCCTGGGGCTAAGAAGAAGATGCAGGCTTTCCCTCTAATTGGGCCATGTGGCCCTCAAGCTGGTGTAGCAGATCTGCAAACTCCTTTCGGAGCTCGCTATGCACCAATCCCCGGACCTGGCTTTGGGTGATGGTATCCTGTCCACCCCCGCTGCCAGGAGGGATGAGCCCCATCCGCTGAGGCAGTTTCACCCGAAGGTGGTTCAGGACCAGTGGACGAGGAGCTCCCAGGGTGGGTCCCAGAAATGCTGGAGCCTGGCTCCATAGCCAGATGAGGTGGGAGAGGTGAGTCCACTGGAACTGGCCTTCCCAAACGTGCTGTGGTGCTGCAGTTTTAAAACATATATGGGTTAGTAAGAGTCAACACAATCCAGGATTAGTTATAACAGCATGCATAGATATTCCCATTAACACAAAACAACAGATTTGGAACAGTTGCATAGCAAACAGAACACATGCATATATGGAACCACGGTGGCCATTACAATGGTATGCAGGTTACATTGATAGCAACAGGCCACCAATGATAGTATTTCAACATGGAACATTAATAGAAACACATTTCAATATTTGTTGAAAAATAGGACATATGTCCCAACAGTAGGTTTGTTGTAAAACATTCCCATTGATTTGTGTGTTTAGATTATTGCTGCAGATATGGTGGTGGGGGCGGGGAGAGATGTCACTTAACAGCTTGTATATCCTTGCAGTGCTCACAACTTTAATGATCATTGCTCTAATCATTACTCTACAGGTATTATTACAATACCCTATGGCCTTGGTTTGGGCAGTGGTATATTTGTACACAGTGTATTATTCAACTGTCTTATAGCTACTTTATACTTCTCTTACCTGGAATACCTGTGGGGGGAATGTTTGTTAACACTACCTGACTGTTTCTACACATATTCACAAAATCCTAGTTAAAATTATGCATACAGCTTACTACCACTCCCAGGATTCGAACCATGGCTGTGTCTGCTAAAAATACAAAAACTTGTGTTTCATCAGAGTGAGCTATTAAGAAACAGTGTCTCTTCCTTCAGTGTTTTCTTTCTACATCTCTCTTGGTTGTACAATCTGACCTTGTAATTATAACATTCTTATGCAGACATTCCTAAACATATTTTTTATGTAGCACAATGTGGGAAACAGTGGTTAACACAACATTACTATTCAGATATCATATCTTGGTGATTGCAACATGTCATGCCATACAATACCAGAGTAAATACAACCAGTCCAGGATTTAGAACTTTATTGCCAGGCAGTAACACTTTTATTTAAATATGACTTATATGGGACTATTACTGTCATATTGTCTGCTTTATTCAGTACAAACCATACCCATTTTAATACTGCCAGGTGACATTCTACTCCTTTATATTTATTTGGTATGACTACTACAAGCGGGATTGTTACTCACCAGCCTCGCGACGCAGCCTTTGCAACCTACTGGCATGGGCTTCCTGATTCACAGCCCACTCAGCTGGAGCTGTAATTTATTTATTTATTTTATTTATTTATTTATTTATTTTACATTTGTTGACCAGGATAATCCGACTGGATGCATGTCCATTTTCAGCGGAGGTCCAGGGAGAAAAGCTCCAAACATACAGACAAAAAACATACATACATACTACGGGTTTTACAAAGTAACATGGGAGAAAAGTTCCAATTTTGCAGATAAAAACATGCATCCCAAGCAATACATAAATAACAAGCAGATATTACAAGTAAGCATGGTGTGTCCCTCAAGAGGGATCCACAATTTAACAGTATCCGTAAAATATAAAAAAATAATAAACAGGTGGATTACAGCAACACTTTATTACAAAGAAATGTACAGAACAGGATTGCCATTGCAAACATTTGTGAGCAAGAAACTAGTATATACAATTGCTGTTGAGTTAGGGAGTTGCTACAGGGATTAATCAGGGCTGGTATATGGACAGAGCCAGTGCCTTTTATAATACTTTTTGGGGCATTTTTTAAAGAGGCTTAGAGAGGGTTCCAGGGTAATGTCTGCTGGAAGTAAGTTCCAAGCTTTCCCAATGGAGATTGCAAATAGGGAGTCACCAGCTATTATTAGCTTTCAGTGTTTGGACTAACAGCTTGTTGGATGAGCGTAATGGTCTGGAGTTACTATATGGTTTTATGATAGCTTTAAGGGTGGGAGTGTTTTCAGGTTGGTTGAGAATATTATGTGCTACTATTAGCTGATTGAACTGTATTAAGCTTGGCAGTTCTAGCCACCCTAGGAGATTGAGATTGTGGCAGTGATGTGTCCTATATGTTGATCCAGTGGCGAATCTGGCAATATGGTGGTAACAGTGAGAGAGTTTGGTAAGCTCTGATTTGTTTAGGTTACAGTGTATAGGTGAAGCATATAGAAGGGTGGAGAGAAGATGAGAGCGGGCGATAGCGATTCTAGCTATAGGGGTTAGAAAAGGTTTATTTCTGTATAGAGCGCTGAGCTTTTTGTTGATGGTTTTGATAGTCTTGTTGATGTGCAGGTCGAATTTGAGATTATTACCTACTATTACCCCTATGAGCTTGGTTTGGATATCTGGCAAAATAGAGGTACCATTGTTTGATATTATAGTAAAGGAAATTGGGGTGGACCTACAAGTGGGATAAAGAGTAACAGTTTGGTCTTATTGGGCTTCAACAGAAGACAGTAATTAGAGAGCCACTTTTCAACCATGTTGAATGTACTCTGGGTTAGGGTTTGCAGGACTGTTGGGGAGGAGGCTGAGCAGGTCAGAGTGGAGTCATATGCATAATGGATGCAGGTTGCATCTGGGATGGCAGTGTGTAGGTTATTGATAAAGACAGAAAAGAGTAGTGGACCTAAAATAGAGCCCTGAGGAGCTCCAAGAGTGAGAGGTAACAGAGTGGATAGTTTGCCCTGCCAAAGTACTGCTTGTTGTTTGTTATTCAGATAGGATTGGAACCACTGTATAGTATGGTTGTCCAGGGAAATAGATTTCAGAGAATGGATAAGTAACTGGTGATTGACCATATCAAAGGCCTTTGAGAGGTCTAGGAAGAGAGCTGATGACAGCAAGTTATTTCTGTTTAGAGTTATGGCATTAGTGAAGGAAAGCAGAGCTGAGGTGGTGCTATGATTTGGCCTAAAGCCATACTGAGAAGCAGCCAGCATTTGGTTCTGAATGAGATGGTTCATAATTTGTTTGTGGATGCACTTTTCCATTATTTTGGCCGGTGGTGAAAGAATGGCAATAGGTCTATAATTGGATAATTCTGTGGAACTTCCACCTTTTTGGAGTGAGATAACATGGGATATTTTCCAGATGGGGGGATATAACCAACACTTAGGGACCTGTTGATCAGGGTAGATATGGTAAATGCTATGACATCAGCAGCTATGTTTAAGAATTTTGCTGGAAGGTCAGCAGATAGGGTGGTGGGTTGCAGTTTTTTGATTAGTGATCATATTAGAGTTGTAGAGACAGGTTGAAAGTTGAAGGGGGGATGAGTAGTGGGTGTGTTAGTTGAGGAGCTAGTCAAGGGTGTATTAGTGGTGGAGTTAGAGTGTATGGGATTGAGTTGGTTAGTGAGAGATTGGATTGTTTCAGTGAAGAAATTATTAAAAGCATTAGCTACATTCTCAGGTGGTTTTTGGGTGTAATTTGTTGGGGTTGGAGTGGTAGATTGACTTGGATGAAGAAGCTGGTTTATACCTGCCCAGAACCTTTTGGGATTGTTTTGGTGCTTCTGCTGCAAGTTTTGGTAGTGTTTTTTTTTGTCTTGTTGATTAGATTTTTTGGTGACATTCCTAAGTTGACTGTATTTTAGTTGGTCGGGAGGGGGCTTTAGTTGTTCACCAGATGGCCCAGGCCTTATTTCTGAGTTTGATTTTTAGTTTGGTTTCCTTAGTGAGCCTTGGTGCTGTATTTGTTTTGGTCTTAATATTACGAGATGGGGCATGGGAGACCAGGATGTTTAGGAATTTAATATTAAAATATGCCACTGCCTCGTCCAGTGGTATATGTTTTAAGATTGACCAGTTGACTGAGTTTAGTTCATATTGGAAATTTACAGGACTGAAGTTTTTGGTATTTTGGGTGCAGCGCTGGGGCATACAGGATGTGAGCATACAGTTAATGAAAATAGAGAAAAAATTAGGCATTCCTATCCATCACATACACAGGCTGGACTTTGGTAAACAGTTATTGCTATGAATATTTACACACTGCTGGGACATCACCCCTCTGTCTTGCTTCTTGGACCTACTGTTCCAAGAGCTCCCTCTTCCTCCATTTCAAGTCATAATAGTGGTGCCAGACCTGCTCACCAGTCTGAGGGATACCAGTGGCACTGGTGAGATCATGGGCGAGACTTTCCCAGGCTTCTGCTTTATATTGGGAGCCCTGGTACTGGTCCTGCAGCAGTCTCATGTCATGTTTTTTTTTACCAGGAGTCCTACCATGACCTTGGACTCCAGTATGCCCCAGCGCTGCGCCTGAAAGTGAATGCCCTCTCCAACACCTGCCATACTGCCTACAGTGGAGCGCTACAACCAGTTATGAACTGTATTCCCACCTGTGGGGTTTAAATACAGCTCATTTCCTGCCCTTTGCTGTGATTGTACAGTTTTGAAAATGCTGAGCTAAGCTAAGCTATGGGCAAACCTGCTTAGCTATGGTTGATAGTGCTTAAAGGGGCAGATTCAGCATTGCTTACCAATGGGCAAATCCACTTAGCTGGGCTACTCAATATTCATATGTACACAATGCTTACACCTGGTAAGCATAGCTGTGCAATGCTTAGCATTGCTTATGTTTTATTTTATTGGACTATCACCTGTATGGGATTGATTCATTATTCATTACATAATATAGATTTATTTACCTTCCCTGACATCCCCCAATGTGCTGTAATTACATGTATTCTTGTGTGACTATACTGTATGGGGCACTTGTGTTTAAATGGGGGTTTCACTACTTTATTACACTGACACCTCACATCTGGGCCTAATACACTACTCAGGTTGAGAAATATAAGTTACTACCTACAAAAATATACAAATAAATTAAAATTGTAGTGTTTACGCATACAAATGGCTTTGGTGAGGCTCGAACCATGAATGACTACATACAAGGCACATGCTCTGACCACTACACTATTGCATTTATGCGTATGTTTGATGTCTATTTCTTTTTAACTTATCATTCCATTTCAGCTGGGCTAAGGATAGCTAACGCAGCTATGCTTAAACTTAATGCATATGTGAAAATAAAATTGTTGTGTTTTTTACTTCGTACCTTTCAGAATATCCATGCTAATGCAAAACCTGTTATTCTATCAACTTTCTGGGTTTGTAGGGATCATTTGTCCCTTATGGCTTTGTCTAGATTTCTTATTCTGATGGGTTGGAAGGTGTGCATTATGTACTTCATACCCTGCTGAAAATTCATGCTAATGCTAAACCTATTATTCTATAAACTTTCTGGCTTTGTAGGGACGATTGTCCCTAATGGCTTTGTCCAGATTCCTTACTCTGATGGGTTGAGAGGTGCGTGCTGTATGCTTCATACCCTACCGAAATTTCATGCTAATGCTAAACCTGTTATTCTATCAACTTTCTGGCTTTTTAAGGACAATTGTCCCTTATTTCTTTGTCCAGATTTCTTACCCTGATGGGTTGGGGTGTTATGAGCATTCTCGCTCTATTTAAATTACCGTACAGAAATTCTGGTGTGCAGGGGACATGTGTATTGTGAGAGCACTGCTCTCAGACACACACCCTGCACTTGTACACAGAACCGTGTCCATTTTACAGCACAGCAGCATGCCTTAATGAATATGCATGGCGCACTGCCATGCTGCATGGGAATGGTCCCTTCCATGCAAGAATAAGCTATTCCTGCATGGAAGTTTACTGAATCCGAGGGATAATAAATGCACTATTAATATAAGAAAATTGTCACATGGGTACTGAGGTACTGATCAGGATAAAACATTACGAAAAATTTCAACAGGAAGATAAAAATTAATAAAAAATGTAAATAATAAGTGCAATATTTTTAATGCTGAAAATTGATCAGGATAGCTGTGAAAGATGTTGCCTATCTTTATTTCAAAGAATTTTACAGACTCCCTCACAAAATGTAAATGTATATGTGGCACTGGCTTAAACGAAACAGAATCTTTTCCTCAAAGGGATTTTTGTTTTTATTTTTTAATAAATAATCAATTTCCAATGAATAGAATAACATGATATAAATAATAAAATGATGCTGAAACAAACAAGAAACAAGTCAAACTTATATACAATATATACAAAGGCCTGGAAAAAAAATAAAATTATTAGAGCTCCAACAAAAAGTTACTTTTGTTTTACTTCCTTAAACAATAAAAGCAGGATTATGTAGATAAAAATCGGTAAGAGAAGATACTTTTTTCCAAGGATTATTGGAGAATGATTTTGGATGACTCTTACATTCTTTTATTTTAGATTCTCTGAAAGCATTTTCTTTTAAAAAAAGACAGAAGATCTTCAAAAGATGGTGACTTGATTGTTTTCCATTTCCTTGTAACACATTACCTTGTTACTGCAAGGATGGTCAATAATAAAAAAAGATTAACATTATTAAAAAAAAAAGTATCCAAAAATAAAGCTTTAAAAAATCATTTATATTACACTAAAATAAATTTAAAGAAGGACAATCGTAAAACATATTTATCCATCAGCTTTGCAATTTTGTAAACATCTGCAACAATTTATTTTATCTGCATTGAATTTAATTATTGTATTTGGAGTTAGAAAGGCTCTATGTAAACATTTCCAAGTAAAAATATCCCAATGATATAACCAAGAAGTATTGTTGATAGAGGATAATATTTTAGATTTATTTTCAGAAGTAAAAAAGGAGATTTGATTCATTGTAATATGTTTCTGAAATGTATCATTTATATGTATTTTATATTTAATAAGCATTTTATCAAGTTTTGAAATTGTATTAATATATTAATTTTTGATTTATTATATATAATTTCATAGAAATAATTAATTAATTTAGGATTTTCTGCAAAATGGGAGTGACAGAGAGAAAAACACACTTCTTGAGAGTGCAATTTAACATTTTGTATTAATAGCCAATCTTGAAAATCTAAATGAAATTCTATAATGAGTTGTTAATAATCTTTGACCTTTAAATCTTTAAAACAATGTTCCCCACAAATAAAATTTAAATTCTTCCATTTGATAAAAATATTACTATCTGATTTATTAAAGTAGTTTCTGATAATATTAAAATGAATTATGGAATCAATCCAATTGTTGATATCTATATTAGAAAAAATCTAATACTTAAAAGTCTTTAGAATAATACCTAAACATTTATAATTTGAGGGAGAGGAAATTTTATACTGAATACAGTTGGAAAGATAATGCCAAAAGAAATTATCTTAACTAATCAAACTATTTGTATGTAAGATATCAACTATTTTTAAGAAGAATTAAATGTAAAGTTTTCCAATTAGAATTGTAATTATAATCAACTCAGTTTAATGTAGTTTTAATAATCAACTCAATTTAATATAGTTTTAAAATTTACTACTTTAAAATCAGTTTTAGTATCTGGGAAATTGATACCTCCAAGCTCTCATGTTCTAATATGATGGTGTAATGGTATTCTAGGTTTATTAGGGAACCAAAACATTTTTAATAGTTGTTTATTAATTACACTTATAAGATGTTTACTAGGTGGAAAAGATGGCTTGAATTATATATACTATTTTAGGAAAATAATCATTTTTATTAACTGGAGCCTATCTTCAAAAGAAATGAAAATGATATTCAATTTAAAAGTAAGATTATTAATTATATTTATGATATTAAAATAATTAACTGTAGTTATTTCATCAGTAGATTTTAATAAGGTAATACCTAGATATTCAAATGAGAGAACTTGAACACCAATAATACTTATGAGCAAAGGCAGTAGGGAGCTTTGAGGTTCTATTTTATGAATAGGTGAGATAAAACATTAAATTTTCATGTTAAATCTTATTGCAGACATTGTGATAGAACTATTACAGAAGGACTTTATAAAGCTGCAAATGTAGTTCATACAGCTCACTCATTATAACAGCTTTTTTCCAAGGCATTCTTAAAACAAAAGACTTGAAGTTAGAGAACCATGGCAAATCTTAGGATATGAGTATTTGAAAAAGTACACAAATACCAAATGTTAACTCAAAGATATAGTATAAAAAGTATAGTAAGAAAAAGAAAACTAGAAGCTTTCACTGATAAAGGAGTTTTTTTTCAATGAGAGCTTAAAACATAAGTTTTGTACACCCTTATTCTTAATGAGACAAATTAGCAACTTCAAAATTGCAAATAAAGTTACAAATAATTTTATAATAATTAGTCATGAAACAATGCATGATTAAAAGACATATATGCACAAGTCCTATATTTATACTAATAGAACAGGCAAATATAATTAATCTGTGATTAAAACGTTGATTAAAACATTGATATTTATTGGCATTTTTGTTTTTACTTTGCATTTAAAAAAGTTTAAGAGTGTTTTTTACAGAAAAATACTGACTTTGGCTGGTATTCAGAAAAGGGACGACCACTTGGAGTAGTTGTGTACAACAAGCAGGTCAATAACCACAATGGTGAGAAAATGAGATTTACAGACAATTGTGTACTCAGTGACAAAGATCTCATTATTGTCTCATTAGCACATCTCTGAATCACATTCTAACACTAGCACTGTCAGACCTTATGGTGGTAGTATTTGACCTAGTGACCTATGAATTACATTGGAAAAAGCACCCCCATACCCTAACACACATTCAGATTCCTGTGCAGACACACACACACACACACACACACACACACACACACACACACACACACACACACACACACACACACACACACATATCTACCCAGCAACAAACACGTCCCCCCACAGTCAGTTACAGTCATAGGACCCCCCCATTTACCCACATGCACATTCTAATACATGCACAAGGACACACACACACACACACACACACACACACACACACACACACACACACACACACACACACACACACACACACACAAACACACATCCAGACTCTCAATTCCTTACCTAATACCACCTAGTGTGACCATTAAGGCAGACACTCATTCACTCACATACACATGCATGCGAGTGCACAGACATACACACACATATTCATGCATTTTCATTCATACCCCTATAGACACACACACACACACACACACACACACACACACACACACACACACACACGCACACACACACACACACACACACACACACACACAAACACACATCTAGACTCTCAATTCCTTACCTAATACCACCTAGTGTGACCATTAAGACAGACACTCATTCACTCACATACACATGCATGCGAGTGCACAGACATACACACATATATTCATGCATTTTCATTCATACCCGTATAGACGCACACACACACACACACACACACACACACACACACACACACACACACACACACACACACACACACACACACACGCTCTCTCACTCTAACACTCTCACTCCCATGTCTTCACTGAACTTACCAACACTGTGGCCGCTTCCTTAGGAGTGAATGTGTGTGACTGATGTCTCTTGATTGCATTTACTTTTTTCTCCAGCATTGAACTTTTACAGGTTCATGGCTAAATACTAGGCTAGCTGCCCTTGCAGGCCATTTTACACCTAGCCAATTTCTCTTTTTGTGCTCAAAATGTAGCCTATCCCATTTGGTTATAGATTGGCCTTACCCATCCCATGGTTAATAATTATATATTACCCCTAGTGAGAATACTAGGCTCTTATCATAGATAATTTATGGGGACTTTTGCACAGGATAAAGCATTTAGGATATGCATCTGTCCATTAGTAGTACAGGGGCACTCCTGGGATAAATTTTCTGTTTCCCAGCCATAGATCTAAGTTGCAGTTGAAAATGGAAAGGAAAGAAGTTTGTTTTATGTGGAAGTGGGAGCCTGTATGAGAAGGAGAGCCTGTATGAGATATATAGGTTAATAAATGTACACTAGGCTAACAACCACTAGGGCCCTTAAAAGCCTAGCTGTGCAACCCAAATGTGACCCTCAAATTTAATTTATATTTGATTTATAAAGGGTGATTTACTGGCTGCCTCTGTCTATCAGAGACATAGTAGTAGGGTTGCCAACTTTTCATGTAAAAAATTCTGGACATGTACATGAAAGCAAGATGCGTGTAATTTTAATGATACCCTTTAATGGTACTCAACATGCACAATTTTGCTTAATAATGCTTAAACTGAACAGAGATGATCAAGCAATTATTATGATAAAGTAATTTTACAATATCTATGCTACTGTATTGTACACTATTTTGCCAAATATAAGGTTTGAACTCATACTACAACTTAAGCTACTGTTACCGTAATGCTTCAAATGAAAAATGCAGAGAGAAGCAAATACCATAATTTGATGTTGTTGTGTCTTTCAGCTTTTCCCGGTTAGGGGTCACCACAGTGGAACTCTGGTCCACTAATGATTGGCAGTAGATTTTTATGTGCCGAGTTTCCAGCTCTGACACACAACCTTCAACGAAGGTACTCCCATTCACGCATGTCTCCACACAGAAGACACTTTAGCTGAGAATCGAACAGGACAACATCTTACTGTGAGGCGACAATGCTACCGCAGCACCACTACCGCAGTACAAATACCATAATTTGATAGGAATGAATAAGTCTAACAAATCATAAAGACAGCAAGCTGTTACAGTCTCAGTATGTCAGGTTCTTCCAAATTCTACCAGCATAGACAGGACAGTAGAACAAGCAATATGAAGCAGCTGGAAGGTTAGGCAAGTTTTTAAATGATTAACTTTCTGAGCTTCTCTCTATTTTCAAGATGAATTTTTTGTCCTTTTCTTCAAAATATAGCAATAAAAAAGCTGGTCCCTTAAGCAGCATCCTATTAAATTTTGCATCTATACCACATCATCAAATATGTGAATATCGAATGTTCACATGAGCAAATATTCACGTACTCGAAAACAGTATTGTGGGGGGCTGGACCCCCTCACCCCCCACTAAATATATATTCCTACTCCATGACCGCACTACAGTGAGGAAAGGGCAAAAATCCCAATCTTCACTGTACTGCAAAAAATTCATAAACTTCGAGTACGTGAATATATCCGCTCATGTGTGCTTTCGATATTCACATATTCGATGATGTGATATAAACCCAAATTTTGAGTGCATAACTGGGCATAAACATGGACACCAGGCTGCCTCTGGGTTATATTTCCACTTTCTCCTGGTTAGCACCCAAGTAGTTTCATCACTCCAACTCATTTCCACATGAGCTTTAGATCTTTGTTGATTCAACAATGCTGAAAGCGCAACTTGGCTGTATGGATGGGTAATCGAAAATGTACCCTAGGTGTGCCGCCTGTACTACTACTGGACAGACGCAGTTCCTAAGTGCTTTATCCCAAGCATGGGTCCCCTCAAATTATCTATGGTGTGATCCCCCTTATTCTCACTAGGGGTAATATATAATAATCAACCATGGGATGTGCAAGCCCAATCTTACACAAAATGAGATAGGTTAATTCAAACACAAGTAGTCAAAATGGCTAGGCGTAACATGTCCTGCATGGGCAGCTAGCCTAGTAATTGTCTATGAATCTATACATATTTTCCTGATAGAATTTCAATAAAAATTACCAAATTCTAATGCTTTATGGTTATACATTTTTGTGAAATAGATTTCTGCATAATGTTCTAAATAATTTTGCTTTCATTTAAGTATGTCACTGCAGAAATTTTTAATTGGAACTACTCTCTGAAAGTCAATATGCAAGTCCAAAAACTTTGGCTATGACCTGTAGATTATACTTATCCAGTATGCAAGAAGATGGGCAACCTGTCTCATCAACCAATTTATTCCTAACTTTTGTTAAAATATTTAAGTATGTGTGCAAGCAATACAATAAATAAATACTGACTAATAATGTTTTTCTGTTGGGGGAGTACATGAACAGTGCCATTATGAAGGTGATAATTACAACAGCTGAGGATGTATATCATCGTTTTGATGTACATCTTACCGTTATAAAAAGTAAAGATTACTGCTAAGATAATGGTCACAAGTCTTATGTTATTACATTAATAGTGTACCGTTATAAAAAGTAAAGACTAGTGCTAAGATAATGGTCACAAGTCTTATGTTATTACATTAATAGTGTACCGTTATAAAAAGTAATGACTACTGCTAAGGTAATGGTCACAAGTCTTATGTTATTACATTAATAGTGTACCGTTATAAAAAGTAAAGACTAGTGCTAAGATAATGGTCACAAGTCTTATGTTATTACATTAATAGTGTACCGTTATAAAAAGTAAAGACTGCTAAGATAATGGTCACAAGTCTTATGTTATTACATTAATAGTGTACCGTTATAACAAGTAAAGACTACCGCTAAGATAATGGTCACAAGTCTTATGTTATTACATTAATAGTGTACCGTTATAAAAAGTAAAGACTACTGTTAAGATAATGGTCACAAGTCTTATGTTATTACATTAATAGTGTACCGTTATAAAAAGTAAAGACTAGTGCTAAGATAATGGTCACAAGTCTTATGTTATTACATTAATAGTGTACCGTTATAAAAAGTAAAGACTAGTGCTAAGATAATGGTCACAAGTCTTATGTTATTACATTAATAGTGTACCGTTATAAAAAGTAAAGACTGCTAAGATAATGGTCACAAGTCTTATGTTATTACATTAATAGTGTACCGTTATAACAAGTAAAGACTACCGCTAAGATAATGGTCACAAGTCTTATGTTATTACATTAATAGTGTACTGTTATAAAAAGTAAAGACTACTGTTAAGATAATGGTCACAAGTCTTATGTTATTACATTAATAGTGTACCGTTATAAAAAGTAAAGACTAGTGCTAAGATAATGGTCACAAGTCTTATGTTATTACATTAATAGTGTACCGTTATAAAAAGTAATGACTACTGCTAAGATAATGGTCACAAGTCTTATGTTATTACATTAATAGTGTACTGTTATAAAAAGTAAAGACTACTGCTAAGATAATGGTCACAAGTCTTATGTTATTACATTAATAGTGTACCGTTATAAAAAGTAAAGACTACCGTTAAGATAATGGTCACAAGTCTTATGTTATTACATTAATAGTGTACCGTTATAAAAAGTAAAGACTACCGCTAAGATAATGGTCACAAGTCTTATGTTATTACATTAATAGTGTACCGTTATAAAAAGTAATGACTACTGCTAAGGTAATGGTCACAAGTCTTATGTTATTACATTAATAGTGTACCGTTATAAAAAGTAAAGACTAGTGCTAAGATAATGGTCACAAGTCTTATGTTATTACATTAATAGTGTACCGTTATAAAAAGTAAAGACTGCTAAGATAATGGTCACAAGTCTTATGTTATTACATTAATAGTGTACCGTTATAACAAGTAAAGACTACCGCTAAGATAATGGTCACAAGTCTTATGTTATTACATTAATAGTGTACCGTTATAAAAAGTAAAGACTACTGTTAAGATAATGGTCACAAGTCTTATGTTATTACATTAATAGTGTACCGTTATAAAAAGTAAAGACTAGTGCTAAGATAATGGTCACAAGTCTTATGTTATTACATTAATAGTGTACCGTTATAAAAAGTAATGACTACTGCTAAGATAATGGTCACAAGTCTTATGTTATTACATTAATAGTGTACTGTTATAAAAAGTAAAGACTACTGCTAAGATAATGGTCACAAGTCTTATGTTATTACATTAATAGTGTACCGTTATAACAAGTAAAGACTACCGTTAAGATAATGGTCACAAGTCTTATGTTATTACATTAATAGTGTACCGTTATAAAAAGTAAAGACTACTGTTAAGATAATGGTCACACGTCTTATGTTATTACATTAATAGTGTAACGTGCACGAGACTCATCTTGTTAGAAATCCCGTACACCCTCACACCTCTGTCCATATTACTACTTCAGTCCTAACAGCTAATACAGAACTATATTTGCTAATACAGTGAAAGCCAGGTAGCACAAATGTCTGATCCCATTTGCAGCTGTTCCAAAGTAATTACAGAATTGCCCATACCTTCTCTGCCTTGGCTACATAAAGCCATAACTTTCTCCAAGTTGTAAACTTCTTTCTTGTGCTAAACTTGTAAGCCATTTCTTTGCTATCATATCTAGAAATGAGCGGTGACTGATGCATACTGAACCCATCATCAGGACATGGGCTAGTGCTTAGCCATAATGTCACACTCCACAAAAGTTCAAACTCATCCAGAAGCCCGAAGAACAAAAGAGCCAAAAAAATGACTTCATCTATCTAAGGTATAGTTTGTTGGCACCTGACACAAGTTTCTTAAAGTGGATGCCACATTTGGGAAGCCAATTCATTGCAATCTAAGTGTGATGAATTAAAAGTTTTTTCTTTACTTAGAGTTCACAGAAACATGTAGATGTACACATGCAGTTAATGTATGTGAATGTTCCTGCTAGATAGACGATACATGCAGAGATGTAGGCAACTTTTAGAGTCGACCCCACTATTCACCGCCGCTTGAGAAAGTCAGCAGTTACACAACAAACAAGGTGGGCATAGTTTCTACAAAGTATACTGGAGTGTCCTCTGTCATTCCTTTTACAGGAACTCCTGAGTTCGGCAGTTGTATCCTGAAAAAAAAAATGAATGTCCCACTGTTTTAGCAAAAAGAAAAAAACTCTAAATATTGCAGCAACTATAATACTGTATCTCAACACATGACTTTGACATAAAATATTATACATAGCTACAGTTCAGTGGCAGTGAAGCTTTGGTTGGGTAATAAAGTGAAAATGGGTGTTTTACATTGGTTGAGATCATGGCTTGACAAAAAGTCACGTTTTAATAGAAAATGTGCTTCTGTGTTGGTGCTCCATGTGAGGTGTAAGGATAGTAATAGTCGATTTTATTTTTCCAAACAATATGCTGTCCAGAAAATGCAGTCTCCATTTTCTGGAAAATGTCCCTTAATTTCAGACAGTCCAGAAGAATTCTGGATGGTTGGCAACTGTACATAGTAGCCAGACCAGGGGTTATTTTCTGAATACCCAGTCATTGACCCAGGTTGCACTTAAATAGAGATAGGTAGGTGTTCTGCTTCACGTGGATAGTAAACCTGTTCCAGAGAATGTGAATTCTCTAAGAAACATATCTGTCTGTCCAACATGTCCTTTTTATGTTGCAAGCAAAATTTATACCTTTTAATCTAGTAGTTCTGATGCTGTTTGTTTTGCGGATGTGCAAAAGATTCAGCAAAACTGGGTCGAGGGATGCCTTGTATGCCAGGCAAAGATAACCTCTCAGAAGTCTGTATGATACTGCCTAAAGAGATGGGGCTTTGAGGTGATCAAAGTCAAAGTCAAACTAAACTTTATTGTCATTTAGAACTGCACATGTGTTGCTTTAATGAAATTTCGAGCATCAGGGCAGTTCTTGAGATTACAAAGGAAAGTGAAACAAAACATACAAGTGTAGGAATAAAGATAACTAAGAAATTCTATAGTACTTCCAATACACGTAAGAAAGAGCAGAGACATTAACCAACATTCATATATGAAAAGAATACCATCCCCTCAGTTAAATTAACTGCCCTATTTAAAGTAATACAAAACACACTACAGATTGAAATGCCTAAATTATTTGTCTAATATTGCACTTGAGTGAGTTAAATAATACTGACTATGAATATAATAAATAAATATTGCACTTACTTGGAATATATGTAAGTATATATTGCACAAATAAATAAAAATTGACTTATGTTTCTAGACCCCTGGGAGTTGTACCTGAGTTCAGAAGTCTAATCACTGTAGGGTAGAAACTGTTACTGAATCTTGTAGTCCTGCAGTGGATGCCTCGATACCTCCTGCCCAATGCCAGATGCTTAGTCCATGTGCAGGATACATGTTGTCCTGTATTATTTTGGTGGCCTTTTGGATGCTTCTTGCAGAATACAGATGTTGTATCAATGGAAGACTGGAACCTGTTACCTTCTCTACAACCCTCACCACTCTTTCTAGCGCCTTCCTTTCTGTAACTGTGCAACTTCCAAACAATACTGTGAAGTTGCAGATGAGGATACTCTCTACTGCACCACTATAGAAGGTGGTGTGAATATGAGGAGGAAGCTTAGCTCTTTTCAGCCTTCTTAATAAGTGGAGGCATTGCTGCTCTTTCTTGACCAGTTGGCTGGTGTTTCCCAACCGCAAGAGATCCTCTGATATGGGCACACCCAAGAATTTTGTACTCTTAACCCTCTCCACACTCTCCCCATTGATCCTGTGCACTGGATGGTTCATTCTCCTTTTCCCAAAGTCAATGATAATCTCTTTGGTCTTGCTTTCTTACATTCAGATCAAGGTTGTTCCCCTTGCACCAACTGATCAGAGATTCCACCCTCCTCTCTGTTCGCTCGTTCATCCTCCTTTGTGATAAGCCCACAACTGTGGTGTTATCAGCAAACTTGATGATATGGTTGGACTTGTGCTTAGCATAACAGTCATGGGTCAGAATATAGCAATAACCCATGCCTGGGTGTGGGTAATGCTGGATTTACCCATGGTTGGCGTGGTTTGGTCCCGAGGGCGAAGCATTACCCACACCCAGGTGTGGGTTATTGCTATTATACAATGACATTATTTAAGAACAAAAAAAATAATTTTCTTAAATAATGGCATTGTATAATGCCTCATTGCTGCCCTTCCGCAGCTGTCTGGTATTCCGCGGAAGTTCTGATGTACTGCGCATGCCTACGCAGTACATCAGAGCTGTGGGCAAAAGCAATGGAGAAAGCAAGATCTCCATTGCTTTTCACTGTTTTGCTATGTTAAATGGGTTTAACATAGCGAGACAGCTTTAAAAAAAGCAATGGAGAATCTCCGTTGCTTTTTTCAAAGCTGTCTTGGTATGTTAAACTCATTTAACATAGCGAGACAGTTTTGAAAAAAGCAACGGAGAAAGCAAGATCTCCGTTGCTTTTTACAAACTGTTTCAATATGTTAAATGGGTTTAACATAGCGAGACAGCTTTAAAATAAGCAACAGAGGTCTCCGTTGCTTTTTTAAAACCTGTCTCGCTATGTTAAACCCATTTAACATAGCGAGACAGGTTTAAAAAAAAAAGCAACAGAGAAAGCAAGATCTCCATTGCTTTTTACACACTGTGTTGCTATGTTAAAGGAGTTTAACATAGCGAGACAGCTTTAAAAAAAGCAACGGAGATCTCCATTGCTTTTTTAAAACCTGTGTCGCTATGTTAAACTCCTTTAACATAGTGAGACAGTGTTTAAAAAAAGACTTATACTAATAGAAAAAGTCCGGACGACCGGACCTTTTTCCATTAGTATAAGTCTATTTACAACATGCATGCTGGCCAATCAGCGTGCACGTTTTGGAATATTAATGGGGGGTCATGGTATAATGTTGAATAACAGTGTGCTGACAACACATCCCTGTGGAACTCTGGTGTTAATCATGATGCGCTTTGATGTGTTCTTACCTGAATTCACCCTCTGTGGTGGCTCAGTCAGGAAGTCCAGGATCCAGTTACAGGGATGTTTACTAATTCCTAAGGTGCCACCATATTAAATGCAGAGCTGAAGTCTATGAACAGCATCCTCACATAGTTGTTTTTGCCCTCTAAATGCTCAAGGGAGATGTGTTGTGCTACTGATATGGCATCAGCCGTGGATTGGTTAGCTCTGTATGCAAACTGCAGGGTGTCAAAATCAGGAAGTAGGCATGATAAAGGATGCTTTTTCATCAGCTGCTCAAAACATTTCATAACAGTGGATGTCAGAGTGACTAGTCTGTAGTCATTAAGGCTGGAGGAAGTGGTTTTCTTAGGTAGTGGGATGATGTTAGTTTCAGCATATGACATTGAGTTTACTCCCTGTATTCTTTCTGTAAGGATCCTTTTGAACATTCCAGTTGTTGTATGTGTCTGGTCAGGTACATACCAAAGGGGGCATTATAGCCTGGGTCTGATGAGGGCCACGTACAGTGGTTTGATGTCCTCTCTGGACCTAGATGCTGTGCCCTTGCTTATAAGTTGAGCAAGACAAAAGGATTTTCTTAATACCTTGGACACATGTTGGTCGAAGGCTGGGTTACTATTTATCCCTGACTGGTGAATCAAGTTTTCTGGGTATTTTTGATGCTGTACTTACCTGGGGTGACAGACTTCCCAAAAGGCACTGTAATGCATTTCTTGGTATTGAGTTTTAAGCCATGGCTTTGGCACCAACTGTTTGTCTGTATTAGACCTTCCTGAAGGGTGTTCTCATCTTGGGAGGATTCAGTGACTGCTCCCACTTTGCAAGCATCTGCAAACTTGGTCAGCCATAGGCCTTTGACATTGGCTTGGACATCTAGGAAGTAGATGCCAAAGAGCAGTGGACCTAGAATGGAGCCCTGGGGGACTCCATTGGTGACCCATGTCTTTTTGGAGGTGGCATCACCTATTCTAACCTTCTGGGTCTTATCAGTGAGGCAGCTAGTTATTCAGCATGTTATAAAGGGGATTATACCTAGTTCTATGTTTGTTGACAATGCCCAAGTGGGGTTTTGTATCAAATGCCTTATCCAGATCTAGGTCGGTATTATGCAATCATTTCCCCCTCATTCATTGTCTTAGTGACCTTATCAAAGAAGTCCACCAGATTCAGTAAGCATGACCTTCCTTTGACAAAGCCAAACTGGGATAGAAATAGTCTCTGGAGGTCTCCTATATCCTTGTTGACAGTCACCATGACAATTCATTCCATGACTTTGCAAATAAGACTAGTCTGACTAATGGGTCTGTACTTTCCAGTATCTGTTAAAGGTCCTCCCTTATGAAGAGAGATGACCAGTACAGTCCTCCATTCATGTGGCACAAAGCCTGTTTTGTAAGACTATAGTTAAATAATGACTCCAGAGGTCCTGATAAGTTATACTTTAGACTATTCAAGAGGCATCCTTGGATGTTATCATGGCCCAGTGAGGCTGTGTTCTTTGCTTTAGTGATTGCAGCCAGTACATGCTCCCTGGTTACAGTTGGAGGGGTTATGTTTGAGGGTATTATTGGGACGGATGGTTGGGGGTGAGTTGGAGTAAATTTGGAACTGAATTTGTGCATTAAGAGGTTAACTATATCTCCAGACTCGGTGATAGTGGCACCATTAAACACCAGTTCAGCACATTGCTGTGTGCTGCCTTTGAGGTCTCTGATATAGCTGTAGAAGGCCTTATGACTATCTATATCCTGGGAGGATCTCTTATTCTCAGAGTTGTCTTTGCTTGACCTAATTAGGTCTCTTAGTTGCCATTTTACTTTGATAAGATAATTTTTATCTTTATGGGAATCACCCTTCCTGATTTTTGCAATTTTTTTTTGTTGTTGTATAGCCTGCTTAATTTGTGGTACCATCAGGGTAGTTTGTTTCTGTGGCTAGTTCTGGGCTTACTTCTGGTAAGTACAGTAGCCTGTATGCAACCATTGAAATGTCTGTACAGAGTTTCTGAGAACAGTTCAGCATAGGCTGCATTTTCACAAACCATCATTTAATAATGAGTAATTTGCCTTGGAATAGTTCCTGTTACTGGTTTTAATGGGATTACAGGGTTGATTTTGATTTTGAAGAAGACAGCTTTATTGTCGGACCTTACCAGGGAAGATGAGATTGGGAGGGGTGCAGCATTCTCCCATATTTGTGAGCACGAGGTCCAGTAGGTTGGAGCCTCTACTGAGTGTACTCACTATTTGGTCAAGGTTGTTTGTAATTACAATATCCAGGAATCTCTGTGTCAATATATTTGAGACCATATAGGATTCCCAATATATATATATATAAGAGGTAACTAAAGTCTCCCATGAGCTGGGTGTTAGGTTGGATGGTAAATGCTTCCAGTAGGTCCAAGTATGCATTGTGAACTTTTTGGGACATGGAGAGTGACCTGTAGCTCGCTAGGATATGGTACAGGATTTTGTCTGTAGTGTTCCTTATGTGAAGGAACTCCAGCACATCATCCTGTTTGACCACTCTAGAGATCTGCTTGTTATTGATATATTGACACACCTCCACCTTTTGCCCTTGTCTATGCAGCTACTGGTCTAAAACTGTGGAAGGCTCTGAAACCTTGCACTGATGAGGTACTCTCTGTCACATTAAACCATGTCTTGGTAACTGCACAGATGTCTATATTCTCAAGTGTGTGGAGGGCATGGAGGGAGTGTAGTTTTTTATTTAGGAAGGGAGTGTAGTTTTTTATTTAGGATCCTGGCATTGAGCAGTAACACCTTGAGGTTCTTTTGAATTAATTTTGCTATATCAGTAGGTTTGTCATTTAGGCATTGTCTGAAAAATTCACTGTGTGGGTGGATAAAGTTTTAGCCAGTATTCAAAAGTCTAGAGGAGAAAGGTGCAGACCATCCTTGGCAAAGTTAAATGGTCTGTTGACTGATGCTCCCAAGCTGACAAATATTGGATCTGCTTAGAATGACACCAGAAAGATGACCAGTTGCTGAAATCAATCATTTTTTTTCACTTCTTCATTCTCAGTGATACATTGTATCATTGTATCATTGTTTCATTGTATCATTCTCAGTGATGGTAATATGCTGCTCAGTGCCAGCCTCATACTAGCCTGAGTCACATAGTCTGAAAGCTTCATAATGTCTCTGTTCATATAGTCCAGGGAGGTACATTTTAGGTCATTTATATACCTGTCCATCCAAACAATTCTGTTGATATTGTAGAAGATTTAGATTTTTAGTATTTCTGATGCCATTTGATTTGCTGATATGTAGTAAATCCATCAGTAATAGGTCGAAGGATGCCTTGTATGCCAGACACAGGTCACTTCTTAACAGTCTGTAGGATACCAAGTAAAGTAACAGGGCTGTGAGTCGGTCGATGCACAAAATGTTGTTGAAGCCCTGTATCCTTTTAATAAGCTGTCTCTGTAGGTGTTCCAGTTGTTGCATGTGTCTGGACAGATACATGCCAAAGGGGACATTATATTCAATGAACTCCCTCCCCAGTGACTTAAACTCCCTTTCCTCAATAACCCTATTCAAAAGCAAATTGAAACCATACTTTAAATCACAGTGGTTATGCCCCTGTGCTAACCCTAACTAAGTACCTGACTTATCTCTGGGTACTAATCACCATACCTGTATAAGCTAGTTACTTTTCTATTAACAATAAAGAGAGTGTGATTTAACAGTTTAAAAGTGTTATTAGAGATTTCTTTGTATGACTAACCATAGCTAATATGTACTAAGATTCCGTAAGCAGAATTGCAAAGAATGTCAAAAATCTGTTATGTACCTGCATTTGTAAAATGTCACTTACTGTAAATAATACTGTGATTTGTGGAACTTTTCTTCCCGGGCCTCTACTGAAAACAGACATATATCCAATTCAACTAGCCTGGTCAACAAATGTAAAGTAAATAATAAATAAATAAATAAATGATTGGCCTAAAGAGGGCTAATTAAAGGGGGGGCAATGACATTTCTAGATTTAGACACAATCCCTTTGTTTGTAAGCTGTGCAATAAAGTTCTTTCTAATAACAATAGACACAAGTTGGTCAAAAGTTAAGTCACTGTCTTCATAAGTTCCCAAATCCCAAACAACTGTGTCATTTCTTGGGTCTATATTATCTTGCCAAAAGCTGTTTCCAGCAAATACTGCAAGATCAAACCTCAAACCACGAAAACCCAAAAATGTGAATGGCCAGGTTACCAATTTTTCCTAGGGAAAAACTAAACACCACAGACCATTTAAATTATTACAAGGTGGGGGGCTTTGCCCCCCACAGCCCCCTAAATAAATATACCAACTCTGAAATCACACTACAGTGGGGTAAAGGGCAATTTCACAGCAACAGCCAACCAATGTTTTCCCTAGGAAAAAAATCATTGACCTGGCCTTTCATGTTAGTGGGTTTTTGCGGTTTGAAGTTCGATCTTGCTGTATTCGCTGGAAACAGCTTTCAGCAAGATAATATAGACCCCATTTCTTCGGGGCATATTGTCAATGTAGCAGTTCCCTGGGTAGCAACTTTTATGTTGTTGAGTGATTGTTATGTCACTCGAGGGTCACTTCCCCAAGCAAAGCTATTAACCTAATTTCTTAGTTTGTTTAACACACAGTTAGAGGCTGGTCATCAGGCATATTTATTCACATAATGGAAGGAGGGACAAAAATATGATATTAAGCACAGTGATCTTATCTGACACTGGTAAAGTTAAAGACCACGTATGCAGCTATGAAATTACCTATTGTTTTACATAAAACATCTTTGTAGGTATCCTTATGCATACAACCCCTTTTTCTGTAAAAACAAAAGATAATGTCATACCATTTTATAAGCAAAATAGTTTTACAAATTGCTTCTGAATGCCATATTTACAATATTAATATGAATAGATGGGCTGGATGTGGTTGCATTACTTAGGGTACCCAGCGTAATTCTGCTGGATTAACATAGATCATTTTGAATTAGTTGTATAACTGACAAACTGTTAAATTAACAGTTTTTTTTAACTGTATAATTGTTTCATTTCCTGGCACTGCTAATTGAATGCCTACCAAATTTCTGCTTTTGAGAAAAAAAGAGATGCAACTTATTCAGCAAGTTCTTATCAGAAATACACTGTTATATCCTTAAGTAACAGACTGTTATGTCCCTAAAATACTGTTTTACCAAAAAAGTGTGCATTGATAACAGAATAATTAATATATATATATATATATATATATATATATATATATATATATACATATATATATATATATATATATATATATATATATATATATATATATATTTATATATATATATATATATATATATATATATATATATTTTTTTTTTTTTTTTTTTTTTTCAGGGTTAAATTGGAAGAGTCTAACATGTTTTACATATTACAATGATGTGTGTTCTCCCTTCTGGATTGCAGATCACGTCCTCTTAAAAACAATGACCAGACAGTACTTGTGGTAGGTGGCGTTCAGTGGCTAAACAAAGATCATCTGCACATCTTGCAAAGGGTACTACAGAGGTATGATTTAAAATATTTATGGGAAGAAAACAGCCGACTATTGCAAATGAATTATAGCTCTCTCTCCCTTACATGTATTCCCATTGTTGCTTTCTTAAGAAGCATCTTGTTTTTAATTTATTTTGTAGTCTATACAAGAAAATGCGTTAAACTGCTGACCTTTTCTTTACACCTTTAGCTGCTCAGTACTTGATTTAAAGGAGAAAGCCTATGGAAAGTTGTTTGCATTGAATAGTTTGCTTTAGGCTATGGAGTCATGCATACCTCACAAATGGATTATACTGAAAAGGTTTGACTTTCATTATTGCATGTGTGAGGCTCTTTTTTTGTAAGTGATAATGGTTATACAATACAAGACTTTGTGCATTCTTTCTGTGACGTCTGACCTTTACTAATCAATGTTTATTACTATCACACATGCATGTATTTCTTGCATTTCAGCTTGGCTGATTTGAAAGTACTTACAAGTGTCCTTCCCTAAAATCATATGATTTTCATTTTTAAAATTTGTAAAACATCTGAATACATGGAAGAATTTACAAAAGATACAAAAATAGATGAAACTCTGATTTAGTTTATTATAAGAAACTGACTTAATATATTGAGAAATTATGTCACATGAATACTGAACATGAGCTCATTTTATCGTCAGTGTGTGAGGTGTAATTTCCACAAAGTATGATAAAATGATTTTCCCTTTTGAAACTGGAGATCCATTAGCAGTAAGCAAGCATTCCCACAGCTGCATGATACAGCTTTGCAGTCAGATATTGAATTAAAAATACTATATCCTTTTTTAATTCTATTCTTAAAGTGTAAAGGCTGTACTGAAGCCAAACAGACTTTTTGCTGAGCAGAGAACGATACTCACTGCTTAGGATTCATAACGTTACTTCTTGGGGTCTAAGATTTCAGCAACGTGCTCATTTGCAAGACTTTTACCACCAAAATATTAGTGGGCTGTAGTGAAAAAGGCAGATATGTTCACTCTAAAAATATAAGTTTTATAGCACACCAGGACAAGGGAGTGCCATATGTTTTAGTGAAACAGCATTATAAGTGAAAAGTGTTTAATGTTTTAAATGTTACTCAGCTGTCTCACACTAACGCAGGCTCGGGTGTACATCTCGGTCTAACAGATGGAATACTGTCTATATAGTTAGTTTTGTCAGTGATGTTCTACTACAAGCAATGATCATGTTATTCTGTGTTTAACATACGGACTATGTTCCACAGCATTTGCTTCCTTACCATTTTTTGAGGCAGTCAATGAGTGTAACTATCTTCATAATTTGTACCACTGGCGATAACCGTGATTGATGTCATCATACAGCAATCAGGTGGTACTTCTACCACAACCTGTAACAGCTACACTAGGCCCTTAATCTCCCAGATGTGGATACTGCCATTTAGCTAGGCTGTGGGAAAGCTTGGCCACCACTTCCACAATCTGCTATCCTGCAGCTTCCTTACTTCACTCCCTAAGAAGAGCTGCCACTGTTGTTAAACTCTTTTCTATCTCTGTTTCTACCTCCCTTTGGAAGAGTCAGGTAAGGTTGCAATCATAAATTTCTCTATCCCCAACAGCTGACACAGACATGTGAGCATCCTGTTTTTTATTCCTGGGCTGGCGAAGCTGCAGACAAGAACTATCTATCAGTGTCATCAGACATACCTGCTGAACACATCAACTGATAGGCCATGCAAGTGACGCATTATATTAAAATAACAACACATTAAAAATGTACAATGTAACATTGTATTGACTTGGCAGCTTAAAATTCCCAGAATCAAAATGCTGAATGGAATACTAAAGCAGAGCTGTGAAGTGCAGTGTAAAACTGCACAACCAGGACTACAGACCACACAGACCAGAATGGGTTGCCCAGCAATACAATCGACTCCACTTAAAGGCATAGCCTCGGGAATGAGGTTAGTTAATGCGTTTAAGCAGAGTATGCTTATAAGCGAAGTTGCTATGAGTTACATGTATTAATGCTGCTCGATACACAGTACAGTCACACAAAAAACATACACACAAAACAAAAACACAAGTACAGTGATAGAGTTCAGAAAAGTTACTGTTTACAGCTGTTGTGTGAGCGGGAAGTCTATCATTAACAGGTTTAATTACAGCTACTGTTATGTATTGTAGTTGCATGAGAAAAAGCCTCTTTGCACACTGGTATTGCAGTATTATTTTTTTAACCTGCCGCAGGCTTCAGTACCACTTATTCACGTATTCACTTTATTCAGTGTATTCATTTTATTCTCTTAACATTCAGCCTGTGTACTTTCTGATCTGTCTAGCATAGAAATCAGTATAGTATATCTTCTATCTAAAACAGATTTTATTCTGTATATTCACAATGTGCCTTTTTTGTTTTTTATGCTTGGTAAGGCAATGTGCACAGTGATACATTTCATAGGTTCATAGGCGTGTACTAGGCTAATGGCCCTGGAGACTTTACAAGCATAGCCCATATGATTACCCTGGCATCGTGCCTCCTGACCTTAGTTCCTAGTGCCTCTATCAAGTAGAGCCACGGGAGTGATCCCCAGGGTGAATTTTCTATTTCCCATCCACCCATCAAGATTTTTCTTGAAGAGGGCCAGTAAGGTGCTCTGCTTGACATGTATGGGGAGTCTATTTCATAGCATGGGCAGTCTCTGGATTATGAACCTGTCCCTCCAGCATGTTCTGTTGATTGTGGTAATGAGGTTGAGCTCTCCGGAGCATGTGGTGCAGAGAGATTGGGATTTCTTTAGATGTAGAATTTCTAACAGAGCTGAGTCAGACATGGCTTTGTAAGTCAAGCAGAGACTTTGTAAGTCAAGCAGAGATCGCCTTGAAGAGCAGAGTGAAACAATAACCTCTTTCTTCCTGGATGCAAAACCCTTATTAATGAGATGTGCCACATAGAAGGACTTTCTGACCACAGTGGCAATGTTGTGGTCAAAAGAGAGGTTGCTGTCAACGTGTTCCTAGATCTCTTATAACACCTTCTGTGTTCAGTGGACTACCATCGATGTGATAATTCAAGGGAACTGTGTTTTTTCCAAGGGGGATGATGATACATTTTTTGGCAGTGAGCTTAAGGCCATGGTTCTGACACCAGTGGTTTGTCTCATTGAGGTCTTTCTGTAGGATGTCAACATCACCTGGGGAGGTAATAATAGCTCCCAACTTGCAACTGTCTGTGAACTTTGTCAGCCAGAGTCCCTTCATGTTGGCCTGGACTTCAGAGAAGTAGATACCAAACAGGAGAGGACCCAGGACTGAACCCTATGGGACTCCACTCGTGGCTGGACGACAGCCTGACTTGGAGTCAGCTACTTTCACACTGTGGGTTCTATCTGTGAGCCAGTTTGCAACCCACCTAGTGATATAGGGGTTGATGCCTAGCTTAGTGAGTTTTTCTGTGATTCCCATGTGGGGAATGGTATCAAAGGCCTTGGCCAGATCAAGGTAGGCTGTATGAACCACCTTGCCTTCATCCACAGCTCTGGTGACTGACTCAAAGAAATCGACCAAGTTGAGCAGGCATGATCTACCCTTCACAAAACCAAACTGTGTAGGATCCAGAGTTTGGAGATTCCCTATATCTTTGTTTATTAGGTCCATGATGGTGCATTCCATAGCTTTGCATATCAGACTCGTCAGGCTAATGGGGTGATAATTCCCAGGGTCTGTAGTCGCTACTCCCTTGTGGAGAGGGATGAGTGTAGCAGTGCGGAATTTGGTAAGGACAAAGCCTGAGGGAAGGCTGTGATTGAACAGGGTACACAGGTGAGGTGCCAGTTCACTCTGTAGTTCATGTAGAACACAGCCGAGGATATTGTCATGTCCCATAGAAGCTGTATTCTTGGCCTTGGACAGTGCTCTTTTAATCTGTGCAGCAGTAATACTGGGTACTTGGCAATCTGCTGGTATTGTGATTGGTCCTTTGTGGGAGGAGAGGGGTAAAGTTAGCACTAAATCTGTTGGCCAGTATACTGGCAATATCTGTTGGCTCGGTATAGGAGGTACGACTGTGCAGTAGCTCAGAGCAAATCTGGGTATTACCGTGGAGATTCTTTATATAACTATAGAAGGCCTTGTGGTTGTCTTTACTATCTGCTGCAATTCTGTTTTCATAGCTAGCTTTAGAGGATTTGATGAGGGAGCTCAACTTTTTGTTGAGGCTGATAAGGGAGGTTTTCCAGTCTTGGGACTTCACCTTCTTCCACATCAGTTTCCTCCTTCTGTTGTAGAGTTTGTTTATGGCAGGGAACCACCAGATTGGCTTCCTTTTTTTGCAGAGAGTGTCTTGGTTCTATTGGGTATGGTGAGATCCATGCATTTGTGTACGTGTTTGTACAGTGCATTGGTGTATGATTTGGCGGTCATGCAACTATTCTCCATTTGCATGGGTGCCGTGAAGTTAGCCACCTCTGTTTTTAGGAGCCCAAAGTTAGCTTTGCAGAAGTTTTTCATGGTAGTTACCTTTGTGACATTTGTGGCAAATTTTAGAAAAAGGGTAGAAAAATGTACTGCATAAAACACTAATATAGTTCTTCATTATTTAGAGAAAATTTTGTTATTGATGTCTGAACAGCTGTTTGCTGCTTCAGATGAAATACAACGTCATTCAATTCACAGAAAGTGGAAAATGACTCGCATCCCTTTTGTTCCATGAATCTGCGCAGTAAGTTGAGAGATTGAAAAAAATCATCATACTGTACAGGAGCAGTGGAGACATCCTCCTCATCTCCATTCTCTTCCTCTTCTTTCCGACTGCCAGCAGCACACTGTTCTGGGACAAATTCAGAATCAGCAGCCATTTCTTCTGTTTCAAGTTTTTCATCAGCTGCAATGTACTGCTTGAAATCGTCCACCATCATGCCGAAAGGGTTACAAAAGTTCTCATGCTGATCTCTGTCGCTGTTGTCACTATTGTGTGTGACATCATCTGGACTCGACACAACAAAACTAGCCTTCTTGTAGTAGTTGGCTATCACAGATTGTGAAATCTTATTCCATGCTTCTTTCCGCGAGTGTAATGAATCCAGCACGGATAGCTTCTTGGCAAGTTGCTCAGCTGCTGTTTTCTGTCTATGATATCTGCAACATGCTGCAGGACCAGTCAGCACTACTGCTTCTTGAAGCAAGAGATAATGCCCTGATCCATTGAATGAATAAGGGATGTGCTGTTTGGTGGCAGGAACTGAAGTTTTACAGTCGTCAACTTTAAATCATTGGTATGAACAGCACAGTCGTCACTAGAGTTTCCTACTCTTGCTTCTTCATTGAGCTGCTGATTGTCAGAAGCCATTCTTTCCAAATTTCACTAGTCATCCAAGAATTCTTGTTTGCTTTGTAAGTGACTTGAAACTTTTTTACATTCTTGAAACACCTTGGGTTTTTGCTTTTTCTGATTGCAAGATGTTCAAACTTCTCACTGCCATCCATATTACAAGCTAATAGTAAGGTCATTCAATCTTTCACAGCCTTTGATCCAGCAGCCTCAACATTTTTAAATGTTGATGTATCAGCCGGTATAGCTCTCCTATATAACCCAGTTTCATCAGCACTGAAGATCTCCCATGGACTGTACTCTTTAATGATGTCTGAAAAAACATCTGCCACCCATCGCTCAGCTCCAAAATCATCTGCGTCTTGTTTTTCACCATGCTGTTTTTTTAGCACAATGTTGTGGTGTCCCTTCCATTTCTCTAACCAACCAGTCATAGGTTTGAAATCTTCAGCCTGTATGCTTTTGGCTAGTGGGTCGGCCTTTTCCATTAACAATGGACCACTAATGGGAATTTTCTGACTTCTGGCTTGTGCAAACCAGTCCAACAGGGCATCCTTGACATTTTCGGCTTTACCCAACCTCTTGTGTTTGCGATTAGGGTTGTAACTTGTTTGCCACTCTTTCATAATTTCATCTCTGTTTTTCAGAATTCTTGAAATCACTCATTGGTGCACGACTAACGTTGCAGTAGAAGTCTGACTTTCTTGATTGTCAAGTTTTTTAATAACGTCAACCTACTCAGCTAAAGTAATAGTCTTTTTATGAAGTTTCTTCGACATTCTTTTAATATCCTTAGATAATTTTTACTTGTTAATCAACAGTACAGTATCCCTTAGATAACTGAGAGACTTCCTGCTCATGTAACGATCATGTAATAACACACTATGTACATGTAAATACCCCCTCCCCCAGTTACAGCATGCAGCTGTACTGGCCTATGCAGTTATGCGGAGTAAATAACATGGCAGTTAACTACTCAGAATTTGAAACAGCTGTGCATTAAAATGAAGTATTCAATTATCTGATATGTTTTAATGCAAAATACACCGCAATACAATTCCATTAACTAACAACGGGACTGAATGGACTTTGTGCATTTAACCAGATTATGCTTTTATCCAATATGCATTTAAGTGGAACTGACTGTATAAAAGCTGCAAGCAGGTATGTATGCATAAAGGGAACAAGGCCCACTTTGTTGAAATCAGAAGCCGTAGCTCATACAAATAAAAAGGAATTAAAAAAGCAGTGCCGACCCAAATAAGAAGCTATGAATTAAAAACAAATTCAGAAAATATATATGACTGTAGCAGAGAAATGGCATCCCACATATGCATTTTTAATGCTTCTCCAAATTAAAAAAAAAAGGTCACATGCCCATTAAATAACAACGAGGTTATGATTAGGATGAGAACTTCTAGTATTACTTGTTCATTTAAGTCGTGACTAAAACTTAATGACTTGTTTGAAAAATATTAACTGTTTGTTCATTTGTATTACACTGATATATTACACAGCTGTGGACGTATGTAAATAATTATTTGTTTTTTTTATTTTACTCTTGTTTGTTCTTTGTTATTAAAATAAAATAAAACATTTAAAAAATAAATAACAATGAGGTACACTGACAAGAGAAGTGGCATGGCAGAATGTATAGCCATTCCAGAATGTACCTTTTCAAAAGTTCTTGGCACTTAGAACTGTGCAACATTAAAAAAAGAAAAGAAAGATATGACTGCAAAATTCCCTTCCACAAATGCAACCAAGATATGCAAATGGTCATTGTCCAGTTTGATCTGATGAGCAAATGTATTTCTCATTCTGAATATGCATTCATTTTATTTGGGTGAGTCTGAAAGACAGAGTGTGTCACATATCGCATCACCACCAGCCAAGTGCCTTAGTTGTGTTTTGCAGCAAGAACTAAAATAAAAAAAGCGAAAGATTTTTAGAGATTTTGTACAGGGTCTAACTCATAAAGAAGGGTTAAGACGGACAGCTGGTGAGATGAGTGAACAACAGTATTTTAGCTATTGTCAACATTGCTTGAAAGGATGTGGTATTTTACAACAAAATGTGCAAAACAAATAAATTAAAGCCAATATTCTGTAGCTGCATGAATTTCTAAGCACTAGGATAGTGGCCTGTAACTCAGCAGATGAAGCAAAAATCATGGGTATAAAAACCTGAGTTTGTGATTGTTAAAAACTATGAAGGATGCTTTATGAAATTGACATATAATGCTAATGTTACTGTTGACATAATGAAATCACCAGAATGTCTATTATATTTTCAGTACCAGACGAAATACATACAAAATTATGCTTATATGCCCTGGATAAAGATTTATGAGTATGTCTGTGTGTGTGTGTGTGTGTGTGTGTGTGTGTTTTGATTATCTGTCTCTGTGTGTATATATATATATATATATATATATATATATATATATATATATATATATATGTAACTTGCTGATAATTTGTCAAAAATACAATTTACTGTTGGGGAACAAAGCTTATAAAGCTGACTGAAAATCAGCTGATCACATACACCAGCTTTTTAAAGTGTAAGATTGTGGTATAGTGGTGATCAGGTAATTTACCCTTTTCCCCACTGTACTATGATCTGAAACTTAGTAGAGGGTGTGGAGGCACATATCAGCTGGTGACCAGTTGTGTTCAATCACCTGCCATTCAATAATGTGAATTTTCAATGTATGGTCATATAATCATTCAGATATATATATATATATATATATATATATATATATATATATATATATATATATATATATATTTATAAATGTGTATATATATGTATGTGTGTAGAACAGCCAACAAAACAATATGATAAGACCACTAAGGTAGATACTGTAACGCTATTATGTGGTGGTGTTATTGGTCTCTTTTTGCTGCATTTGATATATATATATATATATATATATATATATATATATATATATATATATATATATATATATACAGATAGGAACACTACATAATCTTGAAAGCCCAAAATCCTGAGACCAAAATCTTGAGACCAAACTCTCGAAAGTTCAAAATACTGAAAACTCAAAATACTGAAAACACACAGGATGCCAACACTTACTATATTCCAGCACAAGTACATACAGAAACAAATAAAACACAAACCATATTACTCTTCTCCAAGTATAAGCAGGGGGGCAAGCCCCCCTGCACCCCCCATACCCCATGCTACTTAAATATATCAGCTCTGAGATTACACTTCATTTAAGTAGCAGGGGGTATAGGGGCACAGCACCCCACATGGGGTTGCAGGGGGCTTGCCCCCTGCGTATAATTGAAGGGTAATATGTTTCTGTATGTATTTGTGCAGGAATATAGTAAGTATTGGTATCCTGTGTGTTTTCAGAATTTTAAGTTTTCAGTATTTTGAGTTTTCAGTATTTTGAACTTTCGACAAGCCGTGGTGGTGCAGCTGTAGCGTTGTTGCCTCACAGCAAGAAGTTCTCTCATTCGATTCTCGGCTGGAGCGCCTTCTGTGTGGAGTCTGCATGTCCTCCCCGTGGTCGAATGGTGTTTGAAAGACATACGTAGAATGGGTGTGCCTTTGTTGAAGGTTGGGCGTCGAGCTGGCACCTTGGCACCCATAAAAAATCTACTGCCAATTATTAGCGGACCGGAGTTCTGCTGTGGCAACCCCTGACCGGGAAAAGCCAAAAGAAAAACAGTAGGCTTTTAGGATTCTGTAGCGCTCCTATATATATATATATATATATATATATATATATATATATATATATAATAGTCACGAACCTTAGGGTTAGGGCATGGGTTAGTGTAAGGGGATAGCTTTACTAACTATCCCCTTACCCTAACCCATGCCGTAACCCTAAGGTCCGTGACTGTCGCACCATAGTGAAGGACATAGCTTGTTTTTTATGTCATCCACTGTGCTGTGGTGTCTTCGGTGAAGTGCACTTATGCAAACGTTCACTTTCATTAAAGTGAACTTTCGCAGAAATGAGGCTTCCTATTATAAGTTCAAAGTAGTGAACTTTTGTTCTTGTAATAGGAATCTATATATATAGATATATATATTCACTATCATATATTCGACAGCCAAAATAAATTCCTACCTTAAATATCGACTAAGAAGTTTAACTCGGAATGTTGAGAAGGTAAAAATGTCACAAACATATACCTCCTGTTGTGCATTCGACCTTTCTCAACATCCGAAGACTTGAGTTCGACATTGCACATCATGCGACGTGACAGTTTTTGCAAGGGGTTAGCCCACACCCCCTGCAAATTATATATTACAACTACAAGATTGAACTACAGTGGAGAAAATACCATGATCTCTAGTCTCTAGTTATAAGATCGACCTCATATGTGTGGATGTACTGTGCATTCGCTGAACTGGGACTCACACAAATGAAAGTTTGGCAACACAGGATTCCGCCAACCATACTTCGACATCCCGTAAACTATATATATATATATATATATATATATATATATAAACAGGGAGAAATTGATAGATGGGAATATGATATTATGAGTTGTATTTTCCCTGCCCAACAGTACAGTGAACACTGTGAATGTCCCCAGGTAGACTTTCCTGTGAGTGTCCAGCGAGTTGTATTTTCCCTGCCCAACAGTACACTGTACACTGTGAATGTCCCCAGGTAGACTTTCCTGTCAGTGTCCAGCTTATTATTTGTTGATTGTTAACTCTTAGATGCCATTTATACATATATATGGATTCACTTTATAAGCTTGAAATACTGAAATCTTGAATTACAGAATCTCGAGCCTATAAAGTAAAAAATCCAAATACCCAAAACTACACAATCACGAAGTCCTAAATCCCAAAACCGCAAAACCATGAAATTCAAACTCCCAACACTTTCAAACACCATTCCAACACACACACGCACACACACACACACACACACACACACACACACACACACACACACACACACACACACAAAACTAAATAAGCACACACACACCTGCCCTTATGATATGCAGGGGGGCAAGCCTCCCCTGTATCCCCCAGGTGGGGGGCAAGCCCCCACACCCCTCCTACTTAAATATTCTAACTCCAAGGTCACACTACATACACGCAGACACAAAACACCACCACACAAACTACATTCCTCTTGCACACACACATCACAGTAACAACACACACTAACACACATTGCATCCCCTATCCAACACCCTTGAACATAAACACTTACCTGAAACCACGAACACAGCGCAACACCAGAACCGCTAATTCAAAATCTCCCATATTCTAGATTTCGAGTTTCACACTTCTGGGGTTGCGATCTAGTGATCCTTCCACTTTATAAACTCGAGATACTGAAATTCGAGATTTCAGTATTTTGAGATTATAAAGTGTTCCCATATATATATATATATATATATATATATATATATATATATATATATATATATATATATACACTATGCATTTTTTTAAATAAAACAGATGTTTATAGGCAGACAACTTGAACAAGTCCAATACCAAGGACTGCTAAAAGTACGCAACTTTGAGCTGATAATTAACAAATTTATACTTATAACTCTTGACCTGGATTCTATCTGCCTCGTAACAGTTATGTGGCATGGGAAATAAAGAAGAACTGACACGTGTCAAAATTATGGATACCTTCTGCCTAAGAAAAGAGAAAGCACATCATAAGGACCATATAAAATGATTTTTCTAGACTAAGACATCCCTTTATGAAAGTAGCCCGATACAGCTTAAGCATTTGATATGTCCTAGGCCATTAAAACACTACCTAATTGTTTATATTTTAGCTCACCAGATCATTAATATTTTTTTTATTTGACTACAAATTTCTTTAGTTTCATCCTTTTAATTTCATTGCTTTTACTATTCTAATGTCTCCACTTTTGCAACAGCTATATAACAGCATATATAATTGCTTTATAGAATAAAATATATAATATTCAGGAGTTTCACCTTTTTTTAACATAAAATCATAGGATTAATACTAGGTAAGAGATCAGAGAGACTATAACATGGCTAGCCATATATACCTTTAAGTAGACACACCTAAAAGTTCTTACCACCCCTCTCAATCACTTAATATTGCTTACTTCCCAAAGTGAGCAGGACCATATACAATAATCCTGATGTAAATTTGTGTCTACACATCCAGTCATCAAGCCTTAAAAGCCTTAGCAGTAGCCAAAGAAGAACTTGGACGTGTAGTGGCAACTTATTTCATAGGCTGGGAATATGCTACGTTAGGAACGTATTCATCCAGGGAGTCTTCTTTATGCTTTGATGTTGATTTTGGTCATTAATGTGGGTGTTTGTAGAACCACCGATTTTGCAAATAAATAGGAGGTCAAATAAGACTGGGTCTTTAATAGCTAAAAAAAATAGACACAGGTCACCTCAGGGCAGCTAGTCAGCTACTAAGTATAAGGAATTTCATGATAATCTTTCAGCATAATTAAAAGATTTAGGACTTAATTTTTTTTATTAGAAATCTTAGGGGCCTTTCTAGTTGAGCCATGTGCTTTGCTTTGTACATTCCAAAAGGGGCATTATATTTCATAATAGGTCCAATAAGGCTAAATACATGAGCTCTTGAAGATATTCCCTTGGTGATTAGCTGGGCTGTATACAAGGATTTCCTGACAATAGTGGAAAAATGCTGATCAAATGAGAGAGAACTGTACACATTAGTACTCAGATCTCTTATGACCACCTCTAATGAAAAAGAATTACTATTTATCACAGTTTTGGGCTCTGTCTGTTGAGGAAAAAAAAATGTGCATCCAAAGTCCACAGATGGGGTATAACAGAAGAATGAAGGACAACTGCAATAGTCTATAAACATCAATAGACCTGATGAAATGGTCAGCCAGTATCTTCTGTGAAGAACAGATTTATCAGTTTATCAGTACTTTGATAACAAGCAGGACAGCACTTTTTTGTAATTTAACATAATGATACTATCATAAAATCAGATAAGGGTAGGGCAGCGGTTGTACAAATAAGAGATTAATATGCATTAATGCATGCGTTATTACTGGATGTTAATACTTTTATATCCTTTAAAGTTACAGCTCTCTAATACATTACCTTTGCATGTGTTTAAGTATGTTAATGTTACATTTCCAAAAATACTACTCATGTATGACCTTCTAAAAGACTATAACAGTATCAGTAGATCTAACATGAGATCAATGGTGTCCGATATTAAATAAGTGATGGAACATAGAGCTAAATATTTAGCAGATTAGTTTAAATCCTTGTTTAAGGATATACAAAATTATATTATGGACTCTAATGATTTTCTGGGCCAGATTTATGACAGGCAAGTGAATTATATAGGTGCAGAGCTTCTATCTGTAACACTTGATACTGAATCCCTCTTTACAGTTATAATAAATAACATTGATTTTGATTGTGTTTGTTAGTTTTTTATACTTCTCTGCCTTAGAAAATTGAAACCCCATGTATTTTATTGAATGTCTTTCTCTTTGCAAACATCATTTACCACCAAGTGTCAGTAGAGACTGTGAGAACCTCAGCAGCTAATTCCTATACTAATATTCCACTATTAAAATGAGAGTATAATAATATAGCTATTATAAACATTGAATTTAATTCTAACATTGTTTTGACAAATGCTTTGTAGATGATGCATCCATTCAATGGAAGTGTGCTAAAGACAGAATAATGTGGTTCCTCAAAGTATAAACAACAATACTGGATATCTGATGTTTAAAATGGTAACCTGTCTTACAAGCATAAATTATCTTGATGTTACTGTTTCTTGTAGTAATGAAAACTCTTCTATGTTAATATATAAAAAAGAAGTGAAAAGTTATTAAACAAATAACTGGGACTGCTGCGAGTATATACAACCTTGAGTATTCAGAAAGAACCTCAGTGCTGGTACAGTAAAATGTGCTTGTTTATATGATACAGCAATTTGGAATTCAGAAACTTATTGGCTGCAAGAAAGATGTCATTATTTGGGAAATTTGCATGTCTCTGAATCACCCCAAACTACTGCTAGTGCTAATCAGCACCTTCCTGTTGTAGTTATCACTAGTGACCAATGCAGCTGATTGGCACGGGCATCCCCATTTACACTCCCATCCAAATACAGTGATTCTGACACTTGGAGAGTGCACACCTATTACCTGTACAGCAGTCGACAGAACATCCCCAGTGGCTCTTCTCACATTTAGTCTGTGCTGTTGTAAATCACCGATCCTTACAGTCAGTCAGAAATGCCAGATGTTAGAGTTTCATACTTATTAGTCTTTAGAGAGAGCATATCAACTCAAGGCCTGTTGCTGTACTCATTTTAATTGAGTTTCAGTAATTGTTTTAAGAACATCCTTGGTAATGCCTTGTGTTCCTTTTAGCTTTCTACTGAAGCCTCCCCACACTGCCCCTCATGACTGATACACTGTTGCATTTATTCAATTGTGGCAGAGATTAAGGTTTGATGCTTATTATGTAACGAAACAGTTCTATGACACTAACGGATTAGTTAGCACGGCGGGTTAATACTGATGCTCTCTTTGTGTCTAGGTTGCTGGGTTTAAGATTGTCCCCCATTTACTTTACATATTTCTTTAGTTGTTTTACACACACACACACACACACACACACACACACACACACACACACACACACACACACACACACACACACACACACACACACACACACACACACACACACACACACACACACACACACACACACACACACACACACACATATACACACACACATATACACATCTACCCTACCCACTAAATACCCCCCCCACTGAGTCCTCCCAGACAGACAGACAGACACACACACACACACACACACACACACACACACACACACATATACACATCTACCCACTAAATACCCCCCCCACTGAGTCCTCCCAGACACACAGATGCACACACGCACACACACACACACACACACACACACACACACACACACCAGCACTACCTGTCTGCCTGGTACTTGTCTCTAACAATATGGGTGAAGACAGGCTTTTGGTCATGTTCATTAATTTCAGCTGCCATTAGCCAGATATCTTAATGCATGCAGTCTAGTGATTCACTGAATCACTCACCAGCATAACTACCTTACTGTAGGCATTTCCGGGGAAAAGCTCGTGGCTAATTAGCATATGCTTCTTACCTAGAATGCCTCATTGACATTTAGCACTATCAAAGAAACAGCCCAACACAGTGCTGCATATCTTCATGCTAAAGTACCATGGTAGGGCTATCTCTGAATCCCAAAGGGTTACCCCAGAGTGTACACCATATGTACATCACAGTAGTCTCTGTTGATTTGGGCCAATTTGGTAACAGGTTGTCAGTAGACATTCTCAAATGTTTCATGAAAATGTGATATTTTTAGGCATTTCTTTATTCTTGTTTTTCTGACACATACATACACTATATTGAAGTTCATAATAAACAAACCTTAAGACCACCAAAGGGAGGTTGGCATAATGGTTAAGGTGCTTACCTTACAAACACAAGGTGTAGGGTTTGATTCTCATATGGGGTAATTGGCTAGGTTTAAAAGATACCCCATAAAGGTAACGTAACCTAGTACTAATCTATGAATTAAAGAAATAGCATTGTATTATGAGATTTATGCAAATATGCTATTTGAGACATATTTAATTGTGTATAAATGGACTTAAGAGACCAGTATTTTTCAAACTGACTTAAATGTTACCATTATACACAGATTTAATTTACTGATACTAACAGGAAATGTTATTTGTGTGCGTGTGTGTGTGTGTACATGAGTATGAAATGTCATCATTTATTTATATATTTGACATTTGTTGACCAGGTTAGTCCAACTGGGAAGATGCCCAGTTTCAGATGAGACCCAAGGAGAAAAGCTCCAAAAAATATAATACATGGTATAAAATGACATAGAAGAAATAATCACATACAATGTTTTTCCTGTACATTATTGTCTGTACATAAACTCAATACTTTTACAATTTACATAGTTACATAGAATTAAAAGACGAAGGAAGTTAAGTAGTGTAGCAGTCACATAAAGGTAATTCCATGCATATTAACAGTTAAATTGTATGGATGGTTACATATAGATATATATATAATACAGAGTAGGTTAGGGATCAAACAGCAACTTTGGGGCTAAGATTCTGTAGTTAAATAAAGTATAAGAATTAAATAAAATAGTATATAAGAGGGGAAGAGAAAAGAAGGAAGGGAGGGGTTAGAGAGTAGCGGTGTGCAGAGGAAGATTGAGCAGGATCATGGCAGGGACAGGTCTATGAGTTTAATAGGTGGTCTATCAGTGTTTTTAAAACAGCTAGTGTTAGTGATTGTTCTTACATGTAGGAGCAGTTTATTGCAAGCAATGGTAACATAGTGACTGTAGAGAAGCTTGCCAATGTTTTTATCGGGCTTAGAAGTTTCCAAGAAGTTTTGGTCTGAACTACGGAGAGTACAATTTGGAGTATAGAGAGATAAGAGGGTAGAGAGAGCATGGCAGGAGTTAGGCTGGTTTAGAATGAAGTGGGTCAGGTGTAGCTGAGGCAGGAGGAGCTGTTGGTGGAATTCTAGTCAGTGCAGATGTTTGAGAGATAGGTAGTGGTGTGTGCGATAGGGGTGATTTGCTGCAAATCTGGCTGTTTTGTGAGTTCAAGTTTAGTAAAAGATTAGATTGAAGGTTAGTAAGGACTGGGGCAGCATATAGTAGGGAAGGTAGTAGACAGGCATGTGCCAGAATGAGTTTAGAGTTATTAGTGAAAAATATTTTGTTTCTGTAGAGCAGGCCAAGTTTAATATTAGTTTTTTAATAGCATGTTCAATGTGAAGGTCAAATGTTAGCTGGTCATCGATAATGACACCAAGTAGTTTGGTGTGGGGCTCGACCTTAATAGTTGTCTTGTTGACAGAGGAGACAGTGCAGGTAGTTTTGAGGTGTTGGAGAGGTTTAGGGAGGAAAAGGAGGACTTTGGTTTTATTTGGGTTAAGTAAGAGTTGGTTGGATGTCAGCCATCAAGAAGTGTATAGGTTGTTAGTAAAAATGTTGAATAGTCAGGGTCTAAGGATGGGACCTTGGGAACCCTAGTTTGGACTTGGAGAAAGGGGAAAAATGGAGAAAGACACTTTACAGACCGAAATCTGTTGGAAAGGTAGCTAGTTAACCAAGAGAGGGTAGAGTTGGAGAGATGAAGGTGGAATAATTTCGACAAAAGTAGGTTATGAGAAATGGTGTCATAGGCCTTTTAGAGGTCAAGGAATAGACAGGAGACCAGTTTATTGTTGTCCTGTTATCTAGAAATAGTCTGTGTGAAGGATATTAGGGCTGTGGAAGTACTGTGGTTAGGGCAAAAGCTGTGTTGGGTAGTATGTATGAGGTTTTGTTGTAGAAGATGGTCAAGGAGTTATTTGTGAATATACTTTTCAAGAATCTTTGATAGGGGTGAGAGTAATGGTATGGGCCTGAAGTTTGAAGGATCAGCAGATTTACCTATTTTATGTAAGGGTATTATATGAAATTTCTTCCATATATCTGGAACAATTGTTTCTTGGATGGATCTCTTTATTAAGATGGAGATGGTATATGTCATGAATTTGGCAGCTAGTTTAAAAAAAAAGAGGAGGCAAGCTATCAGCAGAGGGGGAACCTGGCTTGAGTTTATTAAGAAGTGATCTTATGTAAGAAGTTGGAACAGTCTTGAGAGAAGGAATTAGAGTAGGTGGACAAAGAGGGAGAGGTGGGGGGCTATTAGTGTCTTGATTTAGTTAAATTCTGAATAGAGTCAATAAAGAATGAGTTAAGAAGAGTAGCAGTGTCTAAAGCCAGAGGAAATGGGGGAGAGGTTAGGTGTGGAAGGCTTGCCTGGATGTAGTAGCTTATTTAATGTATTCCAGAATTTTTTAGGGTTGGCATGGGGGTTGTTTTGTGGTTTTACATAGAACTTTCTATTGTTGGCATTGACTTGTCTTTGGTTAAGTTATGTATATCACTATAGTATTGTAGATCAGAGTGGGTTTTGTTTTTTAATCAGCTTTTCAAGGCGTTATCTCTCTTGTGAATTCGGGAGCAAATTTGGATTTTATTCTAATTTTCCTGATGGGAGCTTATGAGTTAAGAGTGTCTAGGAAAATGCTATTAAATTGTTGCACATCATCTTCAAGGGAAAAGTGGTGGAGGGAGCACCAGTTGATTGATTAGAGAATATAGCTAAAGATGTCTGGGCTGAATTTTGAGACTTTAAGTCACTCTTTTTATTGATCGGATTTTTGCAGTTGGGAGGAATGTCTTTGAAAATAGGTTGGAAGGTGGTCACTTAGGGTATCAGACAGTGTGGAGGGGTTGTGGTAGAGGGCAGGGTTGGAGGTGAATATCCTGTCAAGTGTACTCCAGGTATTAGTGTTTTTATATAGATGAGTAGGGGAAGTGATTATTTGGGAGAATCCATACAGGTTAATGCTGGTGCTGGGAAGGTCAGGGGTTAGAGATTTCCAATCTATGTTGACATCTTCTAGTATAATAGTTTCATAGGAGATGGTTTGAGCACTCCAAGAAAGAAAGAATTCGAGGGTAGGGATATTATTACTTGATGGAATATATATGGCAGCAATGGCTATCTTTGTATGATTATTTACTATGCAGTCTACTAAAAGCACTTCTGCAGGGTGGAGAGTAGGAGGAGAGAGATACATATAGGGTATAGGGAGAGTTTTTCAGAGCAAAGGATAGCTACCCCTCCACCTTTTTTGTTGAATCTGTCTTGGCAGATGATGTTGTAGCCAGGGGGTAAGATTTTACTGTCAGAGATGTTGGGTTTAAACCAGGTTTCAGGGGGAATGAGAATGTCTGGGGGGGTGAGATATTCAGGAGTGTAGCTCAGTGACATTGTTTACAAATGTCGGGGGGTGGTGAGATATTCAGGAGTGTAGTTCAGTGACTTTGTTTACAAATGTCAGGGGGGTGAGATATTCAGGAGTGTAGCTCAGTGACTTTGTTTACAAATGTCGGGGGGTGGTGAGATATTCAGGAGTGTAGCTCAGTGACTTTGTTTACAAATGGTGGGGGGGTGGTGAGATATTCAGGAGTGTAGCTCAGTGACTTTGTTTACAAATGTCAGGGGGGTGGTGAGATATTCAGGAGTGTAGCTCAGTGACTTTGTTTACAAATGTCGGGGGGGTGAGATATTCAGGAGTGTAGCTCAGTGACTTTGTTTACAAATGTCGGGGGGTGGTGAGATATTCAGGAGTGTAGCTCAGTGACTTTGTTTACAAATGTTGGGGGGGTGGTGAGATATTCAGGAGTGTAGCTCAGTGACTTTGTTTACAAATGTCAGGGGGGTGGTGAGATATTCAGGAGTGTAGCTCAGTGACTTTGTTTACAAATGTCGGGGGGTGAGATATTCAGGAGTGTAGCTCAGTGACTTTGTTTACAAATGTCGGGGGGGTGAGATATTCAGGAGTGTAGCTCAGTGACTTTGTTTACAAATGTCGGGGGGGTGAGATATTGAGGAGTGTAGCTCAGTGACTTTGTTTACAAATGTCGGGGGGGTGAAATATTCAGGAGTGTAGCTCAGTGACTTTGTTTACAAATGTTGGGGGGGTGAGATATTCAGGAGTGTAGCTCAGTGACTTTGCTTACAAATGTCGGGGGGGTGAGATATTCAGGAGTGTAGCTCAGTGACTTTGTTTACAAATGTTGGGGGGGTGAGATATTCAGGAGTGTAGCTCAGTGACTTTGCTTACAAATGTCGGGGGGGAGGTGAGATATTCAGGAGTGTAGCTCAGCGACTTTGTTTACAATACGTTGAATGTTAAGAGAAACAGTATAGTTAACTTTTTAGAGACTGAGGGGGAGTAAGTCTGAGAAGAAGAGGGAGCAGAGAAGGATAGAGATAAGGAATTAGTGACTATAGGGGAGCTGGTGTTTGGTCCTGGGTTGGGATGTATATAACCTGAGAGTAATAAGTTTAACATAATTAGATTATATAGTAAATTATTGAAGTTTAAAGAATAATGTTTGGGCTTTGCTTTGGGTGATAGAGAGGGCTGTTGAAGTAGTTTTATTTTGTATAGATGTGTGTCATTGTGGTTAAATAGTGTGGGGGTAATGAGGAATGTATGAGTGGTTAAGAAGGGGGTATGAGGGCAGAGAAGTGTAGGGGATGTGTTTGCATTTGTAAGGGTATGATGATAGGAGGTAGAGACAGAGTGGGCATACAGAAGAGTTGTAGTTAGCAATATATGGATCATATTGAGGGATAAAGCAGAAAAGGGAGGAGAGGGAGTAGGGGGAGGGGTGTGTTTGAGAGTGGATTCTATGTGAAGCAGAAATAAGAGACATTATGATGGTGGGAGTGGCTGGAGGGAGTGATCAGGATGCTGAAAGAGTGTGTGAGGGGAGGGGGGAGTGTCTGGATGGTGATAAGATGTGGAGGGGATGTGGGGAATGTCTGGGGGAGTGGTCAAGTTGGATAGAGTATGAATGTAGAGTAAGTGAGGGTGTGTGGGAATGGGGATATGGTAGTGGAGCGGAGTGAGCCTGAGCATAGAGAGGGTGGATGGAATGGGTTGGAACTGGAAATCAGAGCTGCCGAGCAACAAAAAACAATGATAGCTAGGGAGGTCAATCTAGTATGAATTAAAATCAGAGTGAAAAGAGAAAATAGCAAAGTATTACATTAGGATATAGCCTAGGATAAAAAGAATTAAAACAAAACTAATGATGGTAGCATTTAAGATACAGCCTACCAAGCTGGATGGATGTAGACTTGACCTCAGTAGCTGCAAGGACAGAATTTAATCAGTTAGGGATGGGTAGGTGTCGGTAGTGTAGGTTAATGATAGGGGAAGGGGACAGAGTGGACTGGGACTGAGGGGAAGGAATACGAAGATTATAGGTACAGTATGATGATGCATGACTAGCTACAAAAATAACAAATCAAATATTCAGCAGTGGACAGTAAACAGCATAAAAACCTACAGAGGTTATTACAGGTGAGACACGCTGCAAGGATCTGTGTTTTTCTTTACAGGTATTTTAGCAACCAGATTGCAAAGGTAAATTGTTGGTGGAGAAATGCGCTGGATTTCTGGGGCTGAGACTGCTTCACTGGTTATAAGAGCATATGCCTGTAAGTAGAATAATACAAAGGGAGATCGAATTATTAGTGAATTATAATAACTATGTAAATATGGTGAATAACAGCAAGGAGAAACAGGTAATAGGAGGTGTGTTATAATGCAAAGGTTAAAAAGGAATAAAAGGTAAGGGCAAGCAAGAAAAGGGAAGAGGTAGGGAAGGAAGGATCAGGACTACGGAAGTAAAACCAGGTATAATTCAAGAGGTTCTAAACTGTTCATAGATTCATATTAGGCTAGCTGCCCTTGCAGGCCATTTTAAGCCTAGTCAATTTCCCTTCAGTTGGAAGAGTCAAACCCTGTATTTTGTGTCTGTGAAGTAAGAGCCTTAACTATTATTCTATTTCCCAGCCCACAACCTCAAATAGGAATGGCTTAGAATTCACAGTCTCCCTTGGTAAGGATCAAACCCTTATCAACAATGTTACCACTGACCTGGGAATTAACTGCATACACCACAGAAATAGGCTTAATAATACGAAGAATCCTATTTGTTAACTAGATAGGCCCACCGGACAAACAGTCCATTTTAACCCAGGAGTAATGTCTAGTTAAATAACTTAAGAGTCTTAAGAGAAAAAGAAATAACATGTACATTTTATGGTGTTGATGGACACTGAGTATAGTTCAATAGTGCATAAACTAATGTGCACTATATCAGAGGAGTAGCTTTATACAAGACAAAAGAGACCAGCGATTTTCAGGTACCTCCCCCACCCCACTCACCACACACAGCTATAAAAAATACATAATTTTGTAGAATTGGCCATTTTTTAGTTTTGTACTGGGAGGGGTATGAAAAGATAATCAACTTTTAAAGTAGATATCAGAAAGCCTTGCAGCTTGACAAATGCAATCACCAATTTTCCTAATTTAATGCCGATTTGACACCACAACTGATATTCAAGTACATGCTGATAATAATGTTAAGATGAAATTATTTCATGTTAGCTTTTTAACCCAAGAAAGGAGAGATTATATGTATTGTAAAACTTACTTCTTTGATTTTACAGACATCATGGGTGATGATAACTGACAGGCAGCACCTGGCTATCTCACTAGAGATGTAGCTATATACCCCAGTCACAACTGATTAGGTTCATAGGTTGGTACTAGGCTATCAGCCCTAGGGCCTATACAAGCCTAGCCATAACAATTCCCTGGATATTTCTTCCCACAATATTTACTTCCCTGGACCCCTGATGACACGCATGTGGTGTCAACTGGACCATGTGAAAGAGAAGTGCAATATATCACATAAATATATTCAGATCTTCATCAAACATAAACTGACAAACTTGGCAATGGTATTTAAACCCCATGTTTGAGCTGGCTTGGGCTTGTTTGAACCAGGCTCTGCTAAGGTGCATCATCTCTAGGACATTTTACAAAATTCCTGAGGCTCCAAGACCAATCTAAGTGCTTTTTCATTTATTTTTCACTTATTTTATTACATTTGCACTTGCCTATCATTTTATATGTGCATTATAGTTAATTTATCACATTTGCACTGTTTTAAAGCAATTTACTGATTAACTGCATTTAATTATTGTTTAACTGTTTTTTTTATACTGTGAGTTCTGTTTTTGTATGTAAGTGGTTAATCTGTGCTTTGCTGGGAGTTTTGCTGTTGTCTTACCCTTAAATTGAGTAGCATAGTCTGGATACAGGTTTCTGCATACAGAGCTGTTTGTTTTTGTGTTTGCCTTATGTGTTTCTGGCAGCCATCTTGTGTTGGTGGGGGCCTATTTTCTCTGCTAGTGAGAGTAACAGGGCTGCCTGGACCTTGTCTGGTACAAGCTGATTGGTAAAGAGAGCAGGGTCTAGCAAGATTGGCTAGATTTCTGTGTTACTAGAATCTTCTATTTTCTGTGGTATTTAAACCCTGTGTTTTTTTTTGTTTTTTTTTAAAACAAGTTTATTGTTTTTAACATACAAAATAAATATCATAACAATCTTATACAAGCAATTAAAATGTAAATAGTTATAACATTTAATAAAACAACCAAAATATTTACAGAGACATCCACTACAAATCAAATCAATTGATTAAACTGTAATGTCTTACTAATGAAACTAAGATTTTTTAACAGGTTTTGTAAAGTATCCGATATAATATAGTAAGACATTTTTCTAGTAGTTCTTGACTTTATTGTCATTAATTCCATATGACACACTTCAGTCATAACATTTTTAAATTCATTAAATGAAGGAGGAGTATCTGAAATCCAATTTTTGGTTATTATTTTTCTAGCCACTGCTAGAATAGACCATAATAAGGGAAGTTTAACTTTTTTAACACTTTTAGGAACAGGAGTGTTAAATAATATAAGTGATTTAGAGACAATGAAATTATCTGTGAAAAGAGCCTGCAAAAAATCATTGATTAACATCCAATATTCCTTCAATTTTATACAGTCATAAAACATATGTGCCCAATCAGCATTTATTTCTACACTACATCTCTTACATAAGTTGTCTTTATTATTTATTTTATTCATCATTAAAGGTGTATAGAAAGATCTATGTAAAAATTTCCAAGTAAAAAGTCTCCAATTAATGGAGGAAGTAGTTTTATAAGCAGATTCCAATATATATTGTTTATCTTGTTGTTTTGGTGATTCACCATTAATAGAAATGAAATAATTCCAATAAGTATATGAACTGTAATGGGTTTCTTCTCTAATAATTTTATGTATGTGTGAGAGCTTACCTTTATCTGAAACCCTATGTTGTAAATTTAATATCAAGTAATCAATCAGAATTGGGACAGATTCTTTAACTGTTAAAGACATTAAATCAAGTTTATTAATAAGATGTTGTCTAAAAGTCTGAATTTCTAACCAACATGTTTCTCTCAAATCAAATTCTTGCTTTAAGAAGTCTAAATGTTTTACTTTATTGTCAGACAGCAACTGATACCAATACTTTAAATCATTATCTGTGACTAAAAGAATTCTTTCAGAGGTGGTTGATAAAAGAATACCTTGAGTATACATTATAGGGAATAGGATAAAATTACATTCCTTATACTTAGGATGCATAAATATAAAATTACAATATCTAATAATAATATTTAATGGGTAACTAGCTATATATTTTGGTGTAATAGATGAAGTACAAAATTCTTTTAGTAACCATAACATGGGGTTATTTACAATAGTATTTTTATGTATTAAAGAGATTTTCATGAAGTGAATGCTAATTAGTTCCCAATAATCTTTCCATTTTGCAACATATGACTGATCTAAACCCTGTGTTTGAGCTGGTTTGGGCTTGTTTGCACATCCCGCACTGCAGCTACACTGTTTTTAACCTACTGTGAGGTATTCCAGCTACAAATTTTCACCTAGTAGCACTTGTGTGATCACCTAGTAGTACTCATCTTAGACCTTCCACCCTTTACCCCCTTAGCTCTCTCTGGCCTGTCTCCCTCAGATTCTGACAAATATGGATGGGCAATTTCCTACAATTTCTCCTGCCAGTGTGGTTGATATGGTCATCTTGAGACTGTGTAGCAACTGCTTCATGTACATGGATAACCCTCTACTACTATCACTGAGGAACTCAAACTGTGAGAGATGCAGTTACATTAAAACCTAGACTGTATGCTCTCTCACTCATAAGCCAGTATATCTGGCACTGAGAAAGTTGTCAACACAAACACCGCACCTCAAACACCACCCACACCTACACAACACACACCCGCATATGCAAAAGTCTTCAACAAAAACATACCAAAACAAAAGAGAGCTCTGAGGCAAAAACAGATAATTGGCTTAGTTTCTGGTGTCAATCCAAGGGGATCCAGTACCTGACAGCCTCCAAAGACATGTTCAACAGACATGATGCTTTGCCAGAAATGGCCTGCATCTGTCTCCCTTGGACTTTCTGCTTCTGGCAAAGGCTGTTGCCTCCCCCATAGTGCCTTTTTAGGCAATGCCATGAGGTCAAAATTACAAACATGAAAATTTGTTCAAAACGCAAATTAAAGGTCATGCTCCTAAATGCTAGGAGTCTAAACATGAAATTGTACTCATTGTAAGCATTCTTAACCCTAGAAGATGCTGACATTTGTGCAGTCACAGAAACCTGGTTCAAAGCTGTAGAGAGCACCCCAGCCATATCAGGTTACTCATCCTATCATACATTCAAACCCCAAACTGTGGGCAGCAAATCAAAAACAGTATAGTTTCATATATATTAAAGACATACACACCTCCAGGCTGGTCAAACAGTATGATGCACATGAGACACTCCAGGCGCAGTTAACCATTGACAAGATCCCTATTCACAGGCCCCCAACTTTGACTCAAGATGCCCACTCCACCTATCTGGACCTCTTTGAATCTATCAAGATTCAACCTTTACCCTGATCCTGAGCAGCTTTAACTATTCAACCAAAGATTGGAAGAACTATTCATGCCAGAAAGCACAAATGCCCAGAGATTCCTTGATTTTGTAAGTGCAAATGCCTTGCACCAGCTGGTCGACACCCCCACAAGAGGTGATAAAATCCTGGAGTTGGTATTAACCAACATGAGTAACCACTGCAGCATTCCTACAGTGTCATCTTCCTTGCTAGGATCCGACCACAAAGTGGTCACTTTTGAAGTCAACATCTCCGCTGACCCCCCCCCCCCCCAGCTAGGGTCAAACAAAAAAGCTTCTCCAAAGCAATTACAACCTCCTGAGGAAAGGTCTAAACAGCTTCACAGCCCCCTTCCCTCCACAGGACCTAGAACAAATGTCCAAACCTACACCAAAGTATTATACAAGCATTTATATAAGCTGCATGTAATCAGGAATACCCAACAGGACAAAATCATCCCATTCAAGGAAGAATAAACCTGTCTGGTGGACTTCTGCAATGAATAAACTCTATAATAAAAGGAAAAAAAATTGCTGTCCAAGACCAAGAGGAGCAGGTGCCTAATTGAAAGCAAGCTCCCCTTTGCCTGAACAAGCAAATAAGAGCACTAGTAAAATCCTCCAAAGCAAACTTAGAGTCCAAGCTGGCCACATCTACTAAAAACAATCATAAGGCCTTCTTCACATATGTCCACAATCTCAAAGGAAGCACTCAGATCTGCTCAGAACTGGTGGTCAAGGACACCATGTACACAAATGCTATAGATATAACCAACCTGCTGGCAGACCAGTTTAGTGAAAACTTTACCCCTCTGTCTCCCAGTCAGTAAATGAGAACATTTCCAGCACCTGACCCCTCCCTTTACCTGTAGGGAGAAAGTCATCACTGCCCTCTCAAAGGCAAAAATACAGCCTCCAGGGAACCCGATAACATCCCAGGCTGTATCCTCCAAAATCTCAGGCAGGAACTTGCAGCACCATTAGGCACCCTATTCAACCAAAGCCTGAGTACCAGTTTCATCCCAGCCAAGTGGAGGACAGCCACTGTCATTCCTTTGCACAAACATGGAGCGTCCACTGATCCAGGAAATTATAGACCCATCAGCCTAACTTGCCTGATCTGCAAGGCCATGGAACAGATTATCATGGACCTCAATAATAAGAGTATTGGCAACCTCCAAACACTCGATCCCACACAGTTTGATTTTATCAAGGGGAGGTCATGACTGTTAAATTTGGTTTACTTCTTTGAGAAAGTCACCAAAGCCATGGATGGGGGGAAAGACAGTGCACACCACCTACCTTGATTTGGTCAAAGCGTTCGACACTTTTCCAACTTGGGTATAATATATAAACTCTTTCATCTAGGCATCAATCTGTATATTACTAGATGTGTAGCAAACTAGCTCACTGATAGAACCCACCTAGTCAAGATAGGAGAAGCTACTTCAAGCAGTAGACCCATAGCGAGTGGTGTATCCCAGGGATTGGTATTGGGGCCTCTGTTGTTTGGCATATACTTTTCTGAGGTGCAGGCCAAAACCAGTGGGCTATGACTGACCAAGTTTGCAGATGACTGCAAGCTGGGTGCTGTCATCAATTCCCCTAGTGATGTGGGTATCCTCCAAGAGTGTCTCACCCAAACAAATGACTGGTGCCAGAAACATGACCTCAGACTGAATGCCAAAAATATGTCATCATCCTCTTTGGGGAGAGTGATGTCCTCACAAACTATCACATTAATAACAAGGTCCTAAGCACACAATCAGTCGTGAGGGACTTAAGCACCCAGATTGATAGTAAACTGACTTTTGACCACCAAATTGCCTCCATTGTATGGGAAGCTTTCCACATGGTCCACCACACTAGTAAGGGTATATCATCCGGGGACATGGAGGTCAAATCATCCCTGTATTCTTCCCTTATAAGACCCATTATTGAGTACAAAACCCCTTTTAGCATGTACCTCAAAAAACACATGCAGCACCTGGAGAGACCACAGAAGTTCTCACCAGGAGAATCCAGGGAATCAAAATTCTACCCTACACAGATAGGCTAAAAACCCTGTCCCTCTAGTCAGTCTCATACAGACTCCTCAAAGGTGACCTCTGTCTGGTGTACAAAGCAGTCTCAGATCCAGCCTTCATGGGACTGCTGCATATCTGCAAGTCAAGCTCCACTCGAGTAACCTACACATGTGACCTCAACCTCTTCTGTGACATCAATAGGTCTTGTTGGCAGGACAGATTTGTGTCTGAGAGACTCCCCCTTCTGTGGAATAGACTCCCTCTCCATGTCAAACAGAGTACCTCATTAACCCTTTTTAAGTGCAACCTGGATAACTGGATGGGGAACAGAAAATACACCCCTAGGATTCTGCCTGTGTCCCTGTTGGAAAGGGTTATTGGGCACTGACTTGTCGGGCTATGGGCTAAATTCTTGTCTAGGCTTGTAAGGGCCTCAAGACCTGTATCCTAGTAACTTCCTATGATCCTGTGATCATATGGAGTACTTGATCAGGTTTGTTGGAACAGTTTAATGAGTGCTTAATAAGGGAAGTAAAGTATTAATTGCATGTAGCATCCTGCATAATATGCATAATTAAAGAGGTGGCATACATCAGATGCTGACATGATAGGTGTGTTAAACTCTAATAAGATATACCTAGAACATGATTCTATCTGAAGCCAGGAGCACAAAGACTATCCTTACGCTTTAAAGTAGACTGAGACAGAATTGCATTATTGTCTAGCTCTGCATAGGTAAAATTTGGGACCAAAGAGCAGCAAAGTGCCATGTCTGTATAAGTGCAGGCTATAGCACATCAGGTAGCAAACTTACTTTTGGTGCAGAGTGGGGGTGCTGCACTCATGAGTGTGCCAACCTTCAGACATGACATTAAACCAAGGCCCCATCTGATGATTTGGTGGTAGTTCTAGTAGATTTAAAAAATCCTGTGGTACCCATCGAAAAGAGTAGGGGTCCTTTATTTATATAGAAAAATAACTTGTTTACAAAATATTTACATGTTTCTATGTTTACAAATATGCAAATATATAGATATACAAATCTGTTTAAACAACCATAATACATTTTCATCCCTGCTAGACCCCAGCTCCTTTTTCCTGCAACTGCCATCTGAATTTACTTAACATGGTTGCTAAAATCCATTTGCCATTAAATATAATTTAATTTATTCTCTCATTATATATAATCTGTATAACATAAAATAACTTGCTGTCTATTCTTTTAACATATTATTTACTTCTGTTCTTAAATATCCATATTTAATCATATCCATGTTTATTTTATATACTTTTTTATATCTATGAAAATTCTTCTTTGCATTGTTTTTCCCATAAAGTTTTTGCACTTTTAAATTTCAAAAACACATGTTCTGTAGTTTCTCCTTCATGACAATGTAAACATATTATATCACTTTTATTCGTATAGGGCATATTTCCTTTTACTGGAAATTTATCTATTACCAGTCTCCATAAAAAAATCTTGATATTCTACTTTTTGATTACTCCATTTGCGTCATATTTTTATACCTTTAACTTTTTTATCTGTTAGATTTCGTCATGGTTTTACATTTTATCATTACTTTCTTATACTGTGCTTTTCTATCTTTTTCTTTGTCATCAACTTTTATTTTCCACAAAATATTTTTTCTTGTTAACATGTTATTTCTTCATTTATACAATTTTTTTGTCTCTTTTACTCTGTTTTTTACCATACCCCAAAATTTATCACACTTATATTTATATACGTTTATTACTAATCTCTCACCTTTATCATTTATCCACTTTAACACTTTGTAGAAATTTAATGAAACATAAACCTCCTTCTTCTTTATTTACATATAAAACTTATCTTTCTACTTGGTTTAATGTAAAACCCTATATAAATGAAAATCTTGCCTGCAATAATTCCTTTGCAAATACTGTTGCCAATAAATACATTTGCTAAGTATACCTTTTTCCCATCAGTACTGAATTTATCAAATAATCCTTTTTTGAATGATAATCTTTACTATATCACCTAAACATTTACTTTTCTGCTTATTTAAGGCCATCCATTTCACTTCTAGACACAGATGTATGCCATTTTTTCTTCTTTTAGCCAGTTTTCTTTTGCAATTATTATAATGTCATCTACATATGTGAACAGAACTGGAATTCTTAACACTTCATATGCTATATACCCCATCTCTTTCATTTTGCAATTTCTTTTGCATACTGTTACATTCATAACTAATGCAAAGAGTATACAACTCATTGGACATCTGTGTCATACGCCACTCTTCATATGTACCTCTTGACTTAACCGGCCATTTACAAGTATTTTTACTTTATTATTACTATACACTGACATACATAATTTCCTAACTTTCTCACTTATATTATTTTCTTTCATTATTACCATAATATTTCATGTCCAGTTGCGTCAAATGACTTATTATGGTCTCCTATCATAATTTTCACTTATTCTTTTCTATTCATAATATCATCCACACTTTCTCTAACTATCATTAATAATTCTTGATATCCCTTCCCCTTTATACTATATATACTATCTTCCATAATATTTTCCATTTTATTTTCAAATTTCCTTTATATTATTTTCATTAAGATCTTATAATCATTATTATTATTCAATACTATCGGTCTCCAGTTTTTTAATTGTCTTCTCTATTTCTTCTTCATATTAATTTAAGTATTCCACTACATAATTCTTTATCCATAAAACCTTTCATTTAACCTTTCATTCAAAATCTTTTAAAACTTGTTTGCCAGTCCCTTAAATTGTTATACATTTCATACCCTATTTCATCTGGTCCTACAGCCGAATCTATTTTTACTTATCCTAATAATTTATCTAGCTTATTTAGAGACATTTCCTTTTCCAACTCTTCATTCTCTTTTCCTGTTAACATTTTTACTTTCCCTATTTTTATTACCTCCACTTTTCCTTTAAACATTTCTTGTACATAGTGTACTACACTATTCATAATCTTTTCCTGTGTACTTTATATTCCCCCATACTTTGTTTTTCTCTAATTATACTACCATCTTCCTTTACTAATCTGCTTAAGTAACTCAGTACTGCTGCCCTTTTTCCTTGTAAAATGTTTTGCTTATATAACAATTCTTGTATTTTTTCTTGAGTTCTTTCATGTAATTCTTTTTCTTTGTCAAAGTACTTTCTAGCATTATGTTTTAAATCTTCCAATGAATCGCTGTGTGTTCTTTTATATTTTTCTTTCTGTAGTTTTCTTACATCACATTGCCACTGCAAAAAACATTTTTATATTTTTCCTTAAATGTCATTCACCATTCAGACCAGTTTTTATAAAATGTTCTCATAGTAGTATGATCTTTCTATAACTGTGTTATTAATCTCTTTCCTTTTTCATTCCATGCTTTCTCATTTAATCTTTTTATTACTTTGCCCAGTTTTATATATTCCTTGTTTTTATTTATATCTAACCATATTGCTAGATGGTCAGAAAATCCTGTTTCCACTACCTCCCTTCTCCTTTAACTAAACTTTCTGATACTATACAATAATCTATTTCACGTCTATACATACTACTTTTGTAAGTCCTGAATTTTTGTCCCAAAGCTTTAACTTACTTTTTGTATATAAATAAAGGACCCCTACTCTTTTTGATAGATACCACAGGATCTTTTATATCTACCTGAGATACCACCAAATAACTTCTAACATTGTTCTTATATAATTTCCTTTCTTTTTACATTTGCCTCATAAATCGCAGTTAAAGTGTCCTGTTATTATATTACTCATATTTATCACTAAATAGTCTAAAGTCTGATGAAAAAAGCTTTCCCGCATATAATGTTATAATTCTGTATACTTGTACTTTCCATTTTAAATCTACAATGGTTAATCTTCCCATTTTCGCTGAAGTTACAGCTAATATCTTTACCATATTTCTATTAAATACAGCGATTGCAGAACATCTGTTATTTCTCAAGTTCCAGATGATCATTCCTCCGCATAGCTTCTCTGTTTGTAATCTTTCTTCAGTTGTTAAAAATATTGTGTCTTGTAATATAATTACATCACTCCAGAACTCCTATTCTTCTTACTATATTCTTAATAATAATCACATTTACAGAAATCACTCCTAAATGTCCATTTTCCCTTAGGTCCATGGTTTCATAGCTACTTACTAAGTTAGCTTTTTTAATAGGCCATTCTAAGCCTAGTTAATTACCTACCTCTATGTTTGCTGGGCTAGGATATGAACAGGGATTAATAGTGGCCTCTTTAGAAAAATAAGAGAAAATAATGACCGGTTAAATAATTATAAGAATGAACATGGGTACAATGAAATGAAAAAGAAAAGCTTGCAAAAGAATAAAAAAAGTATATGGTCACTTTTATGGTATGTTAAGTGAACAGATTGTGAAAATTATAAAGCACTATTAGGGATTCTAGTTTAAATTTAAGGAATTTGCTAATAATTTGGACATGATCCTTTTGTTCTTCTTCCATAGAGCAAGGAGTATAAGAGATGGAATAGTGCATTGTAAATTCTCAACCCCCATTAATAAAATGAATAGAGTCCCTGCTCAAATGGGCACATTCCCTTGTGGTAAACGTATTACTTGCAAATTTATAGTCAGGATCTTTGATAGAATTAATCAGCTGTATTTTAGAGTGAATGGTGGATTCTGCTGTGAAACAGAATGTATTGTGTATGCATTTAAATGCCCATGTAAGATGTTCTATACTGGGGGGACCAAGAGGTCTTTGAAGTTAAGATTGCAGGAGCATGTGAGAGATATAAAAAAAAAAACTAAAAACTTGAAAGCCCTCTAACAATGCATTTTAATGGTGATCCAGAGGGTCTTCAGGGTACAATTTTAGAAAAAGTCTAAAAAGATGAATATACAGAAGTTAAAAACAGCGCCTGTATAAGGAGGCTATATACATTCTTAAGTATGGTCCTCTGCCCCTGCTGGTATAAAATGTTCATTGTAATTAGAAGGTTTTAATTTGATTCAATTAAATAATTATTTAATGAGAGAATTGTGTGTTTATAAAAGGTATACACAATTTTTAGTTATTTGTGTGATTTGAACTCCTTTGAAGGCATTTGTGCTGAGGCACTAGATGTTTTATAATAAACTAATCTCCAGTTTTTATTCAGGTGCTGTTTTTTGTCATATTTGCTGTTTTACTTTTTTATTTGTAGTAGTATACCTTAACCATTATACCCAACCCTAATATTTAGCTGTATACATTCTTTTTCATCCATTTCTTCTTTTTTCTTGTGTATTTATCCATTTAAATTTTCTTTTTACCAATAGACTTCATTTTTTTCTTTTACTACCTTCCAATTTGTTTTCTTCATCACTTATTTCAGAATCATCATTGATGTTCTCATCACTATGTTTAACTCATTTAATTTTTCTCCTGTTTTTATTACTTTTAAAATGTCTCCTCTTTGCTCATTCCCTTCTCCTTCTTTAATTTTATTTGCATTTTTGCAATCAGTCCATAAATGTCCAGTTTTATTATATTTGTAACTTATCAATTCACATTTTTTGTAGCATGTCCCATTTCCCCACAAATAGAACATTTTCTTTTGTCACAGATACTTATCAAATGTCCTTCTTTTCCACAAAGAAAAACATGTTTTGAGTTGTCCTCAGTTTTTTATGACACCCCTATTCCCATCCACATTTATCATGCCTGGTATAGGTATATTTTTTCTTTCAGTTTTAGCACACTATTATAGTCCCTGGCCCCAGTCCATAAACCCCTTTTGTCATAAACATTTGCAGTGTCCAGAACTTCTTTACATAAAGTTTTCAAACATCCCTTCAAAGTCTCTCTTTCTACCTCTGCTTAAAATTGTACATGACGTTTGTTTTTGTTTCCCTGTTAAATGCTTTTATCACATAAAGATTCCATGGGTTGCATCGCATCCTTTCTTTTTGCTCCAAGAAAATTTTCCATTGAAAAAACTGTTTCAAATATAATGGCACAAAATGTCTCTTTGTTAATAAGAATAAATGCTCTTACCTCAAGTGCTTTTCCACCTGAAAGAGCTATTCAGTTTTCCCTCACTTCATACCTCTCCATTTCTTTGTCTTCTTTACTTTGAATCCTTACCCATATTTCATTTTTTTATTTTCTTCTGCCTTCTTTTCTGCTACTCCACTTTTACCTTCTTTTACTTTCTCTGCAAATGTTTTCCATCTCATCACTATTCGTCAGGATTGTCTCTGCATCCTCCTTTTGTATTTTATCCATAATGTGCCGCAGGAAATATCTCCTTCATTTTCTGACTCTGTCTCCACCACCATTTCTTTAAGTAAATCATCCTGCAAACCTCCCAACTGGAGGGTTGTAATTATACATCCTTCATTTGCTGACTCACCTCCATTAAACAGATTTCTTTGAAACACTTCCTCTGGATCTTGCACACATTCTCCAGTCTTGATATTTGCTTTCTCCTTCATCTCCTTCTCTCTCTCTCTCTTTTTCTGCCTCCATGTTTCTCCAGGAATGAAAAGAGGAAGCACTAGTCACAATATTGCATGAATGCCTACAAACGTGAATTAGTGCTTTGCTTCAAGAGGAGACTGCTTCAGTAACATGACTGGTAACCATGTGATATGGCAGAGGATCTACACCCCAAACAGAATACCTTACTCGCTGTAAATGTACACACATATAAGCATTCAAAACCTGGCCCTTTTCTGAGAAAGTAAAAATTTAGAATTGCATTTTGTAAGTGCACACTATCAAGTGAGACTACAAGGGAGATCTGCAACTATGTGCATTGCCATAAATATACAAAATAAAAATACCAATAGGGCAGCAGTATTAAAAGTGTGTCTAGCACTTAACAGCTCTGTCACTATTACTCAATGTATTCAACAGGTTATTACACTATTTCTGATGTACCGGTATCCACATTAGAAAGTGTGCTAGGTTAGCAGTTTATAAATTAGAACTCAGTTGTATCTACTCTCTGCTTCTTTAGCACTCCTAATTTTTCACAAGGATAATTTCATAGAGTTGGTGTCGATAGCTTGGCTTTGACTTGCAAAGTTTACTTAGCAACAAGTGACATCATGAACATTCTTATACAAACAACCCTTCAGATAAGCACATGCAGAAATAAAATGCCAATATCATGGACAATGATGTAAAAAAGATAAAAAAATGGTTTCTTAATTTCAAAGGTATGAATTAGAAACTGCATCATTATACCTTTCAGCTGTCCACATTTTCTCAGAATGTCCAGATTTTTGCCTCATATTTTTAGTCTGTTACTAATAAAATGCTGGTTTTCCGACAAATAATTGACAAATCATTGAGGGCTGAAGTAAAAAAAAATAGAGATAGACATTTGAGTTTTAGACTTTACCTTCAGAAAATTCATGCTAATGTAAATCCTGCTATTCTATCAACTTTCTACTTTTGTAAAAGCAATCTTTATAAATGATTCTTATTTTGGGGCCTTAGTCCCCCCATTATTTATGGTTTTGTCAAGATTTCTTTCTCTAAGAGGTTGAGAGATATGTGCATCCATGACTGCATTAAACACAAACTTAAATGATCTTTTTCAGAGTTATGTATTATGTTCACAGAGATTAGAGTTTTCACCTACCAGTAAACTTCTTGTATTAAACCATGTAACTTAGGAAGGATGCTAATCAAGTTAACATTTTTTAACTTTATCCTTTGACACTGACTGTGAGAGAGGATTTCTTTTGGGAAAATTCTGTCAGGCAAATTTAATTGATATTGTTATTATTATTATTATTATTATTATTATTATTATTATTATTATTATTAAAGCTGTAAATTTGGCTGTGTTTAATAAAATTGCAGTATTTACAATTTGTCTATCATTAAAGCTTGAGACAGCACCCCTGCAGGCATTACTGACGACTTTAGTAAAGTGAAATATAGATGATCATAACCAGTTTGATAATGTACTCAAGAAATGGATTTAAGAAATTCACCCCAAATGTGAAGACTGAGAAGTGAAATTCCTTTAATCTTGTTTGAAAAAGCATAAAATAGATGGTTATAATTGGTTACTCATTCATAACTGTTTGTAATAAATAAGGAGTTGTTACTGCCCTAATGTAGTACAAGTTAAACAAAATATGGGAGTGTGTAAAGTATCTAAAACTTTAAAAATGCCACACATTCTGTGCTACCATTCAGTGGGGACCCAGAAGCAAACTGCAGTTCTTATCAACCAACAACTTCAAATGTTGTTTGATACTTTGCTGTGTTAGACCTGTACCATTATGTGGCATGTGACATTGTGTGTGCTACATCTAGGAAACTCAACACTATTGTTGGTTTTCTATCTGCTGCTTATATACTAGGGAGGATTGCATTTGCTAAATGGCGAGTAATATAATGGAGCTGCAGACATAATGAGAAATGCATAGCAGACAGAAAAAGCAGAGAGATGGGTTCACCATAACAATAATGGGGAGCAGGTTCCCCCTTGGGATATATCAGGGACACTTCCTCTGGAGGAGATCTTATTCCTGGTTTCTGGGTTAAAAAAGTGTTCTACAGAGGAGTCAACAGAAAGCTGCACGCACAAGGCAAAGGGAGTGGAAGCTGTCCTGGAAAACTGGAAAGAAACAGGAGTTGTTTTGTGGAAAGTAAAACACAGGATTAACCCATTGTATAGAGTGAAGAGAATCTTGAAAGGAAAGACTGGTATTTTAGTAACTATTGTTTTATTTGTTGACAAGCATTGAGGAAAAGCACTGTGAAGTGTGAAAAAATTGAAATGGTTGAAATGGACTTTGAAAAGTAGCCTAGATGTGCAAGGAGAATTGTGTTTTATTAGGCTGAACTTTAGAAAAGAATGACTGTGTTTTTTAATGCTACTTCCCATTTTGTGTTTTTGTTGTAAACAAACCTTCATTTAAACACCTGAAAAGCAAATTCTTCAGACTGTTCTTATTGCCATAAGCACTGCTGCATGCCATGTTGGTGCTTGCAGTGGGTAAAAGGACAGTTTGCATTATAAACTGTGACATTCTAAAACACTAGCTCATTTCAGGTAGTCTGCCTAAGTTGTTTGCCCCACCTGAGAAAGGAATGCAGCTCTCACAAATGAGATGTTACATTTTAACTTGATTGACTGTTAAGTTGATCTGGAAAATTGGCTCTACCACTTATGTGATAAACTGTGTAAAAAACATAAAACCCTTGTGCCTATACGGGGATTTGTTAGATCTTTGTAGCAATGATAATGGCTGCTTTGAGAAGACATTTTCTGTCGGTGAATTTTCTTGTGTGCACCTACGTTTAGCTGCTTCATCTTGTTTAAGATGGAAAAAATTAAGTGAGGCCTTGGTGAAATCTGCTTCAGCTCTTGAAGAAAGATGTTCAACCAGTGATCAGCACCTACTCAGTCTCCAACAGAAAATATCCATGGTGATGAATCAGCCAGTCATCTCGCCTTGAACCCCAAAACCCAGTGCACCCCTGAAAAGACTAGGAACAGCAAATGGTATGGAGGTTTATTTGTTGCCATGTGAGACATGGGCAGCAAAAGTAAACTGGCCAAATACTAAGTAGATTGTGATATTATTTTCACACCTGACCAGGGACTCGATAAAGGCATACATGGAGGGTGTTGAGTGATATAAAACAGAAAACAATGTATGACTATAAATGAAGATCGATTGTGATGGCAAAAAGCCTCCCATGAAATAACACTGGGCTTGGTTTGGAGATTATTTCTAAGGAGTAAAGAAGATTTGCATATACGTATATGTGTATGTCTTATGCATCTCATTTTTATGGACTAGTCCATCATAGCTACTCACTATGTTCATTGCAAAACATACACAGTCACATGCTATGTATAAGTGCATGTCATCACCATCTAGTGGGAACACACTCATGACCATCACATAGTAGGAACACGCTCATGACCATCCCATAGTGGGAACACACCCATGACTATCCCATAGTAAGAACACACAGTTGCTTTCTTTATTATACTATGGTAGGTAGACAAATTACCTAATTATATTTTGCTTTCAGTTCCATAGGGAAATCCAAGTCTATGTTAGGCTCCATGCAATACTCCATCCTAACACAGCAGGGAGATCTGTTCTGTTTGGTGGTGCTGTTGAACTGTAGGGAAAACAAGTCTCTATTAACATGTATTGCTAAGACAGGAAGCACAATCCATAGTATAAATGAAAAACTGTTACTGTGTGTCATTGTATATCACTGTCCATTATTCAAAATATTACAGGAACATTTACGTATATCTATGGATGGGTAAATACAAATTCAACCCCTTTTCCCTTGTGGCTAGGGGCAACATGTAAATGCTCTGCTCATCTCTGGGTTACTAACATTTAAACCATAAGGACTAAAACCTTCATGGGAATGTATGGCTAGGCTTCTAAAAATTCTTATGGATCAATAACCTAGTAAGTGCCTATGAAACTATGAACCTATGTTTTTATGATGAGACACTGCCTAGCTTATTAACAACAGGGTGTGAATATAAGGATGCATTGTCCTTTTCTGTATGCCTGTGTAATGTTCTACAGGGATTTTGCTTATTTACTATTTTATTTTACTTTATTTATTTATTTATTTATTTATTTATTTATTTATTCATTCATTCATTCATTCATTCATTCATTATTCACTGGGTTAGTCCTATTAGGCAAGTAGCTTCTTTTTCAGGGGAGACCTGAGATGGTATTTATACTATCAAGGGAAATTTGGCCAGGGCATTAGGGAATGTCCCCTACTCATCACTGCTGTGAATGAGACCCATTTTGGAGGAGTGTTTCCCCAGACAGAAATTATTTTAGAATGCAGGGTGTGTTTTTACTTTAATGTGCTCACTATTCATGTTTTAACCATTGATAAATTCAGTATTATACTTTGCTTTGCATCAGTGATGCTTTGGTATATACCCTCAAACATTTATCTGAATACACATATGACATTTTAATCTTTTTTATCTAAATGACAATTATACAGCATGCATGCCATATTAAAATAATGAAACAATTGCATTCTGAAGATAAACAGACCTCGAGTAATCACCAACCAAACTATGGGGCAAAGAATAATTAAAAATATACATGTTCAGAATTTTTAAGTGAAGGAATTATGCATATCTTGCCAAACATGACCTAACCTTTGTATACATTATTGTGGTTTTCTATGCAACATGCAGCACACGTTTTTTGGGTGGGGAGTGAGTACCAGAGGAAGGAAACAGAAGTAATGAAAAAAAAAACCCCATGCAAACACAGGAAGAACATGCAAACTGTATTTCTACAATGACCAAAACCTTAGGCTTGTGAGGCAGAGATTTTACCAAGGACCCGCCATGTATGAGATACTAACACCAACTTGAATAAATCACTTGTCTTTCAATGCCTGTTCAGTATATTGCAGAAAAACAAATGGGACAAAATGCATCACTTTATGTGATTACTGTTGTTTGGGATTTAGGGGTTCTGTACATCGGGGTGTATGGTATGCCAGCTTGTGCAACTGCAGCTCTGGAGCTGGAAAAATGGTTAAGGAAAGCCTAGAGTTGGCAGAATGATTAAGGTCATTGACTCCCAAGCACAAATCAGTCCGGACGTCTGGTCAATGCCTCTGTGCAGGTGATTTATTCATGTTGACTATTGTTTCCTAAAATGGACATGGATATTTGAGTATCCAACATACACCAGGGACCCATGCTAACAGTTGGGGGAATCTATGTGTCTCTGTTGGACTGTGAGTGCCCACCAGGCTGTAGGTCAATAAGCTACTGGCTGGCGGCTGTCCAGTCTGGGTTAAATGAGATAGCTCTGCTGAGCATAAGCTGGATATAAAACCATAAGAACTGTTAAACATCAACTAAGGATTGCTATGCTAAATATAGGTTCACTAGCTGTCCAAACCATGCCTCTCAACCTCTTAATGCATGAAATCTGGACAAAGCTAAAAATAATGGGGAACAAAGGCCAGAAACTAGGGACATATTTTAAATATTTAAATATTTCTGTTGCACACTAAGTTGCTAGGGACATATTTTAAATATTTAAATATTTCTGTTGCACACTAAGTTGCTAGACTAACTGGTTTTGTGTTTGCATGAAACTCAAATATCTGTCATTATACTATGACGTCAGTCCTCAATTGTTTGCCAGAAAACCAAAAATTTTATGAGGAATGGACCAAAAAATGAGGCAAAAATTTGGACATTTTGTGAAACTCTGGACAGTTTACAGGTATGGTCCAACAGGAGTGACCATGTTTTTTCAGTAAAAAAACAAGGGCCTAAATCACAAAAAGTATGCAGAGTGTCTTAAAGCCTTGTCCCTGTATTCAGTATCATACAGACTACTAAGAGTAGACATCTGTCTCATGTATAAATCTATAGCAGATCCTGTCCTGTCAGGCCTATTACCCATTCTGAAATCCAACGGTAGCTTAAATACCCACAAAAAAGGATCTTCATCTCTCTTGCAACAAAAATAGAACATTCATAACTCTCAACCTCTTAGAGCAAGAAATCTGGACAAAACCATAAAAATTGGGAGACAAAGGCCTAAAATAGGGACAATTTTTAAATATTGCTCTTGCAAACTTAGAAAGTTGATAGAATAAATGGTTGTGCATTAGCTTGCATTTTCTGGTGGGTATGAAGTCTGAAATTCAAATGTCTGTCATTATTTTCTGAATTCAGTCCTCAATAATTAACCAATGGTTTACCAGAAAAAAACAAAATGTTACTAGAAACAGACAAAAAAATATAAGGCAAAAATCTGGACATTCTGTGAAAATCTGGACAATTGAGAGGGATGAACATGTTGGAGTGATGAGTAGGTATCATAGAAGCTACCTGTTCTATGGAACTATTTTCTACTCTACATAAAGTGAAATACTTCCATTATTCAAATGTAACTTGGATGAATGGATGGGAAACTACAAATTCATCCCTAGTTTAGCACCCATATCTGTCACTGATAGGGGCAACAATTAAATGTCCCAGTATATCCTTGTTCTACCCACTTCTGGGATATGCCTACACAAAATATAAGGGCTAAAACTATGAAGGTAATGTAAGGCTAGGCTTTTAAGATCCTGAGAGATAACCAACCTAGCAAGTACCCGTGATGTCTAACAGTGCCAGTGGGAAGGGGTGTACAGATGATGTTGTAGTGTGTGCACATGAACCTATGATGTTTAACAGTGCCACTGTGAAGGGGTGTATAGATGATGTCATAGTGTGTGCATCATACAGAGATGTAATGATATCGGGTGGGGTCCACCTTCCCAGGCTGTCAGGCAGTGATTGAGCAGGTCAGCAGGTAATCTGAAGGGTGAACAACAGACACAGCCTGGGTACCTGAGATACACCATAAGCCCTACAGCAGATACACATACCTCTCAACCTGCAGACATTGAAAAGAGGAATGAAGAACCTTAAAAAAAGTAAGAACGTCCAGCCATAACTGGGTATCTAACTGGCATACAATTTGAATACCAAATAGCACATAACTCCAGTAAAAATGTGTGATACTACTCAGAAACACATTTAAAATAAAGAGAGTGACAAATATGATAGAAAAAATATAAGCAAATTATCAGAGACATTAAAATCTGTAGATTTTGTTGAACTGCATTGCAAAATTCTACTACAAAAGATGATTTATTTTTGCTTCAGAAAAAGGGAGATGTAAGATGGTTGTCCTCTTTCTATAAATTCTTGTTGCCACTAGTACATTGGTCATGTAGTGCATTTTTTCTGTGTACTAGACACTTC
>NC_056745.1:1445876127-1445911127 GCF_019279795.1 Protopterus annectens
GAGTCCAAGTAATATCCTAAAATTCTCTCTGGTCTAATCTTGTTCTCCTCCTAGCTTTTTCCATTATGGACACACCCCACACCACTCAACTGCTCTTGATTTTAGAGACTGCACTTACTGTTAAATGTGCCTTGCCCCTTGTAACTCACAGAATATTGTAAACAGTGAATCTTTTCATAATTTTTACTATGTAAAAATACCTTCTTCCACTAATTACTTGGTTAGTGTAGCATGTTAATGCTCCTGCTTGCTGTTTCAAGGATACGGAGTTTGAATCTTTCTCTCCCTTTTACACTTTGTGTTTTTCATAGACTTAAGGTAGTATGTAGCGCCAGCCCCCAGGGTCAAGTCATGGCTGAGAAGGCTAACCTTTTATTAAAGTGCTTTGCATGAGATCTGAGGGTAGAAGGTAGAAGGTACCTTTAAGGCATGATATAAAGAGGTATCTCTGGTGTCTGTTATCCCCCCGCCCAGTCCCTCATGCTGCAAAATCTTGTTTGCATATATTTTAATCACCTTTAAGTTATGATATAAAGAGAGTACCTAGTGTTCCCCTACCACAACATTACAGGATATGATAGTCGATGCAAGTGCGTAAGTATGACAGACCCCCCCCCCCCCATCCTTCCCTTCTTGCTTAATAACAACAGCATCAGCTAAATTCATTGATTAAGGTATTTTCCTATTAGGAATAGACATTTAACATGCTAACTTGTATAAATGAGGGGATATACGTTTGAAAGAATTCTACTATATAACCATCTGGTCTTGGAGTTTTTCTGTGGAAGATGTAATGCTGTTTCATATCCTATACTGTGAATTATTGGTTAAGTATGTCTAGCTATAAGCTAGGAACATCTTGTAACCACTCATTTAAAATATCAGCATCTTTAAACCATTTCTCATAATTTCATAAAACATATTTGTTAATTATACTACCATTTTTTCTTGATCTGGTTCTAAAAACATTTTCATCTTGTAATTGGATTATTGCATTTCTAGATTTTACCTCTCAACATTGAGACAAACAGTGTACAAATTTTATGTTGCTTGTAAGCTAATTTTTGAACTTGTCACATCTTGCAACCTGATCAGTGTATTTTTACATTTGTTTTTGTTTTCCAATTTTAATTTCTAGACTGGAAGATATTTTCCTAATTTATAGTGAGGATTTGAGTCTATACAGTCAATTGCTGCTATAGCTCTTTATTTATATATTTTTTTCTGAAATAAGGCTTTAATATTATAAGTCTTTACATAACTATTAACTAGTTGCCGTTACTAATAACTATTAACTAGTTGCCTTAAAGACATCCTACTTATAGCTGTATGAAACCGTTAATTAGAACTGTGTGTCCATTTATAGTTTATCTCTGCCTCTATTATTTGTAAAATTCCCCTTGATTTAAGCCACATAGAAAAAAACATTTATTTTAAATAATTGATTTCCCTTAGACGAATGCTGTAAAACAATGTTTATTATACAATCATCAGACCAAGGAACATATACTTTTTCACAGAACTTTGCAATGTGATACAGATCAAATGAAGTAAAGAAGAGATTGGTATGAGATTCTAATCTGGCTGAATGTGAAATATGTGTATGTGGGAAACTGGATTCTGCATCATCTATTAAGTTTTCATTGTTTAAAACTTGAAATAGAGGACCTCCATGTGTCTAATGATATGAACACTTCCTTGGTATAAAGGCTAGACTTGGCTGACATCAAATATAGCATTCCAGTAATTCCTAATTATAATGGAAATATTTCTCATGGTTTATAAATCTTCAGAGATGTCATTTAAAAGGACCGACAAACAGCATGCGGTGGATACAAAGATCCTATAGCAAAACTGTATGTCTGTAATAAGGGTTCCTATTACGTGATCAAAGTTTTGAAACTTCAACCATGACAATATCGAATTTGTCCGAAGTTTCAAAACTTCAAACACGGCAAAAAAAAAAAAAAAGATGCAACAGTAAACTAACTGATGCAAGCAGGGGGGCAAGCCCCCCTGCACCCCCCAGGAAATATTCCCTTTCCGCACTATAGTGCAGTCTCAGAGTTGGTGTATTTAAAGAGCAGGGAGTGTGTGGGGTGCAGGGGGGCTTGTCCCCCTGCTTGCAACAGTTACTTTACTGTTGCATTTTTTTTTTCTGTGTTTGAACTTTAGCAAGTTCAACTATATGGTTTTGACCATATAGGGTTCGAACTTGTTGAAGTTCGATCATGTAATAGGAACACCTGTAATACTACAGAAGCTAGGATCACTCTACCTTCCATTCCATGGTATTCACTTTCTGTCTGAAAGGGACACTTTTGTTTAACAATTATTGTAACACCTTTGTCTGCTGAACCATAAGTATTATTAACATAACTAATCCACTGATACTGTTTGTATGTAGATACTCACTCCTGTGAAGAAGGATAGGTTCTTTGATCTGACAATTGTTTAATAAGTGTTGTTTTACAGCATTCTTCTGGGGGAAATCAACTATTTAAAACAAGTGTGTTTTTTTCTACATATTTTAAATCAAGGGGACTAATAGTATTCTTGCAATTAGAAAACATTTTCTGGAATATCTTCCAAATATTTCATCACTTTACAGTTTAAAGAATAAAGCCTATGCTAAGTAATACAATTTAATGAAAAAAAACATTCAAAACAGCTATTTTCACATACCTGCACATGCATACCACTCAACTGTCCAGACTTTTGCCTCATATTTTTGGTCTGTTCTTCATAATATTTGTGGTTTTCTGTCAAATCACTGGGATGATCTGAAGAATGAAGTCACCAAATAATGACAACGTATGAGTTTTAGACTTCAGATATACCAGAAAATGTATGTTAACACAAACAGTGTAACTCTAGCAACTTTGCAAGCTTGTAAGAGCAATATTTAAAATCTGTTCCTATTTTTGGGCTTTTATCCCCCATTTTGTCAGGCTTTGGCCAGATTTCTTGAACTAAGAGGTTGAGAGGTATGCCTGCATACTTAGAGTTGTAGAAATGTTGGAAAGAAAAGATTCCAACTACCACACTTGTCTCAAGTGAAGAAAAGTTATGAAAAAAGAAAAATTTAAAAAACAAATATGCTGAAAGATTGAGTCAATACTACACAGACAAGCAGGAAAAGCAGTTTCAGCTGAAGAAGAGGACCCATAATAATATAAGGGCAATCAGTTCATGGTTGGCTTCAGAGTCTTTAACATTTAAAGGGACATCTTTCACCATCACTTTCAGTTTCACTACATTAAGAAAGGACAATTTGATATCCTTCCTCCATAATGCTGTCCAAACCTCTGAAAAAAAGCTACACCACTTCTGAGGAGTACTTTGGCAAGCACTGGGCTCAATTATATAGCTGCATATCCAGTAGCAGTAGACAGTCTTACTTTTTTAAAAACAATTAATGATTAACTTGCTTATTGTGAAGCACATAGAGCTTCTGTTTTTTTCTTATCCTTTTTATTGGTAGATGCAGAATGGGTGGGGTATGTTTTATGACAACTACTAGTTAAAAGAACAACATTCTTTTTGATTATTTCACCCAGAGGGAACAAATATATTTTTTAATCACATAGAATACAGATGTTTCATGTATCAGTGAAGTTAACCTCCACAATTTCCACTTATTCATTATTTATTTATTTTGCATTTTTAAGTTTAGATTAGTATTTATAACTATTAATTATCATGGAGTGTGGTGGCTGAGTTGGGTTTTATGTAGGTTATATGCATGGATGGATGGATGGATGGATGGATGGATGGATGGATGGATGTGCAGTTTTGTGAATAATTTGCCTACTCTAGTTCAGACTTAAATAATTTTAGTATTTTTAACAGTAATTTTGTGGCATTATTTTAGTAGTATAGTGAGAGTTAGACTGTGTAGATTATTTTCTATACATGGCAATGGGCCTTAAAACAAAGCATGCTGCAATTTCATTGTATGTTCTAGCAGATTATACTTAAGCTGTGAGTCAGAAGAGTGACAGCTGGTGTTACCTTATTTGCATACACAGAGAAGGAGTGTGTGCAGCTATCTGCTGCATTTGTTTGTATATTAGTTAACAGGACACCATGCTCAAGGCAGTGCCTTGCCCTTAATATGAATAGGTTTGGAATCTAGCTGCTTATGTATCAGGGGATTCTTTGAGTGACGATTTATTTGCCTAAATTATTATTTATTGAAAGAAGGTTATCCAATACAGAAGCACTGACAGCTGTGTATTTTTGTATTTGTTTTATTTTTTTATTTGAAATATCACAGTCTTGGAGTTTATTATTGAATCTAGGGGGATAGAAGCAAGGTTTAGGTGTTTCAGTCTTCCTATTTCCTTTCAAAAAGATAGTGCTTTCAGGAGAATCGGTTCTACAAAAATATTTGAACTGGCACACTAAGACACTGTTCCTGTTCTAGTTATAACTACAAATGATAGTCTATATTTATTTCAAATAAACTATGTGCTGCCTTAAGGTTTAACTAATTGTACATTATTAAGGCTATGCCATTTATAAAAAATCTATTTTATAAAAATAGATTGTACTGCAACATAAATTATACAATGACAGGTCACTGTTATTCAAAAATGTGTATGCTGATGGGACAGACCCACCAGCGTGCTCATTGTAAATCGAGCATATACCAAGAGAAAAAAGTCCATCTGTTAAAGTACTATTGAGTAGCCAGAATTTTCTATTGATATATGCTACAGAGGGCAGACTAGATATAAAAGAAAAATCAGGTACATTCTGCAAAAGTAAAAAAAAAACAGAAACATACCCGATTGTCCTTGTATTTCTTTGCTGTCATTACAGACTGTCATACATTTGAACTGCTTGGATTTTTGTAGAGTGTCCACATTTATTTATATATATATATATATATATATATATATATATATATATATATATATATAAAACCCTTTTGTTGAATAGCACTGATGAACTGTGCAAGCTTGAGAATGTAAGTCCCACTGCATGTGTAGCATCAGAAAACTCGGATGAATGAGAAATAACACAGAGGAACACTATGACAGTGTTATATAAAGACATTCCCCTGGATTCTCTATGCCTTGCATGGTGTGCAAAATCTGTGCAGGAGCTCTAACAGGCAATATGTCTGCCGTGCGATCCAGGAACAGCCTGCAGGGGCGTGTATGAGTGCTCCTGCACTAGTCTTGCATGGACTAAGCCCCTGTATGCAAATCACCCCATTTGCAGGAGAAATCCATGGAAATTAGGTGATTTTGTGATCCACGAAGCTTCCAACCAGCCATGCAGGACTAGTACAATCTGCAGAAATGTACTCAGTTAGTAACCGAGTACATTTCTGCAAACTCCAAAATTGAGCTGTGACAGCTCCAAATAAAGGCTGCATATCATGTAGTAAGCATGCCAGTGGACAAGTATAAGGCCATTGGCATTGCAAACAGCGAAAAAAAATACAAAAATCAACTTTTATTTTTTTTAGCCAATTTCGGCTGTTTAAGCGTAGGGTAGTGGCACGCAAACAGGATCGGGGGGGAAATAACAAAATAAACCTAAATTAAGCATTCCAACTAAAATCAGTATTCTGCCTTGCAAGTCAATGGCAGTCATAAGACAACATGGCCAGTGAGTAGTGGTTGCTAAGGGGGGAGGCTCAGTGTGAGACATGTAACTATGCATTAGCAGGCAATCCTATGCAAATGAGGGGAATGATAGCGAATCCTAATTTTTCCCAGCATGCTAGTCAGGTCCCAATAGTGTAAGAGTAGGAATAGCTTGGTGCAAGCCTAGGAGTTAGCTGACATCATGGGGGGGGGGGGGTTGTCAGGCATACTGTATGCAGATTGGAGCCCTGTGGCTCAGGTTTACTCCTAGCTCAGCACAGCTAAGCTATGGGGTGTGTCTGAATCTGCCTAGCACTCCTTACACTGCCTAAGTGGGTGTGCATGCAGCACACCAGGTTTTAAAGGAAGAAGAAAAAATTTAAACCAGGAAATAGCAGCTGTGTGCACATTTGAGCACTCTGTTTGCGTGGCATGCCCCTGGGCCTAAACAGGAAGGCAATGGGAAGGGAAAACAGGAGGAGGAAGGTAATCAAGGAGAACTAGCACAGCTGGCAGGTGAAATGTATCAGAATCAGCCAATTACACAGGCAGCAGGCCAGCCCAACACAGAACACTACTATAAACTATGCATACACCTTCCCCTCTGGTTTTTCCCATACTCTACACCCCTGGTGTATACAAGCGGGGGACTTTTAACAAACAAGCCTACAAAGTGAGAGGGGCTGCAGCAGGCAACATAGCACAACATGTGCAAGAGGCTGAGGGTGGTGAGGATGTGAATGCTGTCCACCAACCCACAGAGAGGAGACGAAGAAGAGTGTACAGACCCAGGGTAACCTACCAGGGGCTACATGAGCTGGAGATAGTGGAGCACTATAGTGTGGACAGGGACCTCCTACAGCAAATTTTTGAGCTGTGCCGGCCACGCCTGACACACAGAACTAACAGAGGGGAACCCATCCCAGTGGATACCAAGGTATGTGTAGGCCTAAGAATACTATCTACAGGTACCTTGCAAAGGCGAACTGGGGATGTGATAGGGATCTCACAGGCATCAGCATCCAAGGGTACTCCACCAGTTCCTGGATGCCATGTCAGCACATGTCGGTGAGCACGTATATTTCCCCAACACCCATGAGACGTTGGCCAGCAATATGCAACTGTTCCACCAAATAGCAGAATACCCTAAGGTAGTGGGTGCTATAGACTGCACACACATATACATCAAAGTACAACCCGGTGAGTGGGGTAGGGTCTACATCAACCACAAGGGCTTCTCCTCCATCAACTGCCAGGTCATGTGCTATGCCCAGGGCATAATAATGAATGTGTGTGCTGGCTGCCCTGGAAGCTATCACGATTCCTACATCTGGAATCTGATGCAGCTGTTCCAGAGATTTGCCAGTGGGGACATCACTGACGGTCACCTAGTGGGGGATGCTGGATACACACTGTAGCCGTGGCTGATGACACCCATCAGAAATGCACACACACCTGGACAAGAACTCCATAATGAGGCACACGCACAGACCAGAATTATAGTAGAGCATGTGTTTGGGATGCTCAAGTCACAGTTCTGGTGCCTGGGCACATCCGATGGAGCCTTGCTGTACTCACCAGTGCATGTACCCAAATTGTCCTCGTATGTGCCATGCTACACAATATGATCCTGTGAAAACAGCTGCTGCAGGAACAGCATGGGGTAGGGCCACACAGCCCCCCACCATTGCCAAGGCCTTCACAGGCACAGAGTAACTCGGAGGAGGAACAACCTGAGCCTGCCCCAGTAAGCAGAAAGAGGCGTGACCAGTATGCTCTGGCCTTGGCAAAGAGGCAACACGTAGCACATACATTGACACAGGAGGGACCTAGGGAATAACACCTCTCTCTGACTCTCACATACAATAAAAGGGATGCCAAACATTGCACTACCTGTGCTCAACTATTTGTAGGGAGTGTATTATGTGCATCTGACATTGGCAGCCCTGCAGCAGCACCCTCAATACTGGGACACCCATAAGGTAAGTGACTCACACATGCCAGTCAGGGGGCTTCACATACCCAACAACAGTTACAGCCAGCAGGATAGGTGTAGACAAACACAAGCAAAGGCTGTGCCATGGCCTCTGAATTATGCATATGGGTAAACTCCTGCCACAGGCCTACACAGACAAACTACAGCAGTTCAGGCAGTGGGATGTCAGTTCTGAAGGGCAGGAAGTCTGAAACTAATATGTAGGTAAATAACAGCTAAGATCTGTAGTACACTGGTATACCTGTAGACAGCATGATAGGTAAGACTACAGAATGAAATGGAGTACCTGACATACCAGTACAGTCATGACAAATGTGTACAAGTGTCAGGTGTGCCCCCCCATCCTACGCAGACATGTAGTAACAGTCAGGGGTACCCCCCCAATCCTGTGTAGATATGTAGAAATAGTCAGGTGTGCCCCTCTTCCTACGTAGAAATGTAGTAACAGTCAGGTGTGCACCCCAAACCTGTGTAGAAATGTAGAAATAGTCAGGTGTGCCCCCCATCCTACGTAGACATGTAGTAACAGTCAGGTGTGCCCCCCTAATTCCTGTGTAGAAATGTACAAATAGTCAAGTGTGCCCCCCCCGTCCTATATGTAGTAACAGTCAATGCCAGCGGTGGTGGTGCTGCGGTAGCGCTGTCACCTGGCAGTAAGACGTTGTTCCGTTTGATTCTCAGCTATAGCATCTTGTGTCTGGAGACATGCGTGAATGGGCGTACCTTCGTTGAAGGTTGTGCGTCAGAGCTGGCAAATCGGCACATAAAAAAAAATCTACTGCCAATCATTAGTGGACCTGAGTTCCGCTGTGGTGACCCCTAACTGGGAAAAGCCGAAAGACACAACAAATAACAGTCAATGCCAAGTGATCGACGGACACCCTGCAGAAACAGTATGCTACCTGTAGGTGTACAACACATAGGTCAGCACTGCAGTACAGACTACCTGGACTTGATCCACACATTCAATACAGATGGGCATACTGGGCATGCTCACACACTTAAACACATGAAGGCCATGTCTGCAAACACCAGTGGACCAGACATATCCGGCAGTCACAGATCTTATTGCAGACACTCCTCAGTATGCACCACACATGCTTTGCACACACAGTGGATAGGAATACAGACATATATCTAAGGACAACACACTATAATAAGCCACAGGTAGACGTACATAGATGTGTAGAAGAGGGTGACTGTGACAAGGAGTCATCCAGGCCTGTCCCACCCAGCACACAGCCAAAGGGCCACAACCATATGAGGTCCAGCTGTCACTCACTGTAGATACTAGCCACCAGTATCTGTCAGCAGTACAGACTATGTGGTGCATGTGCTTGCTGTGCAACATGACTGTACAAAGAAGTAGTCATCAAGCATCTGAATACACGTACCTGTGAAATATGACCCTGTGTGTGGCCGCATGTGGTGTGTCAACCTCTAGATGAATGGGTTATGTCCCATGCACACACACTGCCCTCCCCATAGCCCTACTATGGCAAGGCTGCTGAAGTCATCCACTGTGAAATACACCTTTGCGAAAATTGTAGCCCAGTAATCCCTGTGGTGCATCCCATAACTGCGTACTGTTGTAGTGTGATAAACTAGTTAGATAGGAGTTCCAATCCCAGACATGGCAACTGTGTGTGTGTGTGTCTCTGTCTGTGTCGAGAGCAATGCTTTTTAAGGTAGTCACACTCCCTACACTTCAAATGCTCAACTTTGGCAAGGCTGCTGATGTCATCCACCTAGAAATACACCTCTGGGAAGGCTGTAGCCCAGTAATCTCCATAGTGCATCCTACAACTGTGTACTGCTGTAGGGTGATGCATTAGTTAGGTAGGGGTTCTAATCCCAAACTTGGCAAGTGTGTGTCTGTCTGACTCTGTGTAGGGAGCAATGCATTTTAGCCTAGCCACACTCCCTACACTTCAAATGCCCTACTTTGGCAATCCTGCTGATGTCATTTATTCTGAAATACACCTTTGGGGATGGAGTTTTCCAGTAATCCCCGTAGTATGTCCTATAACAGCTCCATGCTGTAGAGTGATATAGATCTCTGTTAGGGGTTCTATACCCACACATGTCTGTTGTGGATGTTTTGTGTGTGTTTCAGGGTCTGTGTAGGGAGCAATGCATTTTAGCCTAGCCACACTCCCTACAATTCAACTGCCCTACTTTTTGCAATCCTGGTGATGTCATCCAATGTGAAATACACCTGTATGGAAGGTGTACTCCATTAATCTCCATGGTGCGTACTATAACTGAGTAGTCCTGTAGTGTGATAAACTAGTTAGGTAGGAGTTATAAACCCAGCATGACAGGTGAGTGTGTGTCTGTGTTTGTAACTCATAGCCTGTGTGGAGGTGGTTGTGAGTGTGTAACAACTGGGCCCAATGTGGAGTGGGTTTTGCAAATTTCTGATATATGGTGGCCCTAGTATATATCACAATGTCCACCATACAGGGATAACAAATGTGAAATAGCTGAGAGGCTGGGGTGCTGATCCATACCCATACATGTGACATCAAGGCCAGGCAAACACAGTTAGCAACCCCAGTATAACCCAGAGAACACTCTCAACCCATGTCTGATACACACACACACACACACACACACACACACACACACACACACACACACACACACCTGCCTAGGCAACTACCAATATGTTGGTAGTACAGTGCATATTGCCCACTGATAGTAACTCTGGAGTGATTGCAGTGGGCTACGGCGGGCATGGCACCCTGTCCATCTGCCCAATAGGCATGTACATGCAGACAGTGCACCTTTCTCATGTTCCCCACTGGACACCTGCAACACCTGTGGTGCCATCAAATGTGACCCATAAAGGACATACCATGCCTGAAAACATGCCCTGTATGGACAGATGCCACTGACACCAGGGAATGCCACTAGCATGCTATCAATGTAGGTGCAGGGTAAACCTGCTGTCCATTACCTGTTCCCACCACAGGAGGTGAAGACTGGCACATCTGATGATAATCTGCGTACACAACATGGGCCAGACAACCCAGGTACAGTTCCACATGTCACTGTACATGCATGTGGGTGGTGTGCACATCCCAGACACCGTCCATGTCATGGACTAAGGAACACATACATGGCCACATGCAGTAGTCACCCAGGTGACTGGATGGTGGATACAATACTCACCTGTGTGGGCAAATCCAGAAACTACACCCCTTAGCCACAATGCGGACCATTGTTAAGTGGCCTGATGCCAAGGTATACCCATCACAGCCTTGTATAGCCATATGGCACAGTCAACCACCACTCACCCATGAAGAAATGCACCCATGCATGTCAGTACTGGCACTGTGTGTGTGTGTGTGTGTGTGTGTGTGTGTGTGTGTGTGTGTGTGTGTGTGTGTGTGTTTTATGATACGTATAATCACATTCACACTCACCACAACCCTCATTGGCATACTGAAGCATGCTGTCTGATGTCAGACACCTCCCCCATACCCTTTGCCCATATAACCTCCGTATGACCCCTGTGGTGCATGTGGTACCTGCACAGTAATGTGTTGTGGCAATCACACTAGTGATGAGTTGTATTCCTGGCTCTGCCAAGTGTGTCAATGTGCTAGTGTGGCTGCGTTGTCACTGGCACCTGTTCATGCAGACAGGCACGTGTACTATAGCTACCATATCCCTGTTGCAGATGTCACTCACCATCACATATACGTTCTGAGGGCTCCTCACCATGTAACCTATGTGGCGCATCCAATAACTGCATGGAAATGTGATAGCACTACATAGTCATCAGGGGTTTGAAACCCTGTACTGGTAGGTGTGTGACACAAACATGCTTAGGTTTTACTCTCCCACCCCTCCCTGACTTGTCTTTGACTCGGTCTGCCTCTCTCACTCCCTCACTGGTGGATGTGGAGACCTGAACCTGCTTTGCTTAGGCAGCAGCATGTGTATTTTTAAGTAATGCTCATGATCAGCTGATGGCCTCTGCATGAATTCCAGCCCTCCTCTAGCTGATTGCATGTGGAACAGCTGTGGTAACATTCCCATAGCCAATTGCATGGAAACACACTCCAATATCCAGGAACATCATGTTGGTGTTGGGCCTTTCCATTCCCTATGAGCAGGAACTCAATCTGTTGTTTGGCAAACAGCATCTCAGATGGATTGGGGATTTACCTCTAACAACATACACTGTGGAAACCAGGCAACACATGGGAGGGGGATGTGCCTGACCTGACTACAGACTGTAAGTGCTGCTATACTGCATTTGGAGTAATGTTGGTTTAACAGGGTGTGTGTGAATATGGCTGTCCTACATGTTGCAATACCTGCCATGTCAGTGCTCTGTGTATGAGGAATCCCCATCTGTAGGGTCATCTGCAGACTGGGCAGTATGTGGTGCCTTTGCTTTCATGTGTTACCCACAGAGCACCTATCTGGGAACTGCAGAAGGCAGTGTGAGGATTGCAGTCTGTAGATGGTGGAACCGTGGCAGTTACTGAGTTCATATCCCTCATAGGACATATGTTGCAACAACCCTTTTACAGCAGTATATGTATGAGGTTATCACAGCATCATGTCAATATTGGCCCTGTGTATGTGCTTCCAGCCACACCTCTGTCAACGTTTGTACATATGTCAAGCATTAAGAGGTGCATATGTGCTTTACACCATAATTAGTGTCATCATATCTGATAACAAACCAGTGAGATATCAGACTGCTGCACATGTTATGTACAGTAGGGGTTATATTTGATGACATAACCTGGACATTCTGTGGTTGTGTGCACAGTACTGAGGTCTGTGTACTTATGGTGAATGTCGACAGTGTGTGTAATGTTAATATGTACTTTGGCCTATGTACACACTGTGGCAGATGTCATTGTTCTTGGTCCCGTCCTATCTGATGTTACATGATGTGCCACTGTATGTTACCATATCGGCTTACATGTTTTCAGGCCATACACCCACATGTCCCATACCACAGACAGGCATTGGACCACACTGTGTAGTGGCCCAGTATATGTAGGGTTTGTGTGTGAGTGGCACATTTGAGGATGGTGTTGAACAGATAGTCCATATACTGTAATAATATGCTAGCATACCATATGTGGCTGTGGCTGTGTTCACACTGGATGTAGCTATGCACTGTCACACAGGTGTATCTTACCCTGTGCTGTGACATGCCAGTAGAGCCTGCTATATATGCAGGTACATGTGCATTCCCCCATAGGAAATGTAGGCCAGTGTTGAGCCAGTCTGCCTGTAGCCTGTGCAGTGCTTTATTACATGCCTAACAGATTAGTGTACTTACCCAGTGAGATGTCATGTCCAGATTCTTGCCAGATGTACTGCTGCTGGGCCTCCCTTAACAGTCATGTATGCCAGACAGAGCAGTGGGATGCTGTACAAATGTATGTCAATATCTAGTGGGTAGTATGTGGCCATGGCACCTCTGTACCAGCAGTTAGTATATGCAGGACAGACAGGGGTGTGTGAATGCACTACCTATAGGGGCATATGTATGCCAGTCATTACGTGTTATACCCATCTACATGGCTGTTAACATCCACATTGTCAGGCTTGGTGCACATGTTTTGCCATAAGGGGTTCTATGTATACCTCTGGACTGTCCAGAGTGTGTCAGAATGTCCGCATATATTGGCCAATATCTCTGCTGTAGTCCATTACGTGCTAGCAGTGGTACTGTACTATGATGTCCTTAGGATGTCTGTCAGTAGCCAATGGCACACATGTGAAAACCAGATGTGACCTCTCACACACACGTCTGTGAAGGCAGTCACTATTACACTAGCAATAGTCTACTGATATACCTGCTAGACATACCTGACATCCCCTTGCATTACGTAATTGGGACTATGGGGGCTGAGGTAGGCCTACACTCCATGTTCAGGGCATATGGTGGAAATATGTGTATATATATAATCATCCAGATATCTATATAGATATATACACATATACATATCGACATATATAGATGGGTGTGTATATGTATATAGATATACATATACACACCCAGATATATACATATAGAGAGTGATATATGTCTACACATATACAGATAGCGATACATATGCACATATACGTATATCACGCTGCCATTCCTGCCAGCAGTCCATTGCTCTTGTATCCCCCACACATGCAGTGGGACTGGGACCATATATGTGTGGGCTTCACCTACTCAATACATGTGTGCCCATATGCACTCCAGAAGCCAGTGTATGTAACAGTGTTATATGGCCCTGTATTATTGAGTCTGGGGGGGATGCGCCATAAATAACCTAGGCTGTTACAACATGTGGGGGTATCAGGGGTGAGCTGCCTTAAGGTATCTGGATGTACAGTACCATACATGTCACCTATCTTGACTTACATAAAGTGGGTTAATGCAGGCCTACTGCCTCCTGCCACATAGACTGTTCTGTTTGCCAGTGTGCCTGTGATGGTGTCAGTCATGCCTTGTTATATAACAGTTACATCCCATTTGGTCAACTGAAGTCTTTACCACCTACTGATTGTGTGCAGAGTTTAGATACAGGCTGATGAACTATACACCTGCATTACTTACTGTTGATTATTTGGTATCCTGTGGCCCAGTCTGTCTTTGCTATTGTACAATTTGAAGGCCTTGGCCTGGACAGCAACAGCTGTGAACTTTTCCAGACTACTGTATTAGTATAACTGTTTCACAGTTGCAATTCTCTGTTTATATGGATGTCAGTGTCTGAACAGCTATATTACATGGCATATAAAACTGTAATAGTATACAAATAAAGGTTTTCCATTTCTACAGACCTATGTGTGGTGTTTTATCCCATGACCTCTCTGCTGGTAAATGTTGCAGGCAACAACTGTCATTTGTATGTGTGGCTCATCCAGTGTCCAGTCGTTAAGGTGTTAACTGTAAGCATAGTGGCTGTTCCATAATGTGTGCACCTACTACATAAGTATCTTACTGTACATATATCTTCATGTGTATGTGTGTGTATGTGTAGTCACATGTATTTTTATATGTATAACTATATATATATATATATATATATATATATATATATATATATATATATATATATATATATATATATATATATATATCTGCATATATGTGTCTGTGTATATCTATCCTGGGGATGTTGATAGCTTCCACTATTCACATTTCCTATGGGAGCCAGACTGTAATGCATGATATGTTACTAATACCAGCCGGACATCATACAGGTTGGATGTAGTACTGTTAACATCTTGCGCCCATGTTGTGTCATGTCCTGGTTATGGGATCTGCAACACTTGGTAGTGTATTGCAGGGCCGATGTGTTTGGCTGTGGTGGGTATACCTATTTGTACAAGACGTATATTGTTTGGGGCCTCTCAACCCCATTAACGGTGCATGTGGACATATATGTTTTAATCTCCCATTGATATCTAAACATGTATGTCCATATATACCTATATAGATATATATATATATATATATATATATATATATATATATATATATATATATATCCTTACATATATATAGCTATGTCCGTATATACCTACATAGATATATATGTAGCTTGCTGTGTATATGTTGACATATAGGTGTAGACATATATATATATGTGTTGATGTAGCCATTTGCATGTATATATGTTCAGATATATTTATATATATATATATATATATATATATATATATATATATATATATATAGGGTCTATATTAGAACACCGAACATTTGAAAATATCAAAGTAACAGGAAACCAAATTCTTTCCTAGGGAAATAATTTGGTTGTCCATTTCTGTTGCTTCAGTATTTTCAGCACTCTGGTGGAAAGTTACGTGTCGGGTTCAGGTAAGTGTGCGTTTGTGTGGACGTGTGGGTTAGGGCGGTTAGGTGAGTTAGGGTTAGGGCGCGGGTCAGGTAAGTGTGCGATTGTGTGGACGTGTGGGTTAGGGCGGGTTAGGTGAGTTAGGGTTAGGGTTAGGGCGCGGGTGAGGTGACTGTGCGATAGTGACGGACCTTAGGGTTAGGGTTTCGATTAAGGTAAGTGGATAGTTAGTGGTGTTTGTACAGTTTAGTCTAGGGATAGGTGTTAGAGTTTAGATGTATGTGTGTGGATTGCTGTTTGTTTGGTGTGCTTGTGATTTGTGTATGTGTTTTGGAACAGCAAATTTTTTCACTAGAAAAAAATTTGCTGTTCCAAATGTTCGATGTTTTTTTTTTTTCTATTGCTAGGTTTCGATATTAGAACACTACATTTTGAATGTTCGGTGTTCTAATATAGACCCATATTTATATATACATATATATATATATATATATATATATATATATACATATATATATATATATATATATATATATGTTGTATTTGTTTAGATATTAATATATTTATGCACACACATAGATATAAATGGTGGAATCCATTCTCTGTACTGTTTAATGTGTGGGCTGGATGATATGTTTGTGAAAACAGCCAAGTTATGTTTATCTGGCATGGCTTAGTGGTAAATCACTTTGTCTATGGTGTGCAGGGTCCTGGGTTTGAGCCATGCAGATGCTGTTTATTTTGTTGCTGGGCAGAACATGGGCCGTTGGATACATATTGATTAAGGCACTTTAAAGCAGTCGTAAGCGGGTTTGCGCGGAGGTAAGCACTGCTAACTTCTGGTTACAGTTTCTTATACTCAGTTAGCTTCTGTATTGCTTAACCTGTGTAGGCATTGATTACCCCCATGCAAACAGGCTTAAACCCGCTTACTGCTGCTTAAAAGTTCTTACTCCCACTTACCCCCGTGCTAATTTCTTTAAAAGAAAAGAAAAAAATTTGATAGGAAAGTGGCGAAAAAGAGGCACAAAGAGGGAAAGACAGTAGGGAAAATAGCTAAGGATGTGCAGGAAGGGTGTAGGGAAGGTCCATAGCTGCCCATTTCTTCTACAGCAACAGCTATGCATATACATTGAATTTGGAGGTAAGGTTAAACACTCAAACCCCTGGGAGACAGGTGAGGACAACAATAATAAGTTGTGATGCCAATTAGACCAGGTTACATGTGTCCAGAGGACACATGTGCAAAATGGACAGCTATGTATGGGGCAAGATTTTTTTGTGGGAACAGATTGACCTTTTTTTTTTCAGGTGAGAGTGGGATGTTGGGGAGGGGTAGTAGGTATATTTGGGGAGGTAGGTTGGGTAGGTTAACAGACAAGACAAACAAGATGCATTCAGGGGCAGTATACAACAAATGTGGGGGGCAAACACCTTGATGGGGAGGGGTGCTGGGATGTCGGAATCCCACAAGCCCCCTAGTGGAAACAGTGGGACTGAGGTCCCCACCCATGGGCAGTCACCACTGCACCTTCACAGCCCCAAAGGTGACTGTGCTGCAGGCTGAGTTGCAGAGCCAGGCTGACTCTCTAATCATGACATGCAGCCCTCGAGCTGGCGTAGAAGATCACCAAACTGCTCGTTGATCGGTCTATGCACCACGACCCTGATCTGGCGATGGGTGACAGATGCCTGTCCATGCCCACTACCGGTGGGGTGAGCCCCATCCACTGAAGTGTTTCCACATAAAGGTGGTGCAGGACCAATGGACAGGGAGGTCCTGGCTTGGGCCCCAGACATGCTGGTACCCGGTGCCACGGCCAGCTGAGGTGGGACAGGTGGGTCCGCTGGGACCGGCCTTCCCAAGCGTGCTATAGTGTTTACATGTCATTATCATTTGTGTTTTAGTAATAGTCAGCACATTCCATGGTTAAGTATAACAGCATGCATAGATATTCCCATTAACCCAGACACCTAGATATGGAACAGTTGTATAGCAAACAGAACATATGCATATATGGGACCACAGTGGTAATAAGAGCAGCATACAGGTACATTGATGGCACCATGCCACCAATGTTGGAATAATTTAATATAGCGCATGCATGGGAACCATTAACATTTTATCAAACAACTGGACATTATCAGAACATAGGTGTCATTACATCCCGATTGGGGTGGGTATGTTGATTATTGTTGGAGATATGGTGGGGGGGGAGAAAGATGTCAATTAGAAACTAGTATATTCCTGTAGTCCACATTACTTTGCTAGTCAGTGCTGTTATCTGTACCTTACAAGTCTTACTACACTTCCCTATAGCCTTAGTTTGGACAGTGATATGGCTGTCATCATCATTACACATGAACCGGTATTATCTGCAGTATACACCTCTTACCTGGTATACCTCTGGAGGGAATGTTTGTTAACACTAACTGTTTGTACACATACTCCCGGATTCCGGGTTGATGTGTTGCACTATGCTATCCAACTCTTTCTGCACAGACTCTGGCCATGTGTTGACCATATGCTGGTGTGCCTGGACATATCTAGAATATTGCCCTCTTCCACCTTTAGTGACCTGACACACACATATACATGCTTTCCTACACAGTTATATTATGCAGCACAGTGTGGGTGACAGTGACCAGTGATACTTTATTATTCAGAGAAACTGCAACACTCACAATTCCCTACAAAACAAGAGTGAACAGTACCAGTACAGGTTATAATGGTCTGTATTTCACAGCACAGTGTTTGTATCCAGCATACATGTTGGAGCAATGTTTGTTAGCACTAACTGACTGTTTCCACACAAAGTTCCAGATTACACATTAGTATCATGCACATACATCTCACTCTGTTGCTGTACACACTCTGGTCACAGCTTGACAACATGGAAGTGTAGCTAGGACATACTTGACATATTACTCTCCTAACAGTTTTGGGGGTTGCTACAGTGACAGGTGTGTTCTCATAGATGTTTGCCAATCACTTGTATTCCCTGTTTGCTGGCTAAACATTTGGGATCATCCCACAGGCTTACCAGGGGGAAAGAGGGGGGGACAGGCAGCAGAAATAGGCACATATACTGGACATTCTGGCCTCATCTGTACTGTTGTGGGGTATGAATCTGTATGCAGCCTAATTCCACTCCCAGGATTCAGACCATGGCTGTCTGCTACAACTTAAACACTGCCCATCACAGTTGTGTCTGCTATATAGATATTGATGTATATCTCCTATCTGCTTTCTATCTTATTAATCCCCTGTGCTTTTGCATTCTGACCTTGCATTACAACACTCTTATATAGATTTCCTAGACAGTTTTATGTTGTAGGGCAGTGTGGGTGACAGTGATGTGTAATACCTCATTATTCAGAGCAACTGCAGATCATTCTTGTATTTCTGGGCAAAGTGTTGGTATCCGAAAGACCTGTGGGAGGAATGTTTATTAGCACTACCTGAATATTCCCACCCACAGTACCAGATTCCACATTACTATTATGCACATACATCTCACTCTCTTACTGTACACACTCTGACCACAGCTTGACAAGTTGGAGTGTAAATGGGAAATACATGGCTTCTTAGTCTCATAAGGTATTGGGGAGTTGCTACTGTGCCAGCTTTGTTCTCATGGCTGTGTGTCAATCAGTTGTATTTTCTGTTTGCTGCCTATACGTCTGGGATCATCCCACTGATTTCCCAGGGGGACAGGTTGATGGGCAACATATATGGGCCACTTTAATAGACATTCTGGACATATCTCTACAGTTGTGGGTAATGAATATGTATGCAGACTACTACCACTGGCCGGATTCGAGCCGTGGCTGTGTGTGCTAAAAAAACAACAGTTCTCAGCCCAGCTGCATGTGCTATTCGGTTTGTGTTGTCTGCATTTTCCCTGTTTACTGTCTATGTGTCTCTCAGTTGTACTAAATGACCTCTGGGGATTACACATGTCATATACAGGCATTCCTGCACATTCAATTTATGGTGTACAGTATGGGTAACAGTGCTGAATACTACAGTACTATTATATGATTGCATATCTACATTACCGTATGATACCAAGATATACACATGCAGTCAAGCAGTTAGACCTGTTTTGTCAGGCTATTACACTTTTATTGACTTCCAGACAATATGAGACTCTTACTGCCATATTCTGTAGTGTATTCACTACTTGCCTTGAACAATACAGGTTTTATACTAGCAATTCATTTACTACTTCTTTTATTTTTATTTCCTATGACAGTAAATGCATGAGTATTACTGACCTGCATCGCATCACAACCTTGCCAGGCGACTGATGTGGGCCTCCTGGTTCACAGCCCGCTCCATTGCAGCTGTGGGTGACATAAGAGGGATATTTAGCCATACCTATCCATGATATACCTGAGCTGGCAATTATTACACACATACTGGGGTGATACTTACACATGTCTGGAACAACCCCTGATGCTCTAGCCTCTTGGAGCTACTCCTTCAAGAGGTCCCCCTTATGCTGCTTCAGGTCAGCATAGTGGTGCCTGACCTGTTCACCAGTTCGGGTTATGCCAGTGGCACTGTTGAGGTCACAGGCGAGATGGTCCCAGGCCTCCTCCTTATATTTTGAGCCCTGGTACTGGCCCTGCAGGAGTCTCTGAGCATGGTCTTTAACTAGGAGTTCTGCCATGACCTTGGACTCCTGGATGCGCCAGTGCTGCACCCGGAAGCCCACTCCTTCTCCCCTTACTGCCATAGTGCCTGCAAGGGGAAGCTACAACCAGTTATGAGATGTATTCCCACCTCTTGGTTTTAAGTAGGGCTGATTTCCTACACTTTTCCGTGATTGGCGGTTTTGAAATGGCTAAGCTATGGGCAAACCTGCTTACCTACGGCTGACATTGTTTAAAGGGGTATACCACTGCGCACATTGAGTTAGTTGGTTTACACATTGCTTATACCTCCTAAGCTGGCCTGTGCAATGCTTAGCATTGCTTATATTAGACTTTGCATTATATTTCCTTTTGGGCATTGATTTCTTATTTATTGCATCTTATATATCTGCCAGGTATCCATGATTAATGTGTATGTACACTCTATGGGGTTCTTGTGTTTTTTGGGGGACCTCAACACTATATTACAATTACACCTGTCTTCTGGGCTTACTGCTGTACTCCAGTTCACATATTTAAAAAAAAAAAAATGTTATGTAGTGGTAGTAAGAGACAATGTATTATTTACACCACGCTTGATATTATCAAATTTGCTTATTGCAATTTTAATAACTTTTTTTAGAATTTTTATCTTGTTATGGATATTTCCTCTGAGATGTATACTATATAAAAAAAATCTTTTTATCTTTTTTATGTTTTGTTTTGTTTTGTTTTTTTTATTTTATTTTTTGTATTCTCTAAACTTGTTATAACCATTGGAGCTTTTCTTCCCGGGCCTCCACTGAAAATGGACATATATCCAGCTAGACTAGACCGGTCAGCAAATGTAAAATAAAATAAATAAATAAATTATGGAACATATAACTGTATACTGATTCTTTCACAGGTTCAGTTTGGTTTTACTATGGTGAGGACTTGTTTGCTGATACCTCATTCTTCTGTACTTCTGTGATGGCTTGGCGGTTAAGTACTGTGACTGTGGTCCTGGGTTCGAGACCTGCATGGTTGTTTATTTCGCTGATGGCCAGAACAAGGGCCGTTGGATACAGAGTGATTAAGGCACTTTTGAGCAGTTGTAAGTGGGTTTGCACGAGGGTAAGCACTGCTAACCTGTCATTACATCTGGTTAGCTTTAGAATTGCTTAGCCAGTGTAGGCATTGTTTACCACTGTGAAAATGGGCTTAGGCCCACTAACTAGTGCTTAAATATGCTTACTACTGCTTATTTGTGCTTAAACCTGCTTACTAGTGCCTTATTCATTATGACACTGACACCTCACTTGTGCAGTTACTACAGTACTTCAGTTCATAAAAATATTGGAATCTGCTGCAGTGGGACTTGAACTGGGAATGCTTGCTCATCAGGCGAATGCTCTTCCCACTACACTATTGTCAGCCATGCTACATTAAACATAGCTAAGCGATGAGCACACCTGCACACCTACGGTTAGCTTTAATCAGATTTAAAAAAAAAAAAATGGTTTCTTCATTTTATTTATATGTACTGTTGCTGTTGTATACATGGGGGACTGTTGGTGGGGATATGCAGAAACCTATGAGCGGTCCCACTCATTTATTACCCCTTTCTGCTGTTCTGCATTGCGGGGGCATATATATTCTGAGGGCTGTGCTCTCAGGCACGCCCCCTGCACTCTTACACACTCCATGTAAGATTAGGAGCTCAGACAGTGCGCCTCATTATTATGCATGGCGCGCTCCCATCCTGCTCCTAAACAGTCGCTTCCGTGCAGGACTAAGCTAGTCCTGCATGGAAGATTAGTAAATCCAGGGGATTATTTAACAAAGGTAAGCAATTTCTTTCCTAAATAAAGTCATTGTATAATAGCAATAACTCACTCATACTCTTTGCCCTTGTGATCAAACCACACCATCCATGGGTAAATCCTATATACACCCCCACTTTTTTGGGGGTTATTGCTTTAATAAACAATAGGGATAAGGATGTTCCTACTCAGAAACATGAGTCTATAAATAAATAATTAAAAAAATGATTAAAATGTTGATTACTGTTTTACTTCTTCTTCTGGCTTTTCTCGGTTAGGGGTCACCACAGCGGATCACCTGCCTGCTCATGATTGGCAGTGGAGTTTTACACTGTTGAGTTGCCAGCCCGACACCCACCCTTCTACAGAAGGCACACACACACACCCATGCCTAGGGTCAATTTAGAGTGTCCAATCCACCTACAGCATGTCTTTGGAAGGAAACCAGAGCACCTGGAGGAAACCCATGCAACCACAGGGAGGACATGCAGACTTCGCACAGAAGGCACCCCAGCTGAGAATTGAACCAGAGAACTTCTTGCTGTGAGGTGACAATGCTAAACACTGCACCACCATAGCCACCCTTGGTTACTGTTTTACTACTTATTTTTAAAGTACTAAACTGATTTTTTGTTTGCTTCAGCTCAGTCCCTTGTGGTAATAATAATTAGGGATATACCCAAGTCTAGCATCCCATTTGTGTGTTTTAATATAAAAGTACACCTTTAACATCTTTATGAATCTCCTGCAGTTACTGAAATGGAGGGCTGCTAGTTAAATCCTTAAAGATGAGTGCAAGTGCATAATTTTAGTTACAGAATTATTGTTGTCTGTAAGTCATCTTTTAGCCACATAAAATTTGGAATGTGTGCAGACAAATGCATGCATTATTTTACCAGCCACATATATCGGGGGTATTCATGAAGGCTCATAACACCATGATGCAGCAGTGAATATCAAAGATGTCACTGAGTGACAGGGCCTGACACTGCTTATAGAAATATTAGGACCAGCATAACTCTGATATTTTGGGAAAAGGTGGGTGGTAAATTAGAGCAAATACATTACTGTAGCAGTTGAACTGAATTGTAGCAAAGTGGCTGCACTTTGGGTGGTCACGAATGTGAAAAGCAATGTAAGGAGTTGGGTGTTGGCATAATGATCACGGTATTTACCTCACAGTCAAGCGGTACAGGGATTGATTCTCATTAAGGATACATTTGCTAGGCTTAAAATAGTCCACAAGGCCAGGTAGATTAACATGTTCCTATTAAACTATGGTTTCATATAATCAGGTGAGTTTGCATTAAATCAGGCAAGTTAACAAGGCTGTGTGCTCACTTCCACAGAGCTCAACAATACTTTTCAAGTGTTTCAACTGCAGCCAGAGACATTCATGTTAAGATAACAAGGTTTTCTTGGCTGACTAAACTTGCAATTGCTTTATGCAGGGATTTTGCTGTTTTAACTTTGTGATAAAATCATAATTTTTCTGTTTGTTGGCTTTTCAAGTTCTGTTTGCCTGGAAATTGCCTTCCAGAAAGATGAATTATCCAGAGAGATTGTTGTTTGGTAGTTATTTGTTATTTAATCTGCACTTGGGAGCTACTTTTGCTGTACTTTTAGATTAAGAAATTCCAGGATCATCCATTTTGCAGCAGAAGGTGTTTACCTGATCTCCCTGAGCTGGTAAGCACCCCCGAGGAGGTCAAAGTTTGGTCATTTTTTGGCAAGATGGCATAGGAGTCAGTTTTTGAGCTTTTTTCTCTGCTATAAACAAGGCAAGTTTGTGTGAAGCTACCCATTGTGGAGCAGCAGTCAGCAGTGTCCTGTAGAGTAGCAAACGCATAGAGAGTAAAATCTCCCTATAAAGTAAGAATTAATTACAAAACCAGATAAACAGCATGCCATTGCATGGACTTAAGTTTAGAGCAGCTAGCTTATGCATTGAATAGCACTACCATATCTTTGTACTATTTAACATCTTCCCCTTAACCCAGAAACTAGTTTGCATATCAAGTAGCACAACCATATCCTAGCATTTTATAACATCCTACCTTATGCCCAGAAATTACCCTAGGAGACCTTGTTAAAACCCAATACTCAATCCTAAATAACCCACCCCATTACAGGTGGACAACATGGTGACCAAGAAAGTCCATCTGGGTCAGGAACCCATTTTCAGTAGAGTCCCGGGAAGAAAAGCTCCACAATAGAAAAACATTGCAACATTGTAATAAAGCATGAGATAAGCATTTAGTATAAAATTTACAAGCAAAAGGCAAGAAGACAGATGATATGCATATGCATTAGTTAAAAATAAAAACACAGGGCAGAAAGTTATCTTATTTACAGGGAAGGTAGAAATCAGGAATAAAAATAAGCATGTGCATATATGAAATATGAATAGGTTCAGATGGTTAGTCTTGTACAAGAATGTACAATTCTCCCACTAAGCAAGCAGGAGAAAAGTATGGGAGACTTAAGAAAGAATGCAATAAGAGAAAAAAAAAAACAATGTATAAAATATGGGGAGAGAGAAGTTATTAGCAACACAGCTAGGTAAGTAGTATTATATTGCTAGAGGCGAGTGGAGACCCTGAGGTGTAGGTATGCAAAAGAGGAGAAGGTGAAAGGGGAGGAATAGGGAAAATGTAGTAGAGATAAAAAGGTGGAGTAAAAGTACAGAGAGAAAGGTTAAAGGTGAGAGAAAGGATACAAGGAAAGGTTAAGGTACTGAGGCTGAAGGGTAGGGGTAGAGTAGCTGGGAAATGGAGAGGGACAAGTATTAAAGGGTAGAGGTAAGAGAAGAACTAGCCAGATTTGGGATGGAGCAGATACCAGTTTTCAGAAGAAAGTTCTTTAGTGTGTGTTTGAAACTCTTGAGGTTTGATATAGTTCTGATATTTACAGGTCAAATCCAACTAGGCTCACTAGAAATACTCTCTCCCTCATAGCAAAAAGAGATAAGGCTTTTAAAGTCTGGCAAAAATTTGAATCATCCTCACAATTACATGACTACAGAGAACTTAGGAACCTCACCAAAAAAAAACATACACCACAATAAGAAAAACTATTACATCCAAGCTCAAACTAACCACTACACCAACCCTAAAGGATTTTGGAGTACTATTAACAAAATTCTCCATCCTGGTACCCCCAATACCTCCAACCCTTTCCATAATAACACCCCAACAAATACCGCAAGACTTCTTAACAAATACTTCATAGAGACTATTGCCAAGCTCATTCCTAATAACTCATCTTCTCCCATACATGCCTGTAACACAAACCACTCTACCCCTCTCATTCAGGCTGCCAATGCCAACACTTTCTCATTCAAACCTGTCTCTATTTCCTACATAAGAAAACTACTCCTGAAACTTAAACCCTGCTCTCCCTCTACTGACAACCTTCCTCCTCAGTTCCTTAAAATAGCTGCTGACTCTATTGCTTTCCCTGTCTCTATTTTAATTAATAGATCCATTCAAGAATCCATAGTTCCTGACCTCTGAAAATCTTTCTGCTCTATACCTCTACACAAGGGTGGTAATTCAACTGAACCTTGCAACCTCAAACCCATTGCTATCCTCTCCCCTCTGTCTAAAATCCTTAAAAAATGTATCCACTCTCAACTAAACACATATTATCCAAGACAATCTCCTCACTGCTACCCAACACAGGTTTCACTCTAAACACAGCCCCTCCAATGCCCTTATTTCCTTCTCTGAAACTGTTGCTGTATCGTGCCTTTTCCTTGCACTATCTAAAGCCTTCAACACTGTTTCTCACTCTCTACTCCTCTCCAAACTATCCCATCTCAACCTCTTTCACACTGCCCTCAACTGGTTCTCCAGCTACCTCTCTAACAGACAACAATCAGTTAGATGGCTTAACTCTTGCTCCCCTTTCCTCTCTATCCAAACTGGGGTACCCCAAGGCTCCATCCTCGGCCCTCTGCTATTCAACATCTTTATCAATAACCTATATACATCTTGCGGTCACTCATCTATCATCCAATATGCAGATAACTTCACATTGATATCTACCTCTGAAAACATGACAGACCTGTTAACTACTATACAAATCTCCTTTACTTCTGTAGAAAGATGGCTCAATGACAATCGGGCCAAATTCCACAACACACCAGTAACAGAACTGGTGCACGGCCGGATGTCTTGATTCAGAAAAAAACACAAAGGCCAGCACAACTTAGTCAGCAGTCTTTAATCTTTTATTCCATAACAGTATATTATTATGGAATAAAAGATTAAAGACTGCTGACTATGTTGTGCTGGCCTTTGTATTTTTTCTGAATCAATGGCAATCAGCTCATCCTCAATCCCAATAAAACAAAGCTCCTCCGTTTTCTTTCTAACTCCCTCTCCTACTGTAAATTTACTCTCTAATCTCTTCTCTCAACAACGCTATTATAAAAGTTGAAACACAAACTAAAATCCTTAGCACCATTATTGATGACCAACTAAAATTTGACCTACACGTCTAGCAAAGCATCAAGAAATCCCACCAAAAATTAGGCCTACTTTACAGGAATAAAAAATACCTAAGTGCAGAATCCAAACATGCCCTTGCTCAAACTTTCTTACCACCCACCCTACTCTATACCTCCCCAATCCTGACTAACCTACAATCTTTCCTTATTCACAAAGTCGAATCAACATACAATAAAGTTGCTAGATTTGCTGTAAATCATCCCTACTCCTCCCACCACTGCCTGGCCCTACAGAAACGTCACTCAACTCCAAATTGCTCACTCCCTTCTCAATAACCTCACTACCTGCCCGTCACTATCCAACCTTCTGTCCTATTGCACCCCCAATCACCCTCTTTGTAATTCCAATCAACTCTTACTACTGACCTGTAAACTCTGTAAAAATATAGGCAAAAACCTTTATAAATACTCTGTCTCTCATAGCTGGAACAAACTCCCATTATATATCAGAAGTATAACTCATGCTAACATCTTTAAAATGACATGAAAAGATCACCTGCTTGACTCCAAGATCTGTCACTGCAATCACCTCACTTAACCTCCCGTATTTCTCTGTCTATTCATGTTCTACAACCTCTACTTAGAAAGTGTCTTGCCATTACTTCTAATTCTTGTAAATATTAGTGCATGCTAGCTTTTCAGCACTGTGACTAAACTGTTTGTATGTTTATATTTTTAGTACTCACACTTTCTTATGTGACAACTATAATTTGTTCTGCATACTGTAATTTCAGTTTGTACTCTATTTTATCTTATGTATAATGTTTCTTTTTACTTTTTATTACTTTAGAAGTTATTGAAGCTTTTCTCCTCGGGTCTCCACTGAAAATGTTTTTTTTTTTTGTAACTTAGCTGGACCAACTTGGTTAACAAATGTGAAATAAATAAAAAATACATAAATAGGTAGAGCGTTCCAGAGTTTTGTGACATTGTATGAATATAGACACTGTCCAGCATTTTGTGTGGTCTATATAGGGTTACTAGTTGCGTATATTCAAATCTGAGAGCCCTGGTGGCTATATAGGTTTGTAGAATGGAGTTTAATGCAGGACAGGCTTCAGAGTAATATATAACTTTGTGGGCTGTAGTGAGTTGAAGATAGTTTAGGTGATGTGGGAATTCATGCCAGTTCAGGGCATTGAGAGCTGTGCAGTGGTGTGTGGTAAGGTGCACCTATAGAAAATTTAGAGATTTTATTGTAACAGGATTCAAGCTTATTTTTTAGTGTAACCTGTAGATTAGTCAGAATGGAGGCTCCATATAGTACAGAAAGGAGCAGGTGGGTAGTGGCCAGTGTTGTTTTGGTGGCTGTGTCCAAAATGTTTTTGTGCCGATATAGCATTCCTAGTTTGTAATGCATTTTCTTGATTGATGCGTTTATATGTAGATCAAAGGTTAGTTTATTGTCTATGGTCACTACTATTAGCTTGGCATATGAAACCAATTAAATTTCAGTATTATTTAGTGAGTAAATATTAAAGTCGGTTGGGAGTGTCTTAGGTGTGAATAGGAGGAGTTTGATTTTATTGGGGTTCAGCAGAAGTTGAGCACTGTTTACCCAAGTTTCTACAGAGGAGGAGGCAGTTTGGGTTATTTGTTGAAGTTGTTATATTTCTGTAGGAGGAGATGATAGTGGAATTATCGGCATATTGGATTAAGGAGCTTTCTTGGGAGGCAGAGTAAAGGCTATTTATGAAGGTGTTGAAGAGGAGGGGTCCAAGAATGGACCCCTGTGGAACTCCTGCATTGTTTTTTATATAGTGGGAGAGATAGCCTTGCCATTTAACAATTGTCTTCTGTCAGTTAAGTAGCTTGAGAACCATCATTGAGTATTTGGGGAAAGACTGAGAGATGAGAGTTGTTGTAATAGTTTTGGGCATTAAACAGTATCGAAGGCCTTAGAAAGATCTATAAGCATTACTGAGGTGGTTAAACCAGAGTCTCTTGCTTTGTTAACTGTTTCCGTAAAGGAGATTAGTGCAGTTGTGCTGTGTGATGGCCTGAAGCCATGTTGGGTGGATGTAAGTAATTTGTACTGGAGAATGTGGTCAGGTAGTTGTTTATGTATACATTTTTCTAACAGTTTGGAAAGGGGCGATAGGATAACGATGGGGCAGTAACTGGCTAAGTCGGTGCATTTTCCTCTTTTGTGTAAAGGGGTTATAATAGATTTTTTTCCATAAGGTGGGGATGTATGATTCTGTGATGGATCCGTTGATTAGAATGCTAACTGGATAAGCAATAGCATCTGCAGCAAGTTTCAAGTATTCGGAGGGGAGGTTGTCAGTGGTAGGAGACAAGGTTTTAATTTGCAAAGTAGTTAAAGTATGAGGCTAGGGGGCACTAGTAGAGAGAGGAGAAGAAGACGAGGTGTGGTATTGAAGTGTCTTGTGGTGGAAAGAATGAAGACGAGTGTTTGGATATTGTCTAAGAAGGAGAAGGGCTTAGACTGTTTGTGGCGTTTGGATTTATGGGATTAGTGGCAAATATGCAATGTCCTAATTTCTCTTAGTTGATTTGGGAATCCTAAGACAATGTAGTAATTGTCTCATGTGCTCAGATAACCAGTCAATCATTTATGAAAATAACAGAATAATGCAGAATGCAAGAGATGTAAATAAGCAACTTCCTTGGAGGCAAAAATGTCACATATAAACGTGGCTGTCAAGAATAACCACACTGCATTCTGCTCACCACACACAAACATGGACTGTCTTATGCTGAGGTTCTTAAAAGAAACCTTTCCAAATCTCAAAGACCTAAAAGCTGATTAACAGCAACACTGGTCCTCAGCAATCATTAAAACACACACTAATACCAACACCAAATATCGTGCATAAGACTATGGTCCCCCAAGAGCAATGCCCATAAGGAAAGTATATATTTTACCTAACAGTCTTGTCATTTGGGACTCCATTGTACAACACACAGATGCCTGACTCACCAGGTAGACAAGGAGAAGATAACAGTCAGTTACCTGTCTGCAGGTAGAATCCACAATATCTTGCATGCACCCCAGGAACTTATATAACTGCATCATAGTCCAGGTGTGTGTAAATGAACTGAGATGTTCCTCACTGGACTATATAAAAACAGATGGAATGGATGTCTTGGAATATGTGTCACAGACAGTTACAAGTCTTGTACTGAACTGCATTCTGCCTTCACCAAGGATGATGTCACAGTGTGAACACAGAATGATTGATTTTAATAATTGGTTTAATTTATGGTGTCACTCCAAGGGATCCAATATCTGTCAGCATGGTCAAAATACTACATTGCTTTTCCAAGGATGGGTTGCACCTCTCCTCCTAGGCTTTTAAATATTGGCTAAAACTTTTTCCACCCACTTAGAGCCAAAAATGCAAAACTACCAACATAGGGAAAAAGTGTGCAAGCACCCTTCATGTGTTACTGGTCAATGCCAGGGGCCTAAACAAAAAAATCTCCATACCCTTCAAGCCCTTCTCATACTGGAGAAAGTAGACATCTGTGTCATAAGTGTGACATGGTTTAAAGTGAATGAAAGTACTCCAGCAGTGCAAGGCTACAGTACCTTCCACACATTTAGAGTAACAACAGCACAAACTGGGGTCAAATGTGAAGGTGCATTGATCTATGCTGAAAAAAAAACATATCTCCAGGTTGGTTAAACCAGATGAAGTAGTGATCAGTTCTGTTGACAAGGGGGGTGTGGTTGTGATATGGGATTTCCATCAATACCTAGAGGAGGTTTTTACTCATCTTAATAATTCTAAATTTTATTCTAAAATGTATTTAGACCCTACTATTAAATTTAAATATGAGACTGATCAATTTTTAAATTTAGTAATAAGAAAAATTTAAAAACAGTTAACAGTGGATGATCTACAGATGCAGTATATTTACATGTTGCCTAAGATTCATAAAAATCCCAATAACCCTGGGGGATGTTCTATTGTGGCAGGTTTTGGTTCTTTAACAAAACTTCTTTCATCTTTTTTAACACATTATTTAAAACCTTTATTGCCCATTATTTGGACTAGGATCAATGATGCAACACTATTTTTGACATTCTACAAGACACCCAAATGGAAATGAGATGGTATATGTGTACCTTGGGCAGGAATAAAAATGTTACTGGTGGACAAAAGTTAAGATTAGGGAGTAATATTGAATCCTTCCCCCAAATTAACAAAAATTGGTCCATCTTGCAGATGGACACAAATTTGTTAGAAATTCGTATAGATATGGTAACACTATAGGAAATTATTTTAACCATTACAAGAAGGAGTGCAGTACAATACATGAAGCAAAAACAACATTAGATGGTCATGTTTTAAAGGGATGTTTTTCGTGTGGTGCATGTACGGCATGTGCCATTGTCTTTCAAAATAAATAATTTTCATCAACTAATGCACCTGTTGTTTCTGAATTAAAAAATATGATTACTTGCAATTCACAGTGGATCATATATTTAGTTACATGTTCTTGATCTGCTTTTTATGTCAGGAAAAACCTATAGGTTTTACAAAACATGCATATTTGAATATTTAAGTGACATTAGATGTCAGCATGAATCCAATGCTTTGTTTAAACATTTATGAAAACATCCAAGTGCTCTTTTTCACTTTTTAGGTATTGATAAAATCATGCTTAGAAGTCCTAACAAATTAGGATGGAAACAATTGTTTTGTGATAAGGAACGCTTTTGAATTATACAATTACAAGCATTATTTTCTCCCTGTTCGAATGAGTATTACTGGAATGGGGGGTGGTGGTGATAATGCCTTTAAAAAGAATCAAGTACGTTGTGATGTCAGTTTCAGGAATGGTGTAAATTTGAATTTTTGTGTTACCATACTGAAGAAGACTTTTGCCAAAACTGGAATATGGCTTCAATTATTGTTAAATAAAGGAATACATTGGTTTATTGGGTTCTGTATGTACTGACATTGCATTTCATTACACAGGATGGTAACATGGAACTCATCCACATGCAAGTCACCATAGATAGGCTCCCCCACCATATCACAGCTAGCTACAGGTCACCATCTATGCCCCTAGAGTCCCTTGACTCTTACCTAATCCTACTAGTGGTGCTTACCATCCAACCAAACATCATATTCATGGGTGACTTTACACATCTATAGACTGAGAAACTTAAACTCCCGCAAACACACAGACACGATGCTTCCTGGACTTTATTAATACAGACACCCTGGAGTCTGTTTTAATGTACACTCCAACCAGAGGATCAAATATACAGGATCTGGTACTCATCAACATGGAAGAGTGTTGCAGCCCCCCATGTCATACCGTCACTAGTGAGGTCATATCACAAAGCTGTATCCTTTGAAGTAAACATCAATTCAGAATACCCAACAGAAAAAGTAACACGAACTACTTTAACTACATCCTATTAAGTGACAGTTTGATAAAATTCATGGTTCCCCTTAAGCCCAAGACCACAGCTATCTATGTAGAATTATTCACACAGTCCCTACACAGACATGTAATTAGCTCCATAGCAGCTGTCATACATACCACAAGTAAACCAAAAACAAAAACTAAAAACAAACCCTGCTGGCAGAATCCTTATCTAAACAAGGCGTATAATAAAATAAAAAACTCAAAATCAAGAAAAGCAAAGCCCTTAAAGACAAGTGGTCTCTTATACAACTAAACAAGAAACTAAGAGGTCTAAGGTCTAATTAAGTCCAAACAGCCAACTCTGAGATCAAGATAGCCTCACAGGACAACCACAAGGCTTTCTTCAGATATATCAGAAAACTTAAAGGTAACACACAGCAGTGTGCTGAACTAGTAGTCATAGGTACCATTTTCACCGGTCAGGGTGACAAAGCAAATGCACTGTCTGATAAATTCAGCTTGTAATTCACCCCCATACCCCACCCTCATTTCCTCCAGGTGAAATTCCCACAAACATACTTCTCTCAACAATTATCAGAGGATCAGGTGCTGGCAGCACTCATTAAAGCCAATAATGTTTGGTTTCTGACAACATCCACTTTGCCTGTTATGGTTTCTGATAGCATCCCTGTTTGCCTTTTGAACAGTCTAAAACATAACCAATCAGGAACTAGGCACTTTTCAACTACAAGCTCGAGAAAGATTATGTTCCAAGTGAATAGAAGGCCACAACAGTCATTCCCCTCCACAAGGGTGGATCATCAACTGACCCAGGATACTACATACCCATCAGTCTAAAAAGCCTAATATGCAAAACCATGGAATTCCCCTCTACTCATCACTCATTAGACCCATTATAGAGTACAACGCCCCTTTTGGTATGTACCCCACAAGACATCTACAACAACTGGAAACATCACAGAAATACCTCACAAAGGGGAATACCGGCTTCAAACAGATGCCCTACACAGACCGTCTCAAAAAACTCCAGGTTTACTCCGTTGCATATTGCCTACTCAGAGGTGATCTCTGCCTAACACACAAAGCTGTGTCAAACCCAGAGCTGTTGGACATGCTCCACTTAAAGAAGTCCCAATCCCTCCGAGCTACATGGTCTAGGGACATAAACCTTGTCACCACAATAAACAGAACATGCCAGAGAGATAGATTCCTGTCCCAGAGACTTCCCATACTCTGGAATAAATTACCTATCTATATCAAACAAAGCTCCTCATTAGTACTCTTCAAGAAAAATCTTGCTGATTGGATGGGAAATAGGAAATTCACCCCGGGGATCACTTCTGTGGCTCTGCTCAACAGTGTCACAGGAAAATAATTTTCTTGGGTGACAAAAGCCAGGGTACCTTTTTGGCTGGGCTTGTATAGGCCCTAGGGCCGATAGCCTAGTACCTACCTATGAACCTATGAATCATGGAAATGATAAACAAGGACATTGGCAACCTACAGACACTAGACCCATTCTAATTTGGCTGTGTTAAGAGAAGGTCATGCCTTTTTAACCTAGTATACTACTTTGACAGGGTCACCTAGTTAATGGAAGAGGGTAAAATAGTGCATACTGCATACCTTGACATAGCCAGGGCATTCAGTACAATACCCCACAAAGGCATTGTTGACAAGCTCTCTGAGCTAGGCATAAATCCCTGCATAACTCTCTGGATTGCCACCTGGCTCACAGGCAGGATCCAAGAAGTCAAGAGCATACTTCTAACCCACGTAGCACAAAAAATCTGGACAAAGCCAAAAGTAACGAGGGGACAAAGTCTCAAAAAAGGGACAGACAATCTGGACAAAGCCAAAAGTAATGAGGGGACAAAGTCTCAAAAATAGGGACAGACAATCTGGACAAAGCCAAAAGTAATGAGGGGACAAAGTCTCAAAAATAGGGGCAGATTTTAAATATTGTTTTAATAAACTTAGAAAGTTGATAGAATAACACATTTTGAATTTGTATGTGTTTTCTGAAGGATATGAAGTCTGAAACTCAAATGTCTGTTATTATTTATTATTATTGTGTCCTAAATAATTTGCCATAAAAACACATATTTTATGAGGAACAGACCATTAATATAAATAAAAATCTGAGCATGTGAAAATCTGGACAGTTAAGAGCTATGGTCAGAGTCAGTGAAATCAACTCCACCAAGAGACTGGCCACCAGCATTGTACCCCAGGGCTCCATGCCGGGCCTGCTCCTATTTGGCATCTTATTCTCAGAAGTCAAGGCTAACATTCAAGGCTTCTAACTCACTGAGTTTACGTCTGACTGTAAATTGGGATCTATCATACATTTACCCCAAGACACCAACAAAAAAATAACTGGTGCCAAAGCCATGGCCTAAAATGCAATACCAAAGAACTGCATTATAATGCCTTTTGGGAAACTATCAACCCAAGTTAATCACTCCATTGATAAAACAGCCCTAAGATTCAACTCAGTAGTAAGGCATCTGGGAGCACATGAGGACAGCAATCTCACCTTTGGCCAAACTACTGTGTGCTACCTTTAACATGTAGCTAAGGTAGTAAGAAAATCATCCCATTTCACCCAAGTTATAGGTAAGGGCATGGTATCCAAGTCCAAGGCAGTTATAGTACCACTCTAGTTTACCCTTATCAGACTCATCATTGAGTACAATGCCCCCCCCGGCTTGTATCTAACCAGACACTTGCATTGGTCAGAATGCCTAGGCAGACCTCAGGGCATGAATACCCTATCCACCACTGATCACCTAAAGGATCTGTCTCTGTATTCAGTCTCCTACAGGGTGCTGACAGCAGATCTTTGCCTGGTTTACAGGTCTTCATCAGACCCATCCCTGATAAATCTGTTGCACATATGCAAAACAAACAGCACCAGAACAGAAACACAAGATCCAAGGAGCTGAACTTTCTTAGTAACATAAACAGAGCATGCTGGTAAGACAGATATGTGTCTCAAAGGATCCCCTCACTATGGAATTGGCTTCCCATCCATGTAAAACAGACTTCATCCCTGACCCTAAGCATAACATTGACAACTGGATGGGAAATTTTAAATTTACCCTACCCCCTATTTGGCCCCCATGTACTTTATGGACAGAGGCCATCAATAAGAAAACTATTAAGCTAAGTTACAGCCACCTCACTTATCCCTTAGTTTCCTCCCTAATAACATCCCCTCTTTTAATT
>NC_056745.1:1445918627-1445968627 GCF_019279795.1 Protopterus annectens
CCAGAATCCCATTTTCAGTAGAGATATGACCAGAAAAGCTCCAATTACACAAAAGTTGCCAATACATTAAAGTCACACCCCAAGATAACATAATTAAAACACAAAGGGTTAGGTCATGTGAAGTAGCATGCATATACATAATAATAATAAAGTATCATTAATGAGCAATCAGTGTCAATATAATGTTCATTTTAATTTTTAAAATATCTAGTTTGCCTTTAGCTAAGCTCTACTAAGCACTGCTAAGCCAAGCCAAGCAATGCTTACACAGGAGCTGTTTTACCAGTACTTAGCAACATGCAGCTCCATTTAGCTGCACTGAGCACTTCTAAGCAATCCCAGTTTAAGCAGTCCTTAGCTCAGCTAAGTGGGTTTGCGCACTGTTAAGCACTGCCAGTTTAAGCACTGCTCAACTAGGCTTAGCAGGCTTGTGAGGTGCTAAGCTTCACTTAGCATTTTTAAAAATGGTCCAATGATGGCAAAAGGTGGGAGAACAGCCTTATTTAAGCTGAATAGGCGGGAATATAGCCAGAACCTGTTGGAGTTTAATCACTGCAGGAGCTATGGCTGGAGTTAGAGAGGGAGCAAGCTTCCGGGCACAATGCTGGGGCATTTTGGAATCCAAGGTCATGGTTGGACTCCTTGTCAAAGACCATTGTGACATATTGTTGCAGAACCAGCACCAGGGCTCTAAATACAAGTCCAAGGCCTGGGACTGTCTGGCACATGACCTCACAACTGCAACTGGAACCTTCTGCACTGGTGAGCAGCTGTGTCATCATTATGATGACCTGAAGCAAAAGAAGTGGGAGCTCTTGGACCAACTGAGTCAGGAAGCTTGGAACTGAAATGCTGCAGAAGTTTGTAGATATAGGAACCACTGATTTACCAAATTCTAGTATGAATATATGATGGACAAGCATGCATAATGGTGTGTTTTCCCCCACAGCTGCAGAGGAGAGGGCTCACAACTTGGAGGCCCACACAGGGCGCCTGGCCAGGATGCGCCAAGAGTGTGGTGATTAGAGATATATCTTGCAATATATAGTAATCTAATTAAGAAAGAGTATATTAGTAACTACCAGTAGGTATAGTTTGTTGTGAGTATACTGCAATGAATATGTGCATAGACCTGGACTGATATAAGTGCCAGGTACAGTTCAATATAGATGAAAGCATTAAACATGCTACTGTTACATAAATAAAGCTAATATAGCATTAATAATGTGTGGGAATAACGTGTATACTGTACTACTAATACATGTTCTGGTAATAAAGTACACTGGCATTGAAAATGTGAAGGAAATAAATTAACTGCATCCCTAATCTACAGGAAATACAGTACAACTGCAGTCAAATTTGTGAAGAAATAAAGGTAGTACTGCATAGATTGTGTGATAACAGATGTATTCCAATGCCTGCATTATGTAAATTGTAGAACAATATTGTCAGCTGTTTATCAATCACTGTGTCATGTAACCCTCAATAAATCTGTGTTCTGTCAATTGTTGTGTGTATTCTGGGCTTTTGCTCAAGAAATCAAATATTACAGGTTTTGTGAAGTAAGCATGTGTATCCCACCATGAAGTGAACAGGGGTTGGCCAGAAAATAATTGTCATGCTAAAGTGTAGATGTGGAGCTGTACTACAAGATATAATGCAATATGAAATTTGTTCTGCACCAAGATCTGAACCTAGAGTAGTACTGTCTAAGATATTATAGTGTGTGTCTCCCCAGGATTGTCTTGTGCTAACCTTTGCATTTCAGCTATATGCATCCTTGAACGTAGGTACATTGATGCAAGCAAGTATGAAAGTGTAATAACTGTAGACTGTAAATATACCATCTGCAAATATATGTATATGGATCAGGTAGGCAAACCAGCACCCCAATATGGTCTATACAGATTACACATATTCCCATCCATGAAGGGTTAATTGTGTATACATGGATTCCAAGTATTAATACACAGTTCACCTACTTACTATCTCTGTCATGCATGAATCTCATGCGTGTATGTTCAACTGTCACTACGGTCTTGTGTGACACTCTACCTCTATTACCAGGTCATGCTTTATCACCAGGTGAGCTATAGGTACAGCAGTGGCCCGGTAGCTCAGTGTGATAAGCAATATATATGTTGTTCATTTTGCCACACACAGACCAGAGTTGGAATCTAGGGACAGGTAGTAGGATATATTTATAGTAACAGACAAACATTACTGACTATTTATAGAAACAGTTATGTGTTGTTAACAGATTTTCTACCCACAGTACTTACATGTAAATAAATGTCTGTAGTAGCTGTATGAAGGGTATACTAATGTTTGTGTCCTGATGTAGTAGTGCAAAAATAGCATTTCTCAGCAAGGTGATAACACTCCATTAAATAAAATGACATAAAGTACAGTACTATTCCAAGTTAAAAAGGCAAATTAAATGGTCTGTTGTTGGTACAGCTGTATGCCTGGTGCATCTGTGAATGTCTGCTGATAGTCTAACCACATGCCTGCCAGTGACGGCAAGATAAGTGTAAACTCTCTGTACTGGGTATGATACATGTCTCTCAAGTGTCACGCTGTCATGGATAGTGATCCCTGCTGCTAAACAACTTGGACACAGACACAGATATAAACCCAGTTGAAGTATGCCAGTAGCACACTCACACAACATCAGTGCAGAGTACATTTGGTAGTCATATATGTTCCCCTGACATGTAATATTTCCCTGTAGTTATGTACCTGTAGCTTGGCCAATACCATCCCATCTGGATAGCTTGAGAGGTATGTACTTGCTAAGGAAGCTATAGGGCACTTGTATACATAAAGTAAGGGCAGACCTGTAAAGCATTGAGCAGTATTGTTGTGAAAAATATAGCCTATACAATTGGTAATGGAATGTCTTTCTCACCTCCCACCCCTTATCTGCATCACAAATTCTTATTCTTATACTACAGTTATGGTTCCATTTTCACATATGTTGTTCTCAAAACCTAATGTTGGGCCTTGTGTTGGATTATTGGTTATATGTTATAACCTTTAAAACACGAGTTATGTCCTTTCTCTAACCCCAACTAACTTCTATCCTACAGCCACAAGTTAGAGGAGACTCATGATGTCACTTAGACAGGGTGTTACTGATTGTCTATGAACTGTCTATGTAATATCTAGTGATATCATATGTCTGCCTATCTTTTCAATGTATAGTAATGCTGATATGAATTTCTAAACTGTACTTGTTATGCGTAAATGAAATAATTTCCTGCATGCATTTCGGAGTTTATTTCCCCGGGCCTCCGCTGAAAATGGACATGCATCCAGTCGGACTATCCCAGTCAACAAATGTAAAATAAAAAAATAAAATAAATTATAATGGTCGCATACAAACATACCTTGTTGAAATACCAATGTTGTTGGCCTTTTGCCATAACTGTTACTGGCTTGCTGTTACAATAATGACTGTTATTCCATTTATGCCTATGTTCTGTATGCTATGCCATTCTATTGTTCTGTGTTAATTGGAGCACCCATGCATGCTGTTATAGCTAACATTGAAATGTTCCATTCATGACTAACCAATACACTTTAACAAACCTCAACACCAGAGCACACTTGGGTAGGCGGTTCCGACAAATCCACCTATCCCACCTCATCTGGCCGTGGCACTGGGTCCCAGCATGTTGGGGACCCATCCTGGAGCTGCCTCATCCGCTGACCTTGCACCACCATCCGGTGGAACTGCCTCAGGGGATGGGGCCCATCCCTCCCCATGGGCATGGGCATGGACAGGATGTTGTCACCCGAACTCAGTTCCCAAGCATGGTACACAAGGTTATCCAGCATGATTTGGATAACTTACTGCACCAGATCAAGGGCAGACCGGTGCACCTGGAGGTGCAGGCCGGCCCCGGTGCCCAGCCCCCAGCCCAACCACCTTTGGGGCCATGAAGGAGCAGTGGTGACTGCCAGTAGGTGGGGAGCTCAGTCCCACTGTTGCCATCTGAGGGCACTTGGTCCTCCAATTCTCAAACACCCTCCCTGTCCAAGGTGTTTACCCCCGCATGTGTCATACACTGCCCCTGTCTGCTGTCTTGTATGTCTGCAAATGCAACCTTTCCTGCCCAACTTACCTCTGCAAACATACCTACAACCCTTCCCCAACATTCCACACTCTCCTTAAAAAAAAGGGTATCTGTCCCACAAAAAAAATATCATACCATACATAGCAGTCCATTTTGCCCCATGTACACTGCCATCAGTCAATCATCCCAGCAATTAATCAACAACATTATGTCACCCACACCCCCCTGTGGGATGTGAGGGTCCAAATTCCAAATTATTCAATACATGCGCAGCTGTTGCTGTAGTAAGTGCCATTAGCCTAATGAGCCTGATCTGCAAGGCTATGGAACGTATCATCATGGAACTTATAAATAATGACATTGATAATCTCCAAACTCAGGACCCCACCCAGTTCATGTTTGTAAAAGTCAGATCATGTCTCCTAAACCTGATAGACTTCTTTGAAGGAATCTCCAAAGCTGTAGATGAGGTTAAGGTGGTTCACACAGCCTATGTAGATCTCGCCAAGGCTTTTGACACCATCCCCCACTCTGGAATTATAGATAAACTCACTAAACTATGTATAAATCCATATGTCACAAGATGGGCTGCCAACTGACTCACTGTGAAAGTAGCAGACTCAAAATCCAACTTCAGACCAGTGACAAGTGGAGTACCACAGGGTTCAGTCCTGGGTCCTCTCCTGTTTGGTATCTACTTCTCTGAAGTACAGGCCAACACAGAAGGTCTTTGGCTAATGAAGTTTGCAGATGACTACAAACTAGGAGCCATAACCAAAACTCCCAAAGATGTGGCCATCCTACAAAAGGGCCTCACTGAGACAGATGCCTGGTGTCAAAGCCATGGCCTCAAGCTCAATGCCAAAAAGTGCATTGTCATTCCTTTTGGTAAAAACTCAGTACCCATGAACTACCACATAGGCGGTAGTCTACTTAACACTGAAAGTGTAATAAGAGACCTTGGGACATAGGTGGACAGTAGTCTCTCCTTTGATAATCACATCGCCACAGTAGTCAGGAAATCCTTCTATGTGGCACACCTCATCACAAAAGGTTTCTCATCCAGGAAAAAAGAGGTCATTGTTCCCTTCTACTCGTCACTCATTAGACCCATTATAGAGTACAATGCCCCTTTTGGTATGTACCTCACAAGACATCTACAACAACTGGAAAGGCCACAGAAATACCTCACAAAGAGGATTACCAGCCTCAAACAGATGCCCTATGTAGACCGTCTCAAAAAACTGCAGCTTTACTCCGTTGCATATCGCCTATTCAGAGGCGATCTCTGCCCAACACACAAAGCTATGTCAAACACAGAGCTTTTAGACATGCTCCACTTAAAGAAATCCCAATCCCTCTGAGCTACATGCTCTAGGGACCTAAACCTTGTCACTACAATAAACAGAACATGCCGGAGGGATAGATTCCTGTCCCAGAGACTTCCCATACTCTGGACAAACTACCTATCTATATCAAACAAAGCTCCTCATTAGTGCTCTTCAAACAAAATCTTGATGATTGGATGGGAGATAGGAAATTCACCCCGGGGATCACTTCTGTGGCTCTGCTCGACAGTGGCACAGGAAAATAATGTTCCTGGGTGGCAAAAGCCAGGGTACCTTTGGCTAGGCTTATATAGGCCCTAGGGCCAATAGCCTGGTACCTACCTATGAACCTAAGAAATGGAGAGCTATGGTCCTTTTCTACATCCATCCTGCACATCCCTACCTGCCTTTCATATTGCTTTCCCCCCTGCTTGCCCCCATTTCAATACTTTCCTATCTTTTTTTGGAAATAGAGTGGCTTTTAGCAGTGGCTAAGTGCAGCTTAGCATTGCAGCTTGTCACACAAACCTCGCAAATCTGCTTAAAACTGCTTTAATCACCTTATCTGATTCTGACACTGTTCTGAATGTCAATAAAATAACCACGCCTGACAAGGTCTCAAACCCAGGACCCTCTGTACTACAGCACAGTGCATTAGACCATTAGGCCAACTCAGCTCTGGGGACTTACTGGTGTTGCTATAAATATGTCATGCAGTACAATGATGTAACATTAAGAAAAATATACACCTCTGGCAATTATTAAACCCAGTACCCTCTGAGGTACAGCATCGTGCATTAGAACACTAAGCCAACTCCTCTCTGGAGAATTACTTGTGTTTCTGTAAATATATCATCCAGTACAATAATGTAACATCAGGAAAAATATATATCCCTGCCAACTACTGAACCCAGGACCTGCTGAACTACAGTATAGTGCATTAGACCACTAGGCCAACTCAGCTCTAGAGAGTCACTGGTGTTTTTACAAAGATATCCTGATTACCAGTGAAACACTACTTCTACATATTATGTGATAAATGACAGCGTAATTGGGCCTGTGATCCAGACACTGAACCAGTACACAGCCAAAGACATGTTGATGGATGTACAGGTGGCCTACAATATCAGGGAGAGCTGACAACTGCACAGACTGTTGCAGAATGTCCACAGTTGTGCCACCTACTTATGGCATGGTTGTCATCAAACCTATTATGTGTATTGAAGTACTGGTATGTCAGTGCCGATTGAGGTTATAAAAGCATAACAGACAGGTCAGTGTCACATGTCATAGCCATCCGAACACCCATGTTCATGCCAATCCTGTGGAACACATTGTATGCATGCATATATGTCTTGCAACTACACCTCCCATAATAATGACTCAGTAGCTCTATCTGTTACATTCCTAGCATGTCTGGCATCAGAACACCCGCAGTTGTGGCCCACAGTCCAGTCTGTTGCACAACAACTACATACTTGTCAATACAACATAGAAATAACGTAGCCATGCAATGTCCAGTAGAACTGGTTGCTGCTACTGCAGTCACTGCCACCCACAGTAGCATATCAAAGGCCTGGAGGGTGGGACACATATCACAAATATGAATATGTGTCCAAAATGTCCCCTACCACTCTCTGGATGGCACTACTACTTCACATATGTACATGAAGCACATGCCTCACCTGGACTGTTATGAGTACCCTCACCCTGGCCATGCTATGACACAAGAGCTGACACTGCTCCCTCACTGAGATATACAGCTTGCTGTCCCCCAATGTCTTCACAATCCCCAGTATAACTCCTGTCCAGAATGCAGTAGCTGCAGCCTGCTACACATGCAGCACTATGTTCAGCTACCTGCTACATACCTTCCATACCTCCCAAATACCTAGGACAGGACATCCACACAATACCCATACATAAAGGGTTGGGGGGATGAAATGGTCAGGTTAGAGGGACATGCATATCCAAAAATCAGCACACAGAGCTGGAAACAGAACTAATATGTCAGCAAACAATCTTTATTTAATACACGGTTAGCGCTTTCATCTGGTATAACTCACCAGACTTCATCAGATAATGTAAAGAATCACAACCCTTCATAAAATACTCTTCCCACTTTTTATAGGCCTTTCCAATAAACTTTTCAAGTTGTTACTTTTTCTAAAGGCAATATCAGGGCATGGACAAAATGTATCAAACATAGTTTTTTCTTGCATAAGAATAGCCCAGTTTTAAAGTTCATTGAATTTTAGAAACAGAAGTTATTGAATTATATATAAATTTTACATTTCAATGCTTATTTTATATATGTATTTATAAATTTATATATATTTATATGTTCATATATCTATGTATGTATTTATAGTTTTTTTATATATATATATTTTTATAATTATGGCAGTAACAATTTAGTAACTGATAAATGTTTCTATTTTTTTATGTTTAGGATTAGATGATGAAATACAATGAAGTAAAAACGGAAAGTATCACTTTAAAAGTTTTATCTGTGATGTAGTGAAATACTTAACTGAGTTTGCTACTTTATTGGTAGATGTATTAACTGGGAAGAGTATTTTAAGAAGGGTTGTGTGGAGTCTGCATGTCCTCCGCACAGTTGGGTGGGCGTTCGAAAGACATGCGTAAATGGGCGTGCCTTCGTTGAAGGTTGAAAGTCGAGCTGGACTCGGCGTTCGTCAAAATCTACTGCCAGTCATTAGCGGACCAGAGTTCCTCTGTGGCAACCCCTAACCCAGAAAAGCTAAAAGGCAACAATAACATTTTAAGAAGGGTTGTGATTCTTTACATTGTCTGATGAAGTCTGGTGAGTTATACCAGATGAAAGCGCTAACCGTGTTTTAAATAAAGATTGTTTGCTGACATAATAGTTCTGGTTCCAGCTCTGTGTGCTGACACATATATACACTTTGATGTGTATGCATGACAATTGCGAGCAGACAGCACCTTACTGGGCATGACAGTACTGCACTACAAACTGCCATTAACTGTACTATATTCACCCTTGCATCAGACACATATTAGCATGTCCCTGCATTGATGGTATGGATGACAGAGATGTGGCACAGGTATCATCACATGTACAGGGTGTGGTGTGGGGTTGCCAAAGGCCTAGGCTGTGCCACACAGCTGACATCATGTGTGTATGTCTGGAGGGGAGCTGGTCAGCTGGGCCATGGAGAGGAGCTGTGTGTGTCTGCTGGTGACAGTGATGTGTGAGTGTGTGCATGTACACAGTGAAGCCATGTGCCAGCCCTACAAAAGGGTATGTTGGACAGCTGTGGACTGTACATGGCAGACTGCACAGTTTACCATCTTTGGCCATGAACATGGGAACTGGTTCTGCCAGGAGTGTCACTGGCACCACCATGCCCAGGGCCAGATGCAGTACTACTTGCTGACAGTGACTGGTGTCTGCTGGAAATGTGTCCCACATGGGACTTCCCAGGACCATGTGCCCATGGCCTGCCATGTTGTGGTGTGGACAGCACCCTCCTGTTGGTACTTCTAGTGGTACTGCCACTACAGGAGTGTGACTGTGCACGGCCATGTGAGCTGTCAGCCATCTATCCACTACATCAGCAAAATGAAGTAAGGCATCACCAGTGCCATGGATGGAGTCATGCATGACAGACAGTGTGGCATCCCTGACCCTGAGCATCTATCTGGTGTACCATTCACAATGTGCCTGTGCCTCCATGACGGACTGAAACATACGTTGGGTGACACATGCTGTAACACCTCTGACAGGTGCTAGATGGGAAGCAGTCCTCCTTCGAGCACCCCTGTCAACCTCCTGTGTGGGACCTCTCCAGCTCTCTGGCTATGGTTCATTTCTGCAGTCACATATACCATAGTTGCCACACTCTCCTGTTTGATGCCCCCCTCATCAGACTGTCCAATATCTGTGTCTGCTGGGGACTGGGTATGTGTGGGCATACAGACTGTGTGTGTGGACATTGGGGGAGGAAGTGGAATGTCAACCCATGGGACAGATTCAGCCCCCAACAACCTCATCTGTACTTACTATGGTCACCATCATCATTAGAGTCTCATGAGACACTGACATCAAATTTTGAGAGGGACACACTCCAACCATCATGGTCACCTGTGAGGGAAAGGCAACATGACTACATTAATTCCTGGACTATATTTTCTGCTTATCCACACACACACACACACACACACACACACACACACACACACACACACACACACACACACACACACACACACTCAGCAGGTGATGTGAGATTACAACCCCTGCCTAACCACTATTACACAATGGAGCTCACTATAGTATTTGGAGGTGCCACTGGTTACTGTTGGTGTATCAGTTGCTGCACCACTACATCACTGTATGCCTTTCAGGGTCTCTCTCTCTTTCTCTCTCTCTGTCTGTCTCCTGTCTCTGCCTCTCTATAAATGTTGTATTTGTATATGTTATATATGTGTGTGTGTATATCACACTCAGCAGATCCAGATTTATCTTCTATGTGTCACATACGGATAGATAAGGGTAATCATGTCTTATGGAGTTGGGGAGAGACAGCTATGGTGTATATAGCTGTCTGTATGCACAGGCATATATGTACATAACAGTTCTATATCACATGTGGGTTCAGACATGGGCTGAAATTAACTAAGTGTAGGAGCATGCCCAGTATGACCATCAATACTAACAGTGGGACTCGAGTCAAGACCTTCCTGTACTCCCATTCAGGAGTTTGTGTGCTACAACCAATTTGCTGATGAACCTGTTTAAACAGTCCAGCACCTCACTGATATACTGGCTGAGGGATCTCCTGGCTGTGTGCTATCCTTATTAATGGAGTCATATGTAGGGTGGGTACAGAGTGTATTGGATTGGGCAGAGTTTTGCATAATATGAGTGGTACATTTTACATAGCACTGTGATTTCCTGTTATGTCAGTGGCAGATTGATATGGATTATTGTGAGGAACTACTGACAGACATTTGGCTACTGACTCCATGCACTGCAAGGAACCCATGCTACTGCACGAATTGTTGTAGTCTGCACATTCTACATTTGTCTGGCCAGTGGTTCCTCCTTCCTCTTATATGTGGGCCTTTGTCCTGCTCTGCTCCAGTTCCAGGCTTTGTCCACAGTTGCTGCTCCATGTAGTTGTAGTTATGGTCTGACCGGGGTAGAATTTGTAACACCACATACAGGGTTACAAACTTCACACCTCTAACTTTACCTGTTTTGCAGGTTGTCCAGCATTGTTCCCCATACAACTACTGCGCTCCTGAGATGGTTTGTGTTGCACTGTTATTATCAGGCTATACACTGGCCATACCTCTCAGACTCTTAGAGCCAGACATCTGGACAGGGCCATATATAACAGGAGGACACAGGCCCAAACATAGGGACAGGATCTTAATATTGCTCTTACAAACATAGATAGCTTGTAGACTGGTTTCATATTAGCTTGCATTTTCTTATGGGTATCAAATCTGCGTCTCAGCTGTTTGTCATTTATGTTTTCACATCAACATTTATTGGTTTGCCAATAGTTTGCCAGAGAAATGCAATGGTATGACAAACAGAACAGATATATGAGGCACATGTGTGGACATTCTGCAAAACCCTCAACCCTCTCAAAAACAGTCATTCGTGGGGTATGGATGGTGCTCACTGACTTGTTGTCAGTACTGACACAGTTACGTGGCAGCCTTTATATCCTGGCGCTAAACTGACTTGTCACAACTGGCTGTTGTACAAGGCACTGTCTAGGTTACTCAGAGCTGTATACTGTCCATATCTGTGTCCTCCTGGCCCTCCATTGTCTCTGGCTTTGTCCAGCTTTTCTGCAGTAACAAATATGAACACCTGGACAGTCTGTAGAACACCTACTGTAGGTATAGTTCACATGCAAGCGAGTAGATGCAGCCAGTCTCAACCCATGAACCCTACCAGCCACACTAATATACTTAGTCCACTAAACCATGACAGCCACCAGTCAGTGCAGTCTATGTCCTGACACTAACCAAACACATACATAGAACATTGACCCCTCCATATTGTGGAAATGGAGCATGTTAGTAATTTGACAGGGACAGCCCTGGGAATGTGTGGTCTGCTGCTATTACCTTACAAATACAGATGTTTGTCTCTTATTTTGGGTCCCTTTGTCATAAAATTGTGGTTTTCTGCCAAATTACTGGCAAATCCTTAAAGACTGAAGTTAGAAAATAATGACAGACATTGGAGTTTCAGATTTCATGCCCTTCAGAAAATTCATGTTTAATGCAAAACCTGTTATTCTACCCACTTTTTACGTCTGTAAGTGCAGTATTTAGCAATTGTCCCTGTTTTTGGTCCTTTATACAACTTTTCTTTATGGCTTTGTACAGATTCTTGCTCTAAGACGTTTAGAGGCATGTAGGGGACCCCAACATTGACATCCATGCATCTACCTATGACCCCGGCTGTTTGTAAGTCCCTCACATAGTGCAGTAGTTTTGCTGGCTTAGGACCTACTGCATATTCTGGGGAGGGTCTATATTCTAACAGCGAATGCTTAAAATAGCGAACGCTGTATAATCGACCCAAAAAAAAATGGAAACACAAAATTCCGAACAAACGGAACAGCAACTTTTTCCCAGAGAAAAAAATTGCTGGTCCACAAAAAAAAAAAGAAAACCCAAACACAAAATAAAGTGGATGTGGGGGGCTGTGCCATCTCCTACTTAAATATACCAACTCCAAGATCACACCACAGTGGAGGAAATGGCAAAGTCCCAAAAATGGCCCAGTGATTTTTTGCTCCGGGAAAAAAATCGTTGTTCCATGTCTTCGGGATTTTGCTGTTTCAACATTTAGCTGTCGATTAAACAGCATTTGCTATATTAAGCGTTCACTTACTTAATAGGGAAAATTCTGGGGCAGCCAGTACTTGGCAGAGAGTCCTTGTTGTCCCACATAGCTGTCAGTTGTCTGCTGCTATCCTGGTAGCCCACTCCATTCCCTACCATACATTCAGCAATACCATACGGATGCTACCACAGTCTACTACCCCATTCATTTGTTGTTAAGAAGAGTGACTTACCTTGTGCCTGCAGCAGTTGAGAGGACAGTGCTTCAGGGCTGACTCTGTCTGATGCACACAGTGCACAGCCTATACATGGTAAGGCACAAGTAGTGTGCTGTGGCTGACATCCTTTTTTCTATGTATGTGAATTGGAGGGAGGTGTCAGTCCCTGGGTCCCTAGGTTGTCAGTCCATGTGGTATGCATTGCCTATTTTCCTAGGCCAGGGCATACTGGGTATGCCTATGTCTGCCTACAGGGACAGGCTTAGAGGTTTCCTCTTCCAAATACCCCTGTTCCTGTGGGGAACTTGACACTGGTGGGGCACTGTGTGTCTTGCCCCTGTGATGTTTCTGCTGCAGCTGTTTCCACAGGATCATATTGTGTAGCATGGCACATACTATGAACATGTGTGCACATGTGGCTGGAGAGTACTGCAGGACTCCACCAGATATGTCAAGGCAGTGGAACCATGACTTGAGCAGCACAAACACATGCCCTATTATGTTCCTAGTTTGTGCGTGTACCTCTTTATGGCATTCTTCAGTTGGTGTGTGTGCATTTCTGATGGGTGTCATCATCCACGCTTGCAGTGCGTAGCCAGCATCCCCAATAGATAGCCATAAGAGATGTCCCCCCTGACAAATGTGTGGTACAGGTCTGATGCATGCCAGATGTGGGAGTCATGATAATTGCCAGGGCTGCCATCACACACATTCTTGATAATGCCCTGGGCATTGCACATGACCTGGCAGTCGATGGAGTCATACCACTTGTGGTTGACATACACTCTACCTTCCTCACCAGGTGGTACTTTGATGTACACATGAGTACAGGCTATGGCACCCCATACCTCCAAGTAGTGTGCTACATGGTGGAAGAGATGCATATTGTTGGTCCTCTCCTCAGGGGTGTGGGGTAAATAAATGTGCTCACTGGCATGTGTTAGCATGACATCCAGCAACTGGTGGAGTGCCCTGGATGCGGATGCCTGTGAGACCCCATCATGTACTCAGTAGTTCTTTGGAAAGTACCTGTAGCTAGTATTCTTAAGGCTACACATACCTTTGTTTCCACTGAGATTGGTTCCCCTCTGTTGGCTGTGAGTCTGAGTTGGGGGTGGCAAAGCTCAATTAGTTCTTGAAGTATGCCCCTGTCCTGCCTGTAGCATTTTACAATCTCCAGCTCATGTAGCCCCTGAAAAGTTACCCTGTTCCTGAACATTCTTCTCCTCCTCAGTCTGGGTCTGTTGTCAGCATCATCATCACTGACCTCAGCCTCTAGTGCATATAGATGTAGGAGAGCAGCAGCAGCCCCTAGCATTTTGTCAGTTAAAATTCCCAAGTATGTACTCCAATGGTGCAGAGTATGTGGGAAAAATCAGATTGAAGGGTGTATGCTGTATGCATACTTTATAGTGGTGTGTTGGAGATGCAGCCTGTGTGATTGGCTGACTATGATACATTCCACCTGTCAGTTATATTACTGGGGGTTTGAATGGGCCAGTGTCAGTGGAACAGAGCTTATCAGTCATTTATAGTTGATTGAGTTTTCCAGGCTATTTCATTTTTTTTTTAAATTTCTTTCACTGATAAGCACTGCAGCACACTGCGCAAACCCATGGCACTAGTGTAACCATTGCTCAGCAGTTTGGACCCTCCTCTGTGCACGGGCACTCTTAGCTTTTCTTTAACCAGCTAAAGTAAGTGCTACAGAGCTAATCATAGCTGAGCAGCCTCAGGCACGCCCCCCCGCCCCACCCACACTTATCTGTGCTTAGCTGAGAACAAACAGGCGCCACTAAGCTTCAATCTGCTTTAACATACAGTGACACACCCCCTTTTGATGTTAGCTATCTGTTATGCCTACACCAACTCAGTTCTAGGCCTACCACGATTAGTACCTACGGACACTGTGACATTATTTGGTATTCAATAACCCTGCCTCATTTACATACACCTGATTGTGTATACCCTGGTTACTGCACTACACTAGGACCTAGCTCCTTAGCAACCACTGTAACTTGCCATTGTATGACTCTGCAAACTGGGCAGTATAATGCAATACCTTTACATAGTTTTAAATTTCATATTTTACACTTTTTATTACTATTGTTTTTCAAAATGACATTTGCACGTCAATGTGTGCCACTTAAACATGGCATATGTATTAAAAAATTAACTTTTCATATATTGCATTACTTTTTTAACTCAATGGCCATAGTTCTGGCCATTTGCATACCTACTCTGCAATATATACCCTTTTATTTGGGCTGTTACTCCCGAATTGCATTAAAGGAGGGAAAAGGACATATACCTTTTACTTCCATTACAGTACTCTACACAGTGCCATATATACTAACTGCAGTTCAGTGAAATAAGATTCAGTGAAATGAGTTTTCAGTAATTTGAATTTTCAGCAAAGTGGTTGACGTGAAATGAAATTCAGTGAAATGAGATTCAAAGAAACAAAGTAGACTCATGTATATATATATTTATTGCACAATACTGGAGAAAGGGCCAAGATTTCACATACTTGGTGACCATTTGTTTAGTCGACCAAATGTGCCAACTAAACAGATGTTATATTTACCTATGTCCTACTAAATTACTGGCACCCATATATAATATATATATGTGTGCACGTATATATATATATATATATATATATATATATATATATATATATATATATACAGATTCACTTCATAACAGTGAAAGCTCAAAACACTGAAAATGAGAAAACTTCATAATATAAAAGTCCAAAACACTGAAACTTCAAAACACTGAAAACTCAAAACACTGAAAACACATATCATACATATACTGAGTTTAAACAACATAAGTCATAGCATTTTCCACCAAGTGTAGCATAAGCCCCCCTGCACCCCCCACACCCCATTCTACTTAAATATATCAACTCCAAGATTGTAATTAGTGTAATTAAGTGCAATCTTGGAGTTGATATATATAAGTAGCAGGGGGTGTGGGGGGCACAGCCCCCCACATAATGGGTGCAGGGTTGCTTGCCTCCCCGCTTACACTTGGTGGAAAGTGCTATGATTTATGTTGTTTAAACTCAGTATATGTATGGTATGTGTTTTCAGTGTTTTGAATTTCAGTGTTTTGAGTTTTCAAGATTTTGAAGTTTCAGTGTTTTGGTTTCAGTGTTTTGAGCTTTCAGTGTTATGAAGTGAATCTATATATATATATATATATATATATATATATATATATACATATACACACACACACACACACACACACACACACACACACACACACACACACACACACAAAATGTGGGGTATGTAGTCAGCCAGCATGCTTTCAAGAGGAAATCCAAAAACTGAGAATAAAAACATGCACATTCCACATAGAAAGTGAATAGATGTTAGCAATGAACCTCAGACACTGAAGCTGTGAGGCAGAGACCTTCCCACAGACACACCTTGATGCTACAAAGCATAATGGAAGTATTAAGACATATTACACAATGGCTGGTCATTAATATTTCAAAACGAGCATGCTGATTGGTCAGCCCAATCAGCGTGCGAATTGTAAATCCTATCATATACCAATGGAAAAAGGTTGCCCTGACTTTTTTCCATTGCTATATACTGTAACTTTATTTTTGTTTACAAAAAAAAAAAAATCTGTAATCCGGACTCCGTACATAGCAGAGAGATGGAGAAAATACTAGGAAAATCAGGTACGTTATTCAAAACTAAAGACGTACCTGATTTTCCTTATATTTCTTCCATTCTGTCTCTCTCTTTCCCCTAAACTGTCGAAAACATTGTTGTTTTTTAGTAAAAAAAAAAAAGAAAACAAAAACAGAGCAATGGAGACCTTCTTTTCTCGGTTGCTTTCTTTCCAAAGCACTGATGTACTGGGTACACGGTGGAATGCAAGTCCCATATGCATGAGCAGTACATCAAAAAAGGAAACATGATATTTACCAGCAGTGGAAGGACAGCACAGTGTCATTATACAAAGACATTATTTAAGAAAAGTACGTTTTTTTTTTCTTAAATAATGTCATTGTATAATAGCAATAACTGACTTTGTGGTGTGGTATATTAAGATTTACCCATGGTTGGCTTTATTTAATCACTCGGGCTTTGCCCTTGTGATTATACCACATAAACCGTGGGTAAATCTTAATATACCACACCAATGTTGTCGGTTATTGCTTAAGACTACAATAACAAATGGGGTCCTCCTATTGTACCTACACTGCCTATTTCTCTGCAGTAGCACTTCAGCTATCATTCACAAATTATCATAACCCAAATGATTTCAAGAATTCACCAGAGCTGCCTTACATCTTCAAATTATGTCTTTCTTTATTTGCACTACAATCTTTGAGCTCACCTAGTCATTAAGAACTTGCTGGTATCTTATTTCTCTATTCCTTTCTGAGGAAAAGTGCCTCCTCACTTTGAAGTTGAGATATCATTCATCATCATTAAACTGTGTTTCCTGAATTTGCGTGTCTTTTGTTATGAACAACACTGCCATGCTAGAAACTGCAGAGAGTCCTAAGATGGCTCCTCTACATACAGCTAATCAGAGCATTAGGGAGACAGAAGTTGGACATGTCCAGGATAGGAGAGACCCCTATACCCTATTGTTCCTGCCTAAGAATCTAAATTGGCCCTCTCTTTCCTGACATGAGTTAGCTGGTAGTGAACAGTCCACCTTCCTAGTCTTGCAGAGCAGCCTCCTCTCTCTCTCTGCCTGGGAACACTTTCCTCTGCACTCTACTTTTGCTGTCTCCCATACTGAAGCTTGTCTCCACATGCCGAGTTTCCATTAACTTACAGTGCACATATGGACTTGGTAAGCACAGACTTCACTGAATGTAACACGTGCTCTGTCTACATGTCACCCTTGTGGTGAGCCAGACCACCCCCCCCCCCAGGAAGAGTAAGACATCAGCTGCCTCTGACTCCCATCCTCCCTGTTTGGCTGCTATGGACCTCTAACCAGATAGTCAAGTTCAGGTCACCTGCATCATGGTTACAGCTTGATCTTTCTCTATGCAACAGAGCCGCTAGCATCCTATGATACTTACTTTTTTGTAGATTTAATCCACATTCTGTTTATCATCTTTTCTTTCCTTAGGGAAGTAGATTTCTGTTTATTTACTTATATAGTTATTTTTTTCTGCAAACTTTGTATGTAGGTAAGTGTTATTTGCCCTCATCTGTATATGTTTTGCAGAGATGAGGTTTATAGAATTTCATCTATTCAAAGGAATATTAAGTACCCGAACTGAAAAAAAATTGACTATCTTCCCTTCATGGGTTTTCATTAAGTTATCATCTCAAGCAGATAGTAAGTAATGCTAACCATCAAAAAAGCAGAGTTTTATTTCCTGTATGTTATACAAATAATACATGAACCCAACAATTTACAGAACTAATGTTTGCCATCCCAGAGTTCCAACTTGTGTTACTTTACAGAACTGTCATCAGGACTGGCAGCTGCATTACCCGATGAGCAGCTTTAATAAATTCCAGAAAAAGTAGCCTCGGGACCTCATTCTAAAACATAAATACTTCCTAATCAAGTCACGCTATAAAGTTACATACTTGTCCATGGCTCATTTCATTAAAACATATGTACCTAATTAAATAGTCATGCATCAATACAATTTATATTTATCACAACTGTCTATCTTATCCTCTTTTAGCCTTCAAGAAAGGTTTTAGCACATGCGGATGACATGTGCCAGGTAATTATTATCCTGTTATTTGAAAGTCAAAAATTTTTTTACATACAGAAGTGTAAAAAAAAAGAATTTCTGAAGGTAATTTTTATTACCATTCCAAAGCACAATATAAGGAAGGATGGCCAAATAATGTGCTACTGCTGTGTAACACAATTCTGCAACTCTCAAATGGTGAAACCAGCCTTCTTGAGAAGGCCTAATTCCATTTAAGGGGAGGTCTAAGCAGGTCTGAGAAGTATATATTCAAAATGTTAACTGTTTGATATTGTTTTCATGTGGGGTCGGGTGAAATGCAAAAGGATATCAGCCAATGATTATACATATCTGTATGTAGATTAAAGAATAATGTGCTAAAATAGTCTTGGTTATTTCAAGCATGCCCTACATCTATATACTTGCGTATAATGCATCATATGTGTTTTCCTTTGTGAGCATAAAGTTTTGTGATAACGAAAGGAGGAAGGAAATCTGTTCTCTGATTTGTGAGATGCTCACTGTGACACAGACCAGGAACTGCGGCAGCTGTCCCTTCTCGCCAAGCTACACAACTGCAAAGTAAATGCAGCCCCCTTAAAAGCAAAAAAAAATATATATATATATGAAACTCCAGACCAAACAAATCACTATAGTAAAATCAAAACAAACTCCTTCACAACTGAAGCATTCCTTTAAATAACCATTTATAATGTTTCATGGCCCTGATATGCGGCCTTCTTGTATGAAATGTTGCCAGTAGCTTTAATCTTAGGAAGCTGAATAAGATACGTTTGGATATGTCTTCAAAGTATGCAATCTTTAGAACAAATCAGACACAATTATCCTTTCAGGTAGGATCACATTAGCTGGCAAAATCATTTTAAAATCCACCATGGAGTCAATTAGATATAATTATGCATAACTATTTGAACACTGGCAGATACAGAAGATGTCCAAGACAAGCTAAAAACTGAACCTAATGGTCAAGACTAGGTGACTCTGAGATCCAAGAGGGATTTGAGTTTGATGACCTGAATGATTTTGCAGTACAGTTTGACTTGAGAAATTAGCTAAAATCACTGCAGCATCCATACAGCATACATGTTCTTGGTTCCAAATAGCCCTTGTCTGCTCATCCACATAAGAATTTAACGAGTGGCATGTTTATGGTTTGTACATAATGTTGTCCTGACGATGCTTCCCAAATCTGCAATGCTCTGACTCCTTTCTAAATGTGAAAAGGTTTTGATGAAAGTCTGCACCTCCAAATCAGATGATATGGTTCCCTCTCAAAAAACAGTGTAAGTATGTTGGGGTCTTTTTGCTGAGTGAAGGTGAAAAGGGTAAGATGATTGAAAAATGGATGGGTGCAACATCTGGAGTAATGTAGATATTGTAGACTGTTGCGATGAATTGATAGATGAGTTATGGGCCACAGCTCAGACTTTAGTGTGAATCTGTCTTTATTCTCACTGCAGTCATGAGCGTCAGACAATGAACATGAACAGAAGATGTTAAGGCTGCAAAGAGAAGAAATAAGGTTCTTTTGCAGGATTGCTGGCTGCTGTCTGTGTTATAGTAAATAATCAGTTGAGGTATTTCCAGCATCATGTGAGGATTCCCCCCTACCCACAGCACATTCCATTGGAGGTGTTCCAAGCAAGCCTCACTGGGAGAAGGTTCTAGAACAGATCCAGGAAATCCTTTTAGATATAATGATTCTCAGCTCCCCTGATAACACCTAGGAATGCCACAAAATGACCTTTACTTTGTTGCTGGGGATAGGCGAATCAGCTCTACCTACTCAGCTGGTTATCACAATAATGTCACCAGATCAAGCAGCGTAAACAATATGCGGATGTTTATTTATATTATATTACTTTCTTCTTCCTCTATTTTAGAAGAAATTGTTTTTCAAAAAGGCAAATTAAGCACTATGGAGTTTACCAACTATTCTTTGAACGTGATCATTCTAGGTAGGTTTTGATAGCTTGGTAGAAGGGTGATTCAGAAAGTCCCAAAATCAATAAATTAAGAGTTCCTTTTTTACCTTACTGTCTTGAGTTTTTTTTTTTTTTTTCATTTGGCACAATTTTCTGACTCATTTGAGGAAGGCTACACAGCCCTCAGTGAATTACCACCTGTTCCAAATATCGAACCTATGAAGAACCAGATGTCTCAAAATAAGAAGTTAAGAATGCCCTTAAAGAGCAAAGAAAATAAACAATTGACCTTTTAAAAAGTTGTTGTCTGCTGCAAGACTTCAAATATCAAGTTGTATGTGGCTCACTCTGGTATATGACATCACTTTGCAGTGTTCTTGGTGACTCATAATGGTTTCTCAAGACAGAATAATTGTTCCAAGAGAGAGAGACTGTTCCCAGAATAGACTTTTGAGGACTCAGAAGGAAGACATTAATTTTCCTGACCTTTAAGAAGAAATGCACTGCATAGTTTTTGGACAAATTATAGAGACTCTCCAACTTGCTTTCATCACTTTCCAGCAATTTATTTTCTACAGATTTGTTAGCATTATCAGTTTAAGAGCAGTGCATTCTGGGACAGACAGGTTCTTTGATCTGCTTTATGTTTAAGGGTTACTACTGAGACTGTATTAAGGCAGTTAGTTTAAATAGTTTAAATAAGTTTCATGTAGGAATGTATGTTAGCTTACATTTTTTCTTTTCTTTATTTATTTTCATGGAAATGTGGAAATGTTGTATTGCGTCTTTGACAATGTAGCTGATTAAATTAAGAATACTTTTTGTTCATTGAAAATGGTATAACATGTGGCACTTGTTTGTCAGTATGAAGCAGCTTGTTTTTTTTAACAACTAGGTATGAAGGTTTGGTTTACCCCCCCCCCCAGAATTGGGGCCGCCCCCAGTGGAAGAGGCAGACAACCTGTATCTGAAACATCTAAATATTATATGAAGCAGCTTAAGCAACTCAAATGCTACAACAATAAGCTTTTATTTTAGTTACAAAGTGATGTTCAGTCCTTTGCACTGGCTGCAAGTATAGTTTGCTTTGAAAAATCTCATGTTTTCACATGAAAAGGTGCTACTATTAGGCAGCCAATGACCTAATTGCCTTCAAGTTCGGGAATTACATAACTACAGAATGACTGCAGTATGATGTAAACCTTGATGTTTCACTCAGCATTTGTTTATTTACATACTTATGTCTATCTGTCTACCTTATGCCTTAATTCCCTGGATCCACTAATTTATCAGATTGTCTGGTTCACTTATTTTTGATAAGTAATTTTTTCCTTGGTCTATACAGTCTTGAATATTATCACCAAATTTCTAATCGTCCCTTTATTGATAAGGTAATTATCAAATAGTTTACTCATATTTGTCATTTAAGATGACATCCTGTAACTTATTTCTTGCTTATCTATCTGTTTTAGATCTGCCATAGTATTGTGACTGCCTTCATTCCAGGGGTCAGTGATCTGCAGATGGGAAAGGATAAAATGCTATTCTATCTTGGTCCTCATTCATAGTTTGCTGTCCTGTGATACAGAGTACTTCCTCATTAATAGTTTGCTGTCCTGTGATACAGAGTACTTCCTCATTAATAGTTTGCTGTCCTGTGATAGAGTACTTCCTCATTCATAGTTTGCTGTCCTGTGATACAGAGTACTTCCTCATTCATAGTTTGCTGTCCTGTGATACAGAGTACTTCCTCATTCATAGTTTGCTGTCCTGTGATACAGAGTACTTCCTCATTCATAGTTTGCTGTCCTGTGATACAGAGTACTTCCTCATTCATAGTTTGCTGTCCTGTGATACAGAGTACTTCCTCATTCATAGTTTGCTGTCCTGTGATACAGAGTACTTCCTCATTCATAGTTTGCTGTCCTGTGATACAGAGTATTTCCTCATTCATAGTTTGCTGTCCTGTGATACAGAGTACTTCCTCATTCATAGTTTGCTGTCCTGTGATACAGAGTACTTCCTCATTCATAGTTTGCTGTCCTGTGATACAGAGTACTTCCTCATTCATAGTTTGCTGTCCTGTGATACAGAGTACTTCCTCATTCATAGTTTGCTGTCCTGTGATACAGAGTACTTCCTCATTCATAGTTTGCTGTCCTGTGATACAGAGTACTTCCTCATTCATAGTTTGCTGTCCTGTGATACAGAGTACTTCTAAAGCCCAGTTCATACTCACCTTTCTAAGTCGACCTCAATTTCACTATAGCCCTGTTTTTCTCTATATCACTTAACAAATATATACACACTACTCACCTTTCCCTAGCTACTCTCTGCTTTCTACTCATATCTGCCACATCTCCTCTATCTTATTTGCCCTACCCATAAATGTAAAATTGTAATTTGACAATTTAAATCTCACTATACTTGTCTTGTAGTAATATGTAGTGACTCTAGCAGCAGTCTTTCATTTATTGTTTGCCCATATTGTAACTTTAAGCTTTACATTTTGATCTGTTGTATACAATTGCATGTTTCTAACCTGGAGCTTTTCTTCCTGGGCCTCCTCTGAAAAGGGGTTACCACAGCTCAGTCAGACTACCACAGTCAACCAAAGCAATAAATCGATAGATCTTGATTTATCACCTTAAGACCAATTATAGTCTTACTTCTGAGGTACTCGCATGGTTTGCACTTACCCTTCAGTCTGTGGAGTCGCAATGTTCCCCTCCAGCAGCTCTTCACTCACTTGTCTAGGTCCTTGGGCCCTATTTTGGCTTCTTTATTGTTCAAAGTGGACTTGCCGTCATAAAGGGATGACTTATCTGAGATCAGTATAAAGCTGACGATACTCCCTATAAAGCTGTCGATGCACAGTTATAGTAATCATTGTTTTCAGACTGCTATGCAAGATTTCACTATGCTGGAAGACTGCTTAGATGAATTTCAGAGGACTCCAACTCAGCCCTGTGATGTCAGAAACAATACGTCACCATCAGTCCTTCACGGTACCTTGTATGTCATTTGTCATAATAACGCTGATTTATTGATTTACCAAACTGTCTAACTTCCAGAGCATTTCTGTCTGTGTTTCCATTAAAAACAGGCTCTACACATTTGGACATCCTGGTCAATAAGTATAAGCAAACAAATGAAAGTAAAACAATAAGGTAATACGGTCAAGGTTCAGACACATGGTATGCACTGAATAGGTTTAATGTGCCTTGTAAACAACCTGAAGGGCTGCCCTTGATTCAGAGAGTACCTTTATGTGACAGGTATACAATATTTAACAACACAAAGAAATCAGCATTTGTGAAGTGGAAACACTCAGATAATCTCCAAATCCTACACATCACTCAGTACAAAATTCAAAGAAAACTATATGACATGCAATAGTAGGATCATGCCAGCACATTATCATACTGACGACCATCACTGCAGTCACTAATGAACATCCTGCTACTGACGACCATCACTGGTGTCACTAATAAACATCCTGCTACTGACGACCATCACTGCAGTCACTAATAAACATCCTGCTACTGACAAACATCACTGCAGTCATTAATAAACATCGTGCTACTGACGACCATCACTGCAGTCACTAATGAGCATCCTGCTTTTGCAGACGAAAGCTGTACAAATGCATGCCTTCAAAGAGTTGCCCAAGCATACTGATTTACCCAATCTGAAGTTTGTCCCTTCCTTATGGAGCCAAATTGTTTAAATGCTGTGGCTGTAAGCACTGCACACAGTCAAATGAATCAGGAATAAACTTTTAATTTTCCACATTTAATCAGGCAACAAGACAAGGAGTTGTTTTCAAGTATCTGGAATGGAGACATCATGACGTTTCCAAAATCTGGATCTCATTTTATCTGCATGTCTCTGTTTAAGGGGGTTATAACATTTTAAACAATTGCCTTTTACTCAGAGTAATTCAAGTCCTGGATCCTTTGATTGCCTATGTAATCACCTTGTACTATGTGGAGCCAGTTGTCATTCCATCATAAAGTGAAGGCTTGCAGTCCATCAGCAAAACTGTTTTCTGGTCTGAACTGGTGCCAAATCCCCTGTCTGAAGGTTTGATAAGTTGAACGTAACTGCTTACAAATGTCCCTTGACATACCATAGTTGTATCCCAGCAGCTGTATCCTCCTCAGATGCTGATGTCACTTTACCTTGTGCAGCATCGATCATTAATTCTCCGTGCATCTAGAGGAATTTAACAAAAATCAATACAAACTGAACCTGTGTTCCTAAACCCATGTTACAATATACATGAAGTTGATGAAGCACTCATATTAATATTCCAGGCATGTTCATTATGCATTATGGGCATCTGTGACCTGGTTAGCAGTTCAAATGACTAATTATGCTTAGAAATATATAGGCAATCACTAATGGTAGTCTTGGAATACAATCACTTAATGACATGCAGATATGACAGCTACAGAGACAGAATAAGGCATGCAAAATGGGTCTCTTGTCTTTGAACTGCATACCTAACTTCATGGGAAGAACCATTGTCACACTGGTAACTGTGCTAAATATTATGGGCAATGGTACAACAGTAATTTCAACATTTCAATGAGACATATTATCTGCAGTTGCCATTTGCAGTGTCCACATAAGCTTACTCAGTGTTGTATGCTGCAGTCATCTTCATTGCAAAAAGCATGTTTCCACAGAAACACATAAGCTTGCATGCACACACGTGCACACCTACTTAAATCCTAAATCCTCTACAGTTTCATTTTCTGTCACACGGACAACTATTAACAACCCTTCACGTAAGTCTTGAGGTACATAGACAGACATCCTTAAGGAACGTTCATATTACCGTATAATGGCATCCTATCGGAAATGCTATATTTCTAATTGCAAGTCCCACAACTTTTGGAAAATATCATTAAAAAAATTAAAATGTTAAAAATCACTATTATGCTATCAAAGCATTGCCTTCACCTCTACTTCTGACTTTCACTGTACCTCAGAACAGGGAGGAACTCTAAGGTCATTGGCGGACTTCACCCATTTCCTTTATACACTGGAAATACATGGAGTAAGAGAATCTTACTCATTACATGCAGCTGCAGTCCACCTTCTGTTTTAACATCACCATCAATGGTAGATTGCATTATTTATTTATTTATTTATTTATTTATTTATTTATTTATTTTTGTAATTTGTGCAGTAATTTTTTTGTGCCAATTAAGTTTATTTTTGATACCAATTTAGACTGAATGTTATCTTTTAGGAGGTTCTTATTCCTTCTAAGCAATTTAGACATGTGTCCGTTGAACCAGCAGGTCAAACTCCGAACTTAACATAGATTTTAAGAGAATTTTATTTTTCAAAATGCTGCAAAAGATTCTCCTGTACAATCAAAGAAAAAAAACTACACAGTAACTTGGTTCTTCTTCAAATGAGATTCTCCTTTATTGTGCAATCTTTTCAGAAGTTCTAACTTCTGCAAACATTGCACAATAAATGAGAATCTCATCTGAAGAAGAATAACCAAGAGTCACCGTGTCATTTTTTTTTTTGTTTGTTTTGTTTTTTTTTTTTTTTTTATTATTGTACAGGAGAATCTTTTGCAGCATTTTGAAAAATAAAATCATCTTAAGATCTAGGTTAAGCTCAGAGCTCAACCTGCTGGTTCAACTAGCTTAAAGCTATTCAGGCACATGTCTAAATTGGTTTGGTGGTATCAGTACAAGATACACACAAGGGAGAGCCTTGGGGTACTGCTTTGATCATGGGAGCTTCCAGGTGCTGGGAAAAAAAAGGTTCATATTTCTTGCAAATTCTTACTGTATTTAGAGAATTATCATATTATATTACATATTAATATGTTTTTAAGTATTATTCTATTCACAAAAAACTTTGTGTATGCTCATACCATCAGTTATGCTCATATTGTTTGAGTTTATCAAATTAGTGTAGTGTTTTTCTACCCTAGATTACACCTGAAATAGGTCCACATGGATCAATGTTCCATCCCATTTAGCAAATATAAACAAATACTTGAAGTAAGCAAGGAGCAGGTATCATTAAAGCAAAGACGTACTTGTATCTATTTATAATAATGCTCATTTATTATAATAAATAATATATATTCTGAGACACTGGAAAGACACTGATTATAACTTGTTTTATTCAGATCACATAACATCCTGAACATCATGTATGGTTGTGCTTTTTACATCTGAGGAAGTATTTCAACAATATACAGATTATGCATCTGAAAGCAAGCTGTACAGAGAATTATCTGCAAAGTATAAATTACATAGGTAAAATCAGGACTGTATTAACTGTAAAGGGAAATTTCATGATCACTATACCTTTCAACTGCCCAAACTTTCTTAGTATGTCCAAATTTTTGCTTCACATTTTTGCTCTCCAAAGTCATTAAATAATGACGTACATTTGAGTTTCAGACATCATATCCTTCATGAAGTGCATGCTAACACAAATCCTGCTATTCTAACAACTTTTTAAGACCAGTATTAAAAATCTTGCCCTATATTTGGGCCTTTGTCCTCTCCCAATTATTTTCGGCTTTCCCCAGATTTCTTACACTAAAAGGTCGAGTGGTACAATGATCACGCTGTATCAGTTACTATTTCTGCAGTGTGCAGGATCATCTACAATTGTGAGATGCACGAGTTGCGATGCACAGAGTGAATGCTTTGCCCTGAATTCTTTCCAGATTACTTGAGTCAGATCAGTGTCTCAGACAAGGAAGCACACAGCTGGTGATAAATAAAGTCACCAGCCAACATCTGCTGAACCTTCTGAAGGAGCAAGGTAAAAGGTACCCCACAGGAGCATTGCAACACAGGGGACTAGGGTATGAACACAGCCGAGAAGCAACAAATACATTGAAGATGAGTATAATAAGGGTATATGGGGGAATGCAGTGGTCCCATCTCAAAGTAGCAGGGTATTGTATACCATCTAGTATAGGGGGTAGATTTTGGAGACCACAAAATAATCTCTTATTTGGGCATTTTCTATTGCCAGATGCGTATTAAGCACTTTTAAAGAGGCATGAGCTAAAAACATGTTTAAAAAGTTCTTGAAGAACAAATATAAGTAGGAAAGAAAATATTTCAGCTTTTAAAAGAAAAATGCATTTGGCCTGAACTACTTTAAAATTAGGTAATATAACTCACTTTTAAGAGCACAATCCCATCACATCTGGAATCAACTAACATTGTAATGGTCCACACTGAACAAACTTGTCAGCGACACAGAAGCTTTGTATCTCATTACACACTGTGGTCATGCACTGTAAGTATACAACACATCATATGCTATGTTTTATTTATAATAAACCTCAGCTGGGATGTAAAATGAGCAATGGAAATATGCATTTAATGTTTTTGTCAAAAGACGTTGCTTTCTTAAGTAGTGAAATGTGGTAATACACAGCTGCATTGTATTACTGCAAGCTGTGTAAGTCTCATCAGGCTGGAAGACTACTAAACCAAGAATGTGAGTGCCAGGCAAGAATTAACCTTGACAGTTAACTGGTTAAATGAGTTAATGAAGTGAACAGATTTTCTAGATTAGTGAAGATAGTCACACTACTGTATTTTTTAGACAAGGAGAGAGTACTCGCTTAAGAAAGATAAGACAAGAAAAACAAATTTGAAAGCTAAGACTTGTAAATTAATTATTAAGAAATACAGGTTGAACAACTATGCTCCACCATCCTTGTAGGGTCCAGTTATAAATGGACAACTTCAGCCATTTACCACATGCACATTAATTACCTAGTAACTGTGTGTGACCCCACTTATTACAAGCTTAAAAAAAAAACAAAAATCCTCATTGCCAGTCTGACTTATTATGTTGTGGGAGAGAATCCAGGGAAATCTAACGGACATGTCTGCTTGTATTTTGGATATTAATTTTGGGAAAATGAAGTATTGCACCCTGGACAGATTCTTGGCTACCAATAAGGCTGCAGACTATTGGACAATACATGTACAGAGTATTTCTGTTTTTTCTTATGCAAATATACTGACTAAAAGTGGCCATTGTCAAATGAATGTAAAATCAAAGCTGAACATATGTGGGATATTAGCTGTAAACAACATTCTCTTTTTTATGAACTGTTTTATTAAACAGTTGTTCCAGCAATATACAGATAAAATCCAAATCAACCTAATTAGGCTGCAACATTGTCCAAATGACCTGTCCCATAGTGTTTATGGTCAGCATACAGTTTTACTATTCTGTATGCAATAAATTTCTATGACTCAGCAGTTCTCAGTTACAAACACCCTTAATCACCTGCCTACTAACCCCCACCCATATGTCCTTTCTTTCAATACTAATTTGGAGAGGAGGAATTAGTCAGGGTTTATGGTTCAGGAAAAGTTACACACTTATGCCAGACTAACTTATTTTGTCATTTCACATTATCATTCTGTCTGGCCCCTCTCTTATTTGACAAAATATCTGGAGTTTTGGGCATGGCTGTTAAAGGTTTTCTGTAATTCTTAACTTGTTTTTGGCTGCTGAGATATACATGTTCCAAGAGGCAGCATAGAACATCTGCTTACATCCCTATTATATTAGAGAGCTACTGATCAATTCCCTTACCTCCATCATAGATAGGTTCTGCATTTGCAGACCCTTCACCCTCATCTCAGAATATTAAGATGGTCTCAAGTGTATTACCTTATCTAGCTTTCTGACACCTGAAGTGTCGTAGAATACCCATCACATCTGCTTTGACATCTGCTTTTCTGCATTTCATAGGTTCATAGGTGTTTACTAAGCCGAGCCATTTTATTTATTTATTGCACAGTTTATTTACTGGGATAACCCATTGGGCCAAGATGAGCCCATCTTCAATGGAGTCCCGGGGAGAAAAGCTCCATGAACAGCAATATAATATGAAGAGAATGCATTTACATTTATGTAATACTATTGAAGAATGATGGTATTACACAACATGACAAAAAATCCACGCATCCCATATCTCTGACAAGTTCTGATACCCTTGATAAGTGTAAGCAGGGGCTTGGGAGATGAACTATTTACAGGTTACCTGTGCCCATTAGAGACATAGGTGCCAAACCAGGGATGAATTTCCAGTTTCCCATTCAATTGCCCAAGTTGCACTTGAATTGGGTTAGGGAGGAACTCTGCTTCATATGGATGGGAAGCCTGTTCCATAGACAGAGTAGTTTCTGGGATATATACCTATCTCTCCAGTAGGTCCTATTTATATCACAGGCGAGGTTTAAGTCTTTATAATGGGTAATTCTGGTGCTGTTTGTTTTGTGGATATGCAGGAGGTCCATCAGAGTGGGGTCTGACAATGCCCTGTATGCCAGGCATAGATCTCTCCTCAAAAGCCTGTAGGGGACAGAATACAGGCATAGGGCCTTACACCCTGTATTCTTTTACTGCGGACCTCTGTGGACATTCCATTGGGAATTGTACTCAATGATAGGTTTGATGAATGCTAAATAGAGTGGAACAATGACATCCTTGGACTTAAATGCCATACTTGTGTTTATAAGTTGTGCAACATAGAATGATTTCCTCACTACTGTAGACGCGTGGTGATCAAAGGCCCAATTACTATCTATGTGTGTCCCTAAGTCAAACCGATGCAGTTTTGGAATTTCAATAGTAGACCATAAAGAACTGGGATCCCCTAAAAACTTGAGAAAACCTATTTTAAAATATGCAAGTTAAAAGTTAGATCCCAGAAAATAATGAAATAGTAGTAAATAAACCCTAGTGATATAAAATTAAGTTGCTGTAAATGCAGTCCCTTTCTTACCTCACATTTTTTTCATCAAGCGCCACAGAATCTGTTATTATTTCCATACTTTTGCTCACACTGCAGCATATACGTGCAGTGCTTTAAACATAATACTTAACCCATTTCCAAGCAGTAAGTCAGTAAGTGCAGATGTTATTAATCATCAGCTGTGCTAGTCTAATGTTGACGACTAGAGAAGTTATATCCATAGTGTTAAATCCTCCTCATCATCGGCCCCCTTTTTCCCATTTTTCTACATGGGGTTGGGGTATCGTGTTAACTGTCGCCAACTCTCTCAATTCAGTGACACACCCCTGCCTTCTTCAACACTCATGCCTGACTGTCGCAGATCTTCTTTCACACAATCCATCCACCTCTTTGCTGGATGTCCTCGCTTCCTCTTAACTTCTTCTTGTCTGTCCCAAATCTTCCTCACAAGATTGTCTCCTGCTTTTCTGCACATGTGCCCAAACCACCGTAATCTGTTCTCTTTGATCTTTTCTGCAATTGGAGGTACTTTGGCTTCTGCTCTTATGTCCTCATTTCTTCGTCTGACCCACAGTGTGCATCCTATCACCTTTCTCAGGCACTTTGTTTCCCTCACATGTAGCTTCTACAACTGTTCTGCCTTTACTGCCCAGGTTTCTGTACCATGCATTTGTACTGGTTGCACCAATGTACACCTTACTTTTCAGCTTCTTTAGCATTCTTATGTCATAAACTACACCTGATACTCTATGCCAGTTGGCTGCACCCCCTCTAATTCTAGCTTTGACCTCTTCATTCAGACTACCCTTCTCCTCAACTACTCCTCCCAGATACTTGAAGCTGTTACCTGTTCCACTATCTTCCCTTCTATCTCTAGTCTCAGCTTCTTCTGATTTCCCCAATTTGCTGCCATTACCACCGTCTTATCTGTGCTTAGTTTTATCCCATGTGCTTTCAGATTTGCATTCCATTCTCCTATCCTTTGCTGAAGTTCTAGCTCAGAGTCTGCCTGTACTGCCACATCGTCTGCATGCAGCAGCTTTGTTGCTCTGTCCCCTCCAACCTGTTTGCTAATGTAGTCCATCACCAGTATGAACAGCAGTGGGCTCAGAGCTGAACCCTGATGTACACCCACACCAACTGGGAACCCCTCTGTGAGGCCGAACACTGTTCACACTTGAGTCATTGAGTCCTTGTGCATAGGCTGCACTAGTTCTACCAATGCTTCTGGGACTTAAACCACCACAGTACTGCCCAGATCAGCTTTCTTGGGACCAAAGTCATATGCTTTCTCCAAGTCTAGGAATGTCCAGTTGGACTCTTTCCTCATCATTAGCTTCTTCTCAACTATCTGTCTCAATGCAAACATCGGGTCAGTTGTGCTACATCCTGATCTGAATCCAAACTGCTCATCTCCCATCTTACATTCTATTACTCTGCGTATCTGTTTATCAATCACCATCTCCAGAACTTTCATGCAATGTGATAGGAGTTTGATGCCTCCGTACTGCCCACAGTTGTGGATGTCCCCTTTGCTCTTGTACACTGGCATGAGTATGCTTATTCTCCAGTCATCTGGGATATGCCTTTCTCTCCACACTGCTATTAGTACCTTCAGGAGCCATTTCTCCCCTATCTCACCCAGCATCTTTATCATATCTGCTGTGACCTCATCTGAGTCTGCTGCTTTCAATGACTTCATCTTCCTTAGTGCTGTTCTTACTTCTTCTTGGGTGGGCGCCTCTTCTTCTCTCATTGTAGGCTGTTTCTGGGGCAGTACAGCTTCTGTGGGGTTTTCTTCATTTAGAAGCTGCTGGAAATATTCTTTCCATCTGCCTTTAATGTCCTCTGGGCTGGTGAGCAGGTTGTTGCTAGCATCCCTTATGAAGGGTGTCTGACTATCTTCTTTATCTTGCTGTCTTTGCCTTGCAACCTGATATAGTTTCTTTGTGCCCCTTACTGAGTCACTTTCCAGAAGTTGGTAGAGTGCATCTGATGTCCTATTCTTTGCTATTGCAACTTCTTGCTTAGCTTCATTGTTAGACAACCATTAGTCTTTCCTAGCCTGGTCATTCTTTTCTGTCTCCCATTTCTTCCTGCACTTCTTCTTTCTTTTGATGACTTCCTGGACTTCTGCATTCCACCACCAGCTTTCCTAATGTACATTATTTCCATACCTGGCTCGGCCACATATCTTTTCTGTAGTCTTAACACGTGTTGTTTTAGGAGCTGCCATTTAAATGTAATCCAAAAACAAACTAAAGAAGCTACGGAGGTGCTTGTAGTTATAGTCAGAATCACACACACACAAATAAAGAAACAAAGAGACACAAACACACACACACACACACACACACACACACACACACACACACACACACACACACACGTACATCAAATACACACATACATCACATATGCACTCACACATCATACATATCATGCATGCACATGCTCGATTGAGTGTGAGCGTGCACACACACACACACACAATTGTGTGAACTAATTTTAAAGAGCACCTTTAAAATAAATGCAGTTAATGAAACTATGCTGTTTGTCTTTTAATATCGGTTTACTGGCTATGTTCACTGGTAAAAGGCACAAACATTTTATAGAACAGATAAATGTGTTTATTTGCTAAAATGCAGCTGTTGGCAATTCAAGAAAAGTATGAAAAAAATTCTAAGCTACCTCAAAAAATTGGGCAAAATACTTACAGAGATCAAAGTCTACACATGGGATCAAAACATCATGCCTGCAGGCAAATATGCTATGAATGCACAACCTAAAAGTGTGCTTGTATACTAAATTGTGAATTTATGTGACTATTTTTACACGTATGACAACATGATTGAGAAGATTATCCCTGTTACTGGCAATACAATGGATGCAGCTTTTATATATATTTTCTTCTGTTTCTTTTGTCATTCTCTTGAACAAGCATAATTATTTGCAACAATCAAGGCTCATTAGAAGTCTGATTGCTTTAACAGGCTACAGAAGACCCCTCCCTCATTTTATAGCATCTTAAGACTCCTTCAGAGGCCCTGTTCAATGTAATAAATTTCAGGTGTACCAACGTAAAACTATATTTGAATACAAGGCTATATGTTTTTGTTACGTTTTATCTCATACTGAGCAGTGGATATGTTCTCAATTTTTTCATGAATTTTCATGAGAGCTAAAGGCAATAAGGTTTCTGTAATGACTGTCCTCCAAAAAGAGAATGGTTATGTAAGTTATGTTATGTGTCAAAAAAATGTTTAACTCTAGCAACAGTACAGTGACTAGCTATGATATACAAAGCATAGTAAACCACGGTGCTACAGTTGTATATACTCTTATGGTATTTTCATAGCCGCATACTTCAGCCCATAAAAATGCGTGACAACTAGAAACGTATGTGGGAGATTTATAAGGTTCCCACAGTAACTCACTGTGAAGCATTTTAATTTAAAAGTGTCAGCCTGTCAAATGAGACCATACAAGAACACATTATGCATTTGTTAATGTTTCTTGAAATGACTAAAAAGCATATGGGTCTGTTGTTGATCATAGGTCAAGCAGCCTGTCAAATGATATCTTTAGAACATCACAGTCTTTATAAATTGAATTAAGTTAATGCAAGATATAATGTTAGCATAACAAACAACATCGGTTTTCATTAGCGTTGTGTAATATTACTCCGTCCATATAATCAGACAGCACAGATAATTATGTCATGGCATTCATACATTATGAAAAGTTTATTAATCATGTTGTCAGCGTGTTGTTCTTTTTGTAGCTGAAGATTCTCTGTTACTACTTTCCATTGCATTTATGTTTTCTCATATTTATCTAATATAATATTTGATCTGTCTGATAAAAATCAAATAACATTGGAAAAGCTTTGCCATTGCTGCCTTCTTTAAGCTCAGCCATGTATTTCTAATTTCATGGTTGTTTTGAATAGCATGATTTTCTAAAACTCATTCTGTTATGCTATGAGTCCAGACTCTTAACAAGAAGGCATTTCCACAGGTAGACACATCATTAGAATATGTCTGATCTCTAGGATTGATGTGGATTTAAGCTGTCATTTTTGAGCAAGTGTGAAGGAACTTTCCATGTGAAGGGCACACGTGAGGAAGTGGCATTCCTGAACTATCACTTTGGTTGACATACTGATGTGCAAAATACAGAAACTAAAGGTTCTAGAGTTAAATTAAAGGTGCTTATTGAGAAAGTAATGTGATAGAAATAGGATGAAGTGGGACTTTCTGCACTGATGTTTAGAAAATAGAGTAAAGTTCTGCTACACAGAAGTCCATATAGTTTCATAGCACTCAAAAAAAATTCCACCATTTAAACAAAGGTGGCCCTTTACTCTTTAACTATGTGTCCCATTTGACTGGCCATACTTGAGGGAATCAGTCAACGGTATACACTTAACCTGAGTATTTTTTATCTAATGTGCAGGGAACTATTTCCCAACGTATTAAAAAAAAAAGAAAAGCTAATGCTGAATTAATGCAGTAACCAAAACAGAAACAGAAATGATATGTCTAGAGGAAGAATAGAAAATACAAAATAACATAATCAACTAGGCTGGATTCATGATTCCTACACTAGGTGTACACTGTTTTGAGTGAATAGACAACACATGCATAGCTTTCATCTCCTTCCTCCTAATTTTAGTTTTTCTACTATTTTCTTGCAGCCTTAAATATCGTGGGGATTCATAAAGGTTGCCACAAAGTATATACTATGTTTACACTTAGTATAATCTTTCTGAATGAATAGACAGCACAAAAAAAGTGATAGGGATGCTCTTGAATACAGACCGTGTATACTTAGTGTGCACTTATTGTAGGCATTCATATATGTATAACATGGCAATACACAAGAGCAGGGAATAGTGACTCATATTATCTAATATTTTCCCACAAGGACACAGCTGTAATAATTAAAGTAGTCTACAGCCCTCCCCATCATAAGAAAATATGAATCAATATCTTTTAAGTAATAAGAGCCCCACAAACTCTATTAGTTTTATGAAGCAAATGTAATAAGCTACTTTTTGGGAAGGAAGTGTGAGGTGCTCCCTTTTTCTCTGGCAGGAGAGGAGTGAGCTACAACGGTTCTTTTCTGAGGAATGCAGTTGCCTGATGTTATGCTACGAAAATATGAATTACTCATGACCCTACCATTGTGATTTTTATTTTTATTTATTTCAGATATAATTTGATCCAAATGGCAAGAAGAGGTCAACAATATTTACAGAAAAGTTACAGTGATAAGTTACAGAAAGATAAGAGTTCTTTTCAACAATATTACATAGATCCATGTGTATTAAATGACAGTATTATAGTTCAGCATTTGAAGAACAATAAATACAACACACCAGAGAAAAATCCACAATATTACTTAACAGGAATGCATTGGGTCTAGTAGTGCTTATGACAATGGAGAAGATGCTGTACACAGCTAAGTTCATAATGAAATTGGCTGACAAACTCTAGGCTATTTACAGTAAATAGCTAGGTAGAAAGCTAATGTCTTCAAGCCATTGTTAATAATGAAGCTCTATATGTGTATTTTCATGGTATAATTCGCACTTCTTTTCTGAAAGCTTTTTAGAAAATTTTAGTTACTACTTGGAAAGTAGAGGTATTGCACTGCCCAGAAGGCATAAATAAGAATTTTGCATGCAAAAAAGACATTTGCATTATGTATATTTTTTAAGTTTTTAAGGAGTTTATACTCACTAACTTTTCTATGATGCACTAAGTCATTATTCCTGTTAGCATGAGCAATCTTGCTAAAACCTTTTTATCCTACTGATGCGTGGAATTTGGTTTTCTGGATGAAAAGTGTTCCATCATTCTGGGATCACAGTGAGTACAAGGAGGAGTTTTGTAAACTTTTTGGCTAGGACTGAGTAGTGGTGTTTATACGTGCCCTATAGGTGACAGCAAAAAGAAGAAATGGGGCATGTGCAGTTTCCAGTAGCTAGCTAACTTTCTGAAGTGTTTAGTAATGGTGCTCATTCTCGGGAGAGAGATGACTGTGTCTGCAGACTATATTAATGGTAGCTGGGACATGATGGGTGTGCGGGCTGTTCAGTAGTGACATTAATGGGAGGGTGGGAGGGTGCCCTTCTGTCTGGGAATGAAGACATTTGTTACCAGTGACTTTCTTACGTGAGGACTAAGAAGATTAAGGCTGCACTTAACTGAGAACTTACGTTTTCAGCTGAGACATTGTGCATAAGACTACAGTGAAGGATGGAGCCAAGATGAGTCCAAGGTAATGAGAAGTTAATTTGATGAGATGGTTATCTAAGGCAGTATTTGAGGTCCGTTTGCATTTTTTAAGTTTTGCTGAGAACTGTTTAACATGGCTGCAGCTTATTGAGATTAAGGTCTAAGTGATTTGGGAAGAGATAATTACAAATTACTGAGAAGTCTTTCTGTGGATGAGAATGCAAGCCAGGTGGCCAGATGTGGTTGAGATTTGCATAGGATTGGTATCAGGGGATACAGCTGCAGTAGATGGCAGGGCACTACACTAGTGTGGATGTGACAGTAGTTGTGGTTCTTCTGGTGGGAGTGCTACAGGCCATGAAAGACCTTGGGCCCAGCCATCTGTGGAGGAGGACTACCATGGAGGCTACATCCACATGGACAGCCCATTGTACCATTCCAAGTTCACCACCCATAGGTGGCATTGAGGATGTGACACTATGGGATTTTGAAGTACCTGTCCACTAAGGAATGGGTGCCTGCAGTAGAGGTAGTGCAATGGCTGCTAGGTGGCTAACGATCTGAGCAACTGGCGAAAGAAATGCTGACCCTCACATACATTGTCATTTATGCCACACAATAATCTTCTCCTTTTTGTCACAGCACAGATGACTTTCAAATGTTTCTAAATCACTGAGTTGCACAGCTGCTATTTATGCCAAGAGTGACAACTGTTTTGCCACTTAGCAGAAAATACATTGGCAACTTTCACCTGCATACTGATCTCTTTTGTTGTCATCATAGTCTGTGATGTTGCCACTGCCCACTGAATGTGCATAAGATGGTGATGACAGCTGACCTTGTGTAAGGCTACCAAGCATGCCTTGTTCCTCCACACCAAGTGAAAAGGCAGGGACAGTTTCCACAGAAGACAGAACTGTGTGAGTGAATGTGGGTGGAAAGATGCTCACCACAGCAGCCGCTGCATGGCCCCATGCTGAGCATAGCACTGTTTTACCAGACTTGATAAGGCTGCCATCATCATTAGGTTGTGATGCTGCAATGTCAGGCATGTCCCAATCAATTGAGTCTGATACCATGATCATTGTACCTGTGAAGGTAGTCAAATAAATACTGATGTACAACTGGTGATATGTGGCACTCTCATGTCAGTGGTGTGCCACAAGGTTGTGCCACTCCCTTAAGGTTATTTCAAGTTGGTACATCCCTAACAGAGACACACAGTGTCATGTTCAGTCAAGCTACCACATTTAACAGGCATCAGTGTCCTCTCACTGTCCTCAGACAGGAACACCAAGAAGTCCTATGTGTCAGTGAATGAGGTCTATGACAGTGGATCCCTTACCCCCCAGCTGTGGCCAACATCTCACATGAAATAGACTTGGGCTTTCATGCAGTTGTGCAGTGTCATGTTTGTGATCCTGTTTCAGACCTCTTGTGCCAACTTGTTATGGCCAGAAATGGTTCTAACATCTGTAATAAGTTCCTGCCACAAAAGCTCCTAGAAGGCCTTGATAGGCCTGTTTGAGATTACAGTATATCTTCTGTGTGCAAGTAGAGCCTGCAGTGCCATGTTTGTCTGTGATGTGGAAGACATAGAGAGCATAAGACTATCCTCTCCTTCTTGTAGTATACTGCATTCAGAAATGCATATGGAACAGAGGAACCCCATCCCTCCCACTGCATTCAGAAATGCATATTGAACACAGGAACCCATCTTTCTCACTGCATTCAGAAATGCACATGTAACAGAGGAACCCCAACCCTCCCACTGCGTTCAGAAATGCATATGGAACATACAAACTCCATCCCTCCCACTGCATTCAGAAATGCATATGGAACAGAGAAACCCATCCCTCCCACTGCATTCAGAAATGTATATGGAACAGAGGAACCCCAACCATCCCAATGCATTCAGAAATGCATATGAAACAGAGGAACCTAATCCCTCCCACTACATTCAGAAGTGAATATGGAACAGAGGAACCCCATCCCTCCCACTACATTCAGAAATGCATATGAAACAGAGAAACCCCAACCATCCCAATGCATTCAGAAATGCATATGAAACAGAGAAACCCATCCCTCCCACTGCATTCAGAAATGCATATGGAACAGAGGAACCCCAACCATCCCAATGCATTCAGAAATGCATATGAAACAGAGGAACCTAATCCCTCCCACTACATTCAGAAGTGAATATGGAACAAAAGAACCCCATCCCTCTCACTGCATTTAGAAATGCATATGGAGCAGAGGAACCCCATCCCTCCCACTGCATTCAGAAACGCATGCGGAATGGAGGAACCCCATCCCTCCCACTGCATTCAGAAATGCATGCAGAATGGAGGAACCCCATCCCTCCCACTACATTCAGAAATGCATGCGGAACAGAGGAACCCCATCCCTCCCATTGCATTTAGAAATACATATGGAGCAGAGGAACCCTATCCCTCCCACTACATTCAGAAATGCATATGGAACAGAGGAACCCCATCCCTCTCACTGCATTTAGAAGTGAATATGGAGCAGAGGAACCCCATCCCTCCCACTACATTCAGAAATGCATGCGGAACAGAGGAACCCCATCCCTCCCACTACATTCAGAAACGCATGCAGAATGGAGGAACCCCATCCCTCCCACTGCATTCAGAAATGCATATGGAATAGAGGAACCCCATCCCTCCCACTACATTCAGAAATGCATGCAGAACAGACGAACCCCATCCCTCCCATTGCATTTAGAAATGCATATGGAGCAGAGGAACCCCATCCCTCCCACTACATTCAGAAATGCATATGGAACAGAGGAACCCCATCCCTCTCACTGCATTTAGAAGTGAATATGGAGCAGAGGAACCCCATCCCTCCCACTGCATTCAGAAACGCATGCGGAACAGAGGAACCCTCAAGCAGTGCATGCATAGCATGAAACTCTCTTCCCTTTCAAGCAGTGGGATGCAGTTTGCTGTCAGTATATCATTTTCTCCCAAAGAATATAGAGTGGTCTCTGGTATATAAATAATCCAAAAGCCTACTGCCTCCCCATTAGTATATAATATATAATCCATATAATCCCCCCTCCCTATCCAGCACAAGAATGCAATCATAAGTACATATTTTCTTCCCCAGTAGTACAGTACAGAAGGTAGTACTGATGTACATATCATGAGCAGTCCCTTCTATCTCCAGCTAATCAGTGCGTGAAGTAGATATTCAAATATTTCATTGCAGTGCCCCCTTTGTTGCCAATATGTTAGTGTGAGAAACAGGCCAGCCAAGCATCTTATAGTAAGGAGTTGGCCAGCTAGAGCTTTTGTGGCATAACCTACCCCTGGAGTTGCTGCCCCTTGGTGGCTCCCAGAGTTATGCTATACCGCTTCTCACATTACAGAAGCATGTGTGTCTCCACACATGAGACAGCATGTAGGTTGATATATGCACATTAGCACTGATCGTTGCAACATGTGATCTCCGAGCATAAGATCCATAGGTGTGTCATCTTATGCTTTCACTAGGTGTCATCCAAGGGTTAAGTCACAGGTGTCTCCTTTTACCCAGTATGGGCGAGCTAGTAGTGGCCACTTATTCTCACCTTCCCTGACCCATCCCTGACCCATCCACTTACTGTGCAAGTGTTGCTAATAAAACATGGGTCACCTGGGTCATAATCAGGGCTTCATTTCTTTGTCCCACAGAGGCAGGAACCCACCTACCTTCATTTTGGAATTGCATATGACATATTCTATGCATACCTCTGTTAAATGTTTATACTTTAACACAGTCTTAAATGTATTGATTGGTAATCAAAAATAAACTTGTTCCAAGGGAATGTACACATGAGAGATTGCAAGTGTTTCCATTTCTTTTCTGCAGTAACTTATGATAGCATTTTTCTAGCATTAGGAGTTATAGTCACGTATATTAGTAGGATTTCCCACTTCAGTGCTCATTTTTAGAATCTGGACTCAACAGATGCAGAACATGGATGATAAATGAAACATTTGATAATCGCCAATAGTAAGTAAATGCAGTATCATGTACCACTAATCAGGACATTTTTCTTCTTCTCTTTCACACAGGGAAAACCTTTTAAATATCCTGGTTGTTATAAAATCAATTGGAATAGGATTCCACTTGCCTGTAGAGGGAATTCGGTCTTTATCACTGGTATGTTTGCACAAATGATTCTTTTCAAAATATGATGTTATTACACATTTGAAACAAAAATGCATTTATTTGTAAATGAAAGTCAGTTACATTAATACAAATTGTACATAATTTAAGTGTTTCTTTTTGGTATGCTGGAAAGAAAGTATGTCTTACTACATTTGTAATGCTGGTTCCCTGGGTCCTACCCATTTCAGCTTTATGAAGGGCAGATCCTGCTTGTTAAATCTGGTGGATTTCATTGAAAGTGTGACCAAGGCCCTTGATGAGGGATAATCTGTGCGCATAGTATACCGTGACTTGGCAAAGGCTTTTGACACAATCCCCCATTCAGGCATTATCGATAAACTTAGCAAACTGAATGTAAACCCCTTCGTTGTAAGATGGGTTGTCAACTGGCTCTCAAACTGGACAAACACTAGCAAAGTGGGTGACTCCACATCAGCCAGCAGACGTTTTGCCAGTTAGGTGCCACGGTGGTCAGTGCTGGCCCCTCTACTGTTTAGTACATACCTCTCAGAATTTCAGGTCAAAACCAAGGGGTTGTGGCTGACCAAGTGTGCAGATGACTACAAACTATACGCAATTATTGAATCCCAAATGATGTCAGTATATTCCAGGAGGGCCTCACGCAGACCACTGACTGGTGTACTAGTCAGGGTCTCAAATTCAATGCAAAGAAATGCATCATCATTCCCATCAGCACAAACAATGTCCCTTCACAGTGTCAAATCAGTAACATTACCTTAAGTACCTATGAAGTGGTAAGGGACCTTGGATCACAGGTTGACTTGCAGCCTTAACTTTGACCACCATGTGTCTACCGTAGTAAGGAAAGCGTTTCACATAGTACACTTAATTAGTAAAGGTATCACCTTGAGAGTAAAAGAGGTTATAACCCCCTATACTCGGCACTTATCTGGCTCACAATTGTGTATAGCACCCCATTTGGCATGTACTGTACAAATCACCTGCAGCAACTGGAAAGACCTCAGAGGTTTCTAACAAAAAAGATCAAGGGACTCCAGCATGTGCCTTACATAGACTGACTAAAGTCCCTGTCATGATACTCTGTATCATATAGACTTCTTTGGGGAGACTTATGCCCAGCTTACAGAGCAATCTCAGACCCAAACCTAATGAACTTGCTGCACATCCGTAAACCAAATGGAGCTAGAGCTACCCACTCCAGGGGCCTAAATATTGCCTGAAACTTAAATAGGGCATGCTGGAGGGACAGATTTGTCTCCCAGCGACTGCTGCTTCCTTGGAATAAGCTACCAATTCATGTGAAACAGAGCACCTTTATGACACTGTTCAAAAGGAACCTGGACGAGTGGATGGGGTACCATAAATTCTTACTGGGGATAGCATCCACAACCCTCCTGGACATGGCAGTCATTACTAATTGCAGTCCTGAGTATTGACTAGCATATATATGGTATTACATTGGAATGAAACAGCTAGGCTTGAAATGATCTCCGGGTCAATAGCCTAGTGAACTCCTATTTGTTATCACGCTGAGCTACTTGGCCACTGCTAAATAGTTAGCATGGCCAGTCTCGAACCATGGACCCTGTCAACCACAGTACTGTACTTAGACCACTAAGCCACAACAGCCACCATTACAATCCTATGATTGATGTTGTCTCCCATGTTCTTTACTTTCACAGGAAGAATTAATGTAATCCAAATGATGGTCTCATGATGGGTTTCCATGTATGTTGTTGTATATCTTTATTGGGTGTGACTGACAAATGGTTGAAGAAAATTGGAAGTATGTGTGATAAATTCCTGTGGAATAGGAAAAGCAGTAAACTTGCTAGTTGAAGCTTGAGATGGCTTTGTAGATGGGAGGATAGGGAATGCCTTATTTTTGCTTATATTAGTTGACTGTGGCAGTATTTTTTTTCTCAAAACCATATGAGACAGGATAGCAACTTTAATGACAAGTCTGGGGATCACTGAGACAGGATAGCGACTTTAATGACGAGTCTGGGGATCACTGAGACAGAATAGCGACTTTAATGATGAGTCTGGGGATCACTGAGACAGGATAGCGACTTTAATGACGAGTCTGGAAATCACTGAGATACTGAGATTCTTGAGAATTTTATTACAGTTATGAAGGGGTCAAGGAAGTCAGTGTTTAGTATTCTGAGAATTTGTTTATGGAATAATAGCAATTTTAAAATACAACAGCATTATGTTTTTGGAAGCAGTGGCAAGCCCAAGGGGTTAGGGGGACACAGCATATATTAAAGAAAAAAACAGTGATGGGGTTTATGAATTTGAGGAATGGCATAGCTTTAAAGTCAGATTTTCCATGCCTGTGAGGGATTGGTTTCAATTTGAAACATGCAGATGAAGTGTGGTTAACTACAGTGGCCTTCATAGATTGTGCAGCGCATGACTGGGCAAAGACTAGTTGGCCCCTTCCCCTTATAGAGTTGGAGAGAATGGATAAGCTAACTTGTGGTAAGTTTTATTTAATACTGATTAAGCATTTATTTTTATGGCTCTGCAATGGATAAATTGCACATAAGAAGGAAGGACAGGAAAAGGGAAAGGAGCGGAGTTTTCTAGGGAGGAGTGGAGGGATTGTATGAGGCTACATAATAAGTTTGGCATAGTGCCCAGGGTATGGGATCATCATATGAGGTGGTTCCATGGATAGTTTAGAACGCTAGCAACATTGAGTACTGAGTCTGGTGAATGAGACGAATTGTTGGAGATGTGCAGAATCTCATGTTGGTCAGATTTATATGTTCTGAGAATGTAAGGGCATTAAAAGGCATTGGGTAGATAGTGAAGAGTGTGAACCAATATTTGGAACTAAAGTTCCAAAAGCGTGGCTGTGTATATATTTGGTATTGGGGTTTGAAGAGTTTGGTTTGGATTGCTCAGAAAAGGTTATATTACTTTTTCTAGGGGGTTAAGTTGGGAGTTTTACTCCTAGAACCTAGAAGGGTAAGAAGATTTGGAAAAAGGAGCAGCTAAGTAGAAATAATGTTAGACCTTACCCTAGAGTTTATGTGCACGAGAGACGAGGGGGAATACAATACGGATCTACAAATGATGGTCTAAAGTCAGGAATTATTTGATGAATTATAGGATGGGAGTTTAGTACTCTCTTAACTGATGTGCTGAGCTTTCTTCAATTTATGCTATTTTCTCTCAGTCATCCTCACAGAATATATAATTTTTGTAATGCATACCCAGTGATGTGTTTCTTGTATGGCAGACTTGCTATGTATAAAGTAATGGCTGCTGTAACGTTTAAAATGAATAAAATGTATATTAAAAAAGGGCCCCATCTGGACCATTTGGCTTTCAATATATCAACCTAAATGATTTTCATTTCATCAACTGTCCAGTGGTACGCAGCACACAGAATAATATGTACACTGTTTCTGTGCACCATCCATGCAGGTCCAGTGATTCCCACATGTAACATCTGCAAGCTATACCAGTTTTCATGCAGAAGAGCCTTTCTAAATGTCATCTAGTTAATAGGTGCATACATCACCAACCCCAGAGCCCATGATGGTTGAATGACATGAAAACAGGTGTCAGACTCCACCCAGTGAAGTTTGGTGTTTGGTATTACAGGTGGTACCACATATGCCTTGTAGGCATGGCTGATCTCGCTAATCTGCCGACTCCAGACAGAGACACAGAACACTGTTAAATGTGTGTTAGGAGTACTGACATTTTATTTCTTCTGCCTAGAGGGGTACAAGTGGATGCCCACCAGGAATAACAGGGAAATAGAGCAAGTTACACCAACAGTGAAGCTTCAGCCACAAAGTGATGGGCAACACTGACCTGATATTCCATGTTAAAAAGTGCTGCACACTGCACATACTCTAAGTTAAAAAGTGCTGCACACTGCACATGCTCTAAGTTAAAAAGTGCTGCACACTGCACATGCTCTAAGTTAAAAAGTGCTGCACACTGCACATGCTCTAAGTTAAAAAGTGCTGCACACTGCACATACTCTAAGTTAAAAAGTGCTGCACACTGCACATACTCTAAGTTAAAAAGTGCTGCACACTGCACATGCTCTAAGTTAAAAAGTGCTGCACACTGCACATGCTCTAAGTTAAAACGTGCTGCACACTGCACATACTCTAAGTTAAAAAGTGCTGCACACTGCACATACTCTAAGTTAAAAAGTGCTGCGCACTGCACATGCTCTAAGTTAAAAAGTGCTGCACACTGCACATGCTCTAATTTAAAAAGTGCTGCACACTGCACATGCTCTAAGTTAAAAAGTGCTGCACACTGCACATGCTCTAAGTTAAAAAGTGCTGCACACTGCACATGCTCTAAGTTAAAAAGTGCTGCACACTGCACATGCTCTAAGTTAAAACGTGCTGCACACTGCACATGCTCTAAGTATCCAAGACGAAAGAAAAGTTAGCCATGCTAGGGATTCCTTGATCATTTATTTCCCAGAAAGATGTGTGCTTTAATCATAAAATAAACTTCATCAGATTATATCTTTGAAAAAGGGTATTTAAATGCTATACCAACAGGGGTATTGAGGAGGCAATCAACCTGACTGACCAAGATGCTTAGGGGCATATCTGAGTGGGGGGCTGTGGCTGCATGGAAAGATTGGAATCAACTGTAGTCCTCTGTTCCCCTTATTTTAAATGCCTTCACATTTGTCATAGATCAATTTAAACATTTCTTAAATTATTTGCAAACTCAAAATATTAGAAAAGATTGGCTTGTCGTTTGGCTGGCCAAAGTCAGATTATGCTGAGGGTTATAAATACTTTTCAGAAAACCTGGCAGGCCTTTTCTAACATAGGCATCATATAAATTTGAACTGGGTACTCATGAGGACCCATGAATACTTTTAAAAACATAGTTCTTGAGTTTTAAAAAGCTGTTGAGATTTAAAAACCCAATTAGTGAGACATACATGAAAAGACAAAAAACTTAAATCATAATAAATGGATAAAGCCTTGAATTACAATTGCAGGTAAATTGACAACTTTATGTGGTGATATCAGTGTGACCCTGTGTGTAGTCTAGTAACCAGGGGCTAATAGCCTTGATTTGAAAAAGACTTTCACTTACCATCTGTGAGCTTACTCAGATCTTTTTAATTTAGACCTCATTTTCAAGTGATCACAGTGTTTGGGTACTTGTATTTTAAAAGAACGAAAGAAAAGGAATCACTATATCATTTATGTAATTACAAAGTGAAACAAAACACTAATGAACTAAATCCATGGAAAAAAAAACAAAAAATAAAATGTGGTAAATATAGAAAAAAGCCAGAAGTAGTAAAAATACCTGACTGAGCACTTGATAATGGTGCTTTTGCTTAATGTAGGTGTACATAGCCAGGGTTAGATAGATCTTGGAAGAGGTGAAAGATTTTAGCTCTGATCGGACCAGTGCTTGCTGGATGGAACTCTGTCCTGGTTTAGAAGGTGGATTAGTGAAAATTGCCCATGGTTGCTTAGTCTGTGGCCATTTGTCTTAAGTGTGGATCAGATCTTTCAGGGTAGATCGTAACTCATATCATCCTTGAATTGTCAGTCACCTTCACCTACCTGTATTGCTTAGTGTAGTGCTTTTAAAATCTATGTGTCTGTGTCTGTGTGTGTGTGTGTGTGTGTGTGTGTGTGTGTGTGTGTGTGTGTGTGTGTGTGTGTGTGTGTGTGTGTGTGTGTGTGTATATATATATATATATATATATATATATATATATATATATATATACATATATATATATATATATATATATATATATATATATATATATATATATGGATCTACTTCATAAACACGAAAAACTATTTAATCGAAATTCAGAATATCAAGACCACAAAGTCAAACTTCCACTTTACTGAAAATTCACAAAAGCCAATACCATAACATCAAAATGCAGAGAAAAAAAAAGAACCAGAGCAGAATGTCAACTAGTATTTAACTGTTACGGTTTTGCAGGAAGGCTAAGCCCTCCTGCAGCCCCCCACACCCCCCACAAATTAAATATATTAACTCCAAGATCGCACTACAGTGAGAAAAACTACAAGCAGACTGTGCATCTACCACTGGGTAAGTAGGGGTAAACAATAACATCTTAACATTTAAAAACAACTTTCTACACCAAGCACATACCTGTACTTCTTTTTCTCTTTTAAACCTTATATTTCAGTTAATCTCTTCACCAATACCAGCAGCTCCCTATGTCAGATCTGACATATTTCTGTTATGACCACAACACAATACCCTAAAGGGACAGGGCATATCATTTAACTATAACGAAACATATACAAATAGGACCTTACCATTATCTCTTCCATGTTCGATATTCCAGTATTCGCTCTTGTGAATTTTTATTAAAGTGAAAATTCAACTTTGTGATCTCGATATTCTGAATTTTGATTAAATAGTTTTCATGTTTATGAAATAGATCCATATACATATATATATATATATATATATATATATATATATATATATATATATATATATATATATATATATTTATAGAGGTTCATAGGAAGTTACTAGGCTATTGACCAGAGGGTCTTCACAAGCCTAACCATTAAATCCTAGTATAATACTAGATGAGAGATATTGTTTATGCCAAGGTTTTTTTTTCTAGCAAGGACTACCCATGTCCAGGAGAGAAGCCAGGGCAATCCCCAGCAGAAATTTATGGTTTCCCATCCAGTTGTCCAGGTTGCGCTTAAACAGGGTCATGGTGGGGCTCTGTTTGATATGGACTTGGAAACCTATTCCAGAGGAGTGGCAACTTCTGAAAGATGTATCTATCTCTCCAGCAGATCCTATTTATGTCATAGGCTAGATTGAGGTCCCTGAAATGGGAGACTCTAGTCCCACTTGACTTACAGATGTACAGCATTTCCATTAGATGTGGGTCAGAGATAGCCCTGTAAACCAGATATAAGTCATCTCTAAGTAGTCTTTGCTACTGAGTTCAGTGACAATGACTTCAGTCTGTCCATATAAGACATGTGCTGGAGGCCCTGAATTTTCTTAGTTAGAAATCTCTGAGGTCTCTCAAGTTGCTGCAGGTGTCTGGTACGGTACATACCAAAGAGAGCATTATATTCAATAACAGGCCTGATGAGGGATAAGTACAGGGGAGTTATAACCTGTTTTGCTCTTGAGGCAATGCCTTTGCTAATCAGGTGAGTGATGTAGAATGCCTTCCTCCCCACAGTAGACACATGGTGGTCAAAGTTGAGGTCACAGTCTACTTGTGCTGTCAGGTCTCTCACTACTGAATTAGTATTTAAGGTATTATTGTTTATTTTATAATCAGTGGGGACAATGTTTTTACCAAAGGGAATGATGATGATGCAGACCATGGCTTTGGCACCAATCACTGGCCTGTGTAAGATCCTTTTGAAGTACACTGATATCACTAGGAGATTATATGATAGCACCTAATTTGCAGTCATCTGCAAACTTGGTTAGCCACAGGCCATCCGTTTTGGCCTGGACTTCTGAGAAGAATATGCCAAACAAGAGGGGACCCAGCACTGACCCCTGTGGGACCCCACTGGTGACAGGTCTGCTGGTAGAGGTAAAGTCTCCCAGTTTGACTGAGTGTGGTCAATCTGTAAGCCTGTTTGCAATCCACCTGACTACATATGGGTTAATATTCAACTGGGTTAGTTTGTCAATGATGCCAAAATGTGGGATAGTGTTGAAGCCCTTGGCCAAGTCAAGATAGGCTGTGTGTGCATCCTTATCCTCATCTATGGCTCTGGTCGCGTTCTCGAAGAAGTCCACCAGGTTAAGCAGGCAAGACCTGCCCTTGACAATACCGAACTCGCCGGATCCAGGGCTTGGAGGTCACCTATATCCTTATTTATGATGTCCATGATGACTCTTTCCATTGCCTTACAGATGAGGCTGGTTAAACTTATGGATCTATTGTTACCTGGGTCTGTTGCCAAGCCGCCCTCGTGGAGCGGTATAACAGTTACTGTTTTCCATTCAGTGGGGACAAAGCCAGTACTCAGGCTGTGGTTGAATATAGTTCCTAATGGAGTAGGTAGCTCTTGTTTTAGAACATAAAGAATGCAGCCCAGAATGCCATCTGGTCCCATGGAGGCTGTGTTCTTAGCCTTGGAGAGAGCATTGATGACTTGCTCTTTGGAGAAGCAGGGAGGAGGAGATGATGAAGACAGAGATGATGAAGACATGGTTTGTGATATGCGGGGGGGAGTGACATTTTCTCCAAACCTGTCTGCTAGCAGGTTTGCAAATTGCACAGGGTCAGTGTGTGTGATATCATCTACACAGCTGAGTACTACCTTTTAGGTTGCGGACGTAGCTGAAGAAAGTCTTATGGTTATCCTTGGCTATGGTTGCTAACGTTTTCTCATAGTTGCTCTCTGAAGATTTTACAAGTTGTCTTATTTGCTTGTTTAGGCTGAGAAGGGTGCTCTTCTAGTTCTGGGATCTCAATTTTGTATTTTTAGACAGCAACTTCTTTCACTTATTAAATAAAAGATAGTTGGTTCCAAAACAGCACACCACCAGTTGCGAATTAAATATTTAATAATTACACACAGTATTTAGTTCTTTCATCTCATATCAAGTGAGACTTCATCAGAATACATTCTTACAAAGGTCAAAAGCATTTAAATAACCTTGTCAATTAAAAGTACAGGTCACATAACAACAGTAATCAATATTTAAAGACACCATACAAAAATCACATTTTTCCTAAAATTATTACCTTTCTTATACTTAAAAATAATAATATTGTTATCTAACAGTTATCCATCGTAGTATTACCAGCATAAATGTATATCCCACTAAATATACTCTAATATAAAATACATTATATCTGACTAGCCCTTTCATGTAGTAAGTGTGCAATAGATATAAAATCATTTAAGCCTGGTGGAAACATGGCAGCCAACTTATACTGCCATTCTGTTTCCTTCTTTTTCAGTTTATTTTTCCAGTCACCCCCTCTTGGTTGTATTTTAACTATTTCTAGACCACCAAACATGAATTTATCAAAATTTTGGCAAACTTGAGCATGTCTATATAGAGCATTATAAACTTTTTTATTTTTGATATCATTTAGATGCTCATATATCCTGTTCTTCAAATGACGTTCTGTTTTGCCAACATAAAAATGTTGCCATGATGAACATATTGCCAAATATACTATTCTACTTGTCAAACATTTCCCTTTCTGGAATACCACCTGACTATGCAGTTTATTATTCAAGGAAGTTATTTTTTCTTTATTAATATATGGACACTGACTACACATTCCACAAGGGTGTGTACCTACAGATGTCATATCTATAGGATCTACCTTATTCTCAAATAACTGTTTAAAATTAGGTGCTGTACTGTTTACAAATCTTGGTGTACTACCCACCCTATTTAGAATTTCATGATTTGTCCTAAACATATTCCAATTAGAAAGATGATTATATTGTAGCACACAAGCCTTTTCATATGTAACCTCCTACAGATATGTACTTTTATTTGACACTGTTATTTAAATGCTTTTGACCTTTGTAAGAATGTATTCTGATGAAGTCTCACTTGATATGAGATGAAAGCACTAAATACTGTGTGTAATTATTAAATATTTAATTTGCAGCTGGTGGTGTGCTGTTTTG
>NC_056745.1:1445973627-1446176127 GCF_019279795.1 Protopterus annectens
AAGGCAGGCAACAAATGGAAAAATGTTATTGATTGATAAAACAAGCAAGAAGCTTAAGGGTAAATAATACAAATGAAGCTCTTCCACAATCCCTTCAAATCCCAAAAGTTTTGTGCTACAAATCACCTACATCGGGGAAAAACATACATGTTAAGGTAAAAAATCATTTAATATTTATTAAGTATGCTTATTTATTTATTTATTTTTTAATTTATTTGCTGTTTAAAAGCCTTTAATACAAATACGCTAGAATGTTAAACATAGATGTTAAAATTCTAAATCTTCCCTTGACAGAATGTATTATTAGTTGACAACTACATAGGGGCAATGTAGCAATACCATAGAAATATTGGTTAAAACAAGAACCCCTTAATACGGATACTGTATGTGTATTAGATTATGATGATATAGATCGCTCTGATAAGTGAAATGAAGGCTCCCCATCTCAGTGCAATTAAATGAAAGTGTAGCCCCTTTTTGCATCAGCGGGCTTTCTCTCCTGTTAAATGTCATGTTATGCTTGGGTCCTTTTAGAGCTAACGGATATAACTTAATGTGACTTGTACTAAATAGTTTAAAAGGTATTGGAAATTGTTCTTTATCATAATAAGAGAAGATTGTTTTCTTTCTAAGAATCCGTCATGACATGTAAAAATGCATTCTCATACACTTGAGAGGTTTGTGTCTTTACTAAATGTGGTTTGTGGGTCCCTCTGCTGACGGAGAGGGAAAAGGAGATGTATTTTCTGATGAAAGCTGGTGGAGTGTGTGTTGCAGGGACAGGAGGGTTTGTATGCTTGATATCAGATACATTGGCCATTAAAATTGATAGTTACAGAAAATTTTATATTTATATAAAATGGGGCAAAGTTGTTTTTTTTTTTTTGTTTGTTTTTTTGTACTTCATATACATGCTTTTTGAGTAACATATTCTGTTTTTCTTTTCTCTCACAAAATGCACATCACGAGTATCTCGTGAACAGTTATCATAGCTTGCTGCAGATTCCCTAGTGCGAGCTTTTATCCGCCAAAATTCAAATGTTAAAGGAGAAGGAAGGGAAAAAAAAGGAAAAAGAAGGCTGTTGCCTCGAGACTTCTTGGTCAGATCTTTGTAATACAAGAGACTTATGCATGTACTCTCTCGAAGTCACTTTTGTCATATGAACTTTGGTTACATATTCACGTTACCAGAAATCTTCACATGAAAAAAAAAAAAAAAGAAAACGGAACAACTGAATGCTTTATCACATACCAAGAGCGACAAAGAAAAATATATAAAAAACATAGACATATATAAAGGTCCTTTTTACTAAACCAATGTTGATGCCTATGTTGTTCCCTTCATAATAAGTTTTCTGATGACGTGTTTTACAAAGTAGTTTACACTTGATCATTAGTTGGCAGCTGTAGCTAACAGATACAGTGAAAACATAGACTAGGTCATCTGATCCTTTTTGGTTAGCAGAGCAGAAAGCGGCATATGCAATGGTTATAAAGTCACTAAAATGCATTATCTATTGGGGGTTAATGTGTTCTTATTATTTTTAAAGTAGATTTTGGGGCAGCTATGTATTTTCTGTGCTTTCATCTTGATATCTTCATCCCCAATCTTATTGATTATATGAGTTGTTGGTTGATGGCAATACTGCTGGATTGGGGAAGCCAAAGCTGCAGACAGACCGTTACAATAAATAATAATTCTGTTATAAAAGGGTGAAATAATATATTGGGGCAGGAAAAATTTCGGTTCCAAAGAAAAAGAGACATTTCTGCTTAGAGAATGATCTTAGTTGTTACTGAAGTGATGCTTTTGCCTCACTAGTCAGTGATAGTAGTAGAAGACTGTTAGGGGGGCAGTGCAAAGTGGGGATGGTTACTCTTGACTTATAGTTACTACTTTCATCAGGACATGAGGACAGTTGTTATTTCCAAAGGTAGCCTTTACTTTTTAACTGCTTTTCTAATTAATCGTTTACATCATGTTGGATTTATAGTGAATGGTGAAATTGGGATCTACTTAATCCACCTCCAGCTACATAAGTGCATACTACAATCTGACATTTTCACTAATATTCATAAAATATTGAATGTTTTACTGTCTGTAGACTACATTTTATAGCAAAAGATATATTGCATGTTAACCACTGCCACTCTAACTGAAAAAATATTGGTAAAATGTGTTAATGTATTTTGTTAAAAAGGACAACTTAAGGGAACACATTATTATTATAACATCTAAAACTGAAGTGTCCTTGAAGGTTAAAAGCTGTGACTTCATTATATGATATTTTTATCAAAATCAAGCTACACTACATAGTTTCTTTAGACTCACATCTTTGGAAAGAAAAGCTAATGTTTTTGATGATTACACAGATCTATATACCTGCATAGATATTTGTGCAACTTAAATATTATCTTCTCATGTAAAAAATTCTCATTAGTACATCTTTATTTTAAATATCTTTAATACCTTAAGAAATTATTTAAGGTTAATCAGATATGTTTTTTTTTTTTTTTTTTTTAGGGGAAGGAAAAACTGGTGATTTTATATCTTATATAAAAGGAAAATAAGCCTATAGGCTATATATTAATATGCTGATTCTATAGTAAATATTAACACTGTTGTGATTTCACAGACAAGTTCATACAGGAATGTTTTGTTACATGATAAATGTTCTTATTTTTATACATAAACTTCTTTACTGAATTCCTAGATAAGTAGGTTTTGATCTAATGTAGTATACTAGATTAAGATCTGTATTAGTATAGAATAGACATAAATGAATATGATATACTATGTCATGATACAAGTTTAAAGACACTGTTCTTAAAAATTTTGAAAATTACATTATTCATGGTAATTGATGTTTTTCCACAATATCTCCTACATAGTAATACCTATTCATCCTGGAGAATTAATAGGTTGTAGTTTGTTGATTCAATAAAATATTAGGTAGTAGCATTAGAGAACGATAGTCTTGAGCACTAAGGATGGTAGAGGGTGGTATTGATGACTTCTTCATCAATCCAGGAACTAGATGTTCCATGGTTAGTTTTGTATATAGTTATATTTTCATCTTCTCTGAACATTACTTGTTAATTAAGTCCAGAATAGTATTTATCCATCAAAAGCTTAAAGTAATCAATGTCTGGGTTTAAATGTCTGTCTCTGAATGCAAATGGTCTTAATAACCCTACTAAAAGAGGAAGGTTACTCAAATACCTAGCATCTAATAAAGCTGACATTATATTTTTGCAAGAAACGCACATTATTCAGAAAGATCTAGAAAAATGGCTTTTAAAGGTTATAGTATTCTAGCTGAATCTCATTTCCAAACAAAGAGAAGAGGAACCATGATTTTGTGGAAAAATACATTACCAATACCTAAAATAATTAACAGTTTCTCTGATAAAAATGGTATGTTGTGTCTAGTAGTATTGGAATTGAATAAGAAATATTTTACTTTAGCAAATATGTACTGGCTACCTGGTATTGGTGCTAAATCTGCAAACAAATATTTGGAAATAATAACAGAAAACTCTAAAGGAGATATCATTTTGGCAAGTGATTTTAATTGTATTCTATCATCTAAAGATACCACTAATGTCAGCAATATTAAGATACCTGCATCAGCCAAAAAATTGATAGAATTTGTCTCATTATATAACCTAAAAGACATATACATGATCAAAGAGCAGAGGTCTCTCAATTTTACTCACTTTTCTTATAGATATGGTACACAGACAACTATTGATAAAGTGTTTATATCTGACAGCCTATTATCTAAGACTCATGTCCTCTGTCAGACCACAATGCCATACTATTTAAAATTAAAATTAAACCAAACGATCTTATTCATTGGCAGAGACTACCAGCCTATATTATTAAGATAAAAGGATTCAAAGAATGGTTTTTAAAGGAAGTAAACTATTATATTGAACTTAATAATAATAATAATAACACAAATAAAGTGTTTATTTGGGACTCTTTAAAATCTTATCTATATGGGAAAATAAAAACCTGGTATTTACATAAAAGGAAAGAATGGGACAAAGAATTATTAAATCTACAATTGGAAATTGACACTTTAAAAAAGAACTTACACCCCAAAGAATTGGGCTCGAATCTGGAATTAAAACAACTAAATCTTGAATATTTAGAAATTCTTAGTCATAAAGTAGCAATTAATTTAGAGAGGTTAAAATTACAATCTTATTCATCTAATCCAAAACATATGCATAGATTAGCAGCCAAAATGAAAAGTTTTCACAAGAGTAAACACATAATTGAAATATTAGACACATCTAAACACAATTCAAAACCTTCTTCAGATCTAAAAGATATTTTAGAGATTTTTCGTTCATATCATGAAACAATGAATAAAGCAAACTTAAACTTTACTAATAATAGTTCAAAAATAGAATTTCTAAAAAACAATATAAATAATAAACTTTCTAAAGAACAAAATAATAGATTACTTAAATCAATATCATTAATAGAAGTTAAAGAAAGAATACAAAATCTTAAAAATAATAAAGCCCCTGGTCTTGATGGCATAATAGGTGAATTATATACAATTTTTCCTGATTCCGCTTTGAAGATATTAATGAAAGCACTTGAGGAAGTTCGAATAAGTGACAAACTTTGTCCTTCTTGGAAATATTTGCTAATTTCTCCCATTCTAAAGCAAGATAAGGACTCCAAATTTGTTTCATCATATCGTCCTATTTCCCTATTAAATATAGATTATAAAATATTTACGTCTATTTTAGCAAACAGATTAAATCAAATGATGCCGACTTTAATAAACAACAATCAAACAGGTTTTATACTGAACAGAAAAGTTCAGGATAATACTATTAGACTTTTAACTTTAATAGATTTTGCAAATAAAAAAAAAAAGAATTATCACTCATCAGTCTAGATCTAGATAAAGCATTTGATTCTATTAACTGGACATACTTATTTATGGTATTAAAAGCATATAATTTCTCCTCAGAAATCTTAAACTTGTTAAAAAAATTATATGAAGGTTATATAGCGTATATTAAAATCGGCGCTTTTTTATCTGGCCCACTTCAAATTCTAAAAGGCACTAGACAAGGTTGCCCTTTATCCCCACTACTATTTGCATTAGCAATAGAACCATTTGCTCATTTTATAAGAAACAATATAAACATAAAAAGTTTTGATGTTAATGAGAACTATTCTTCTAAAATTTTACTCTTTGCAGATGATATCTTATTAACTATTGGAAATATTGATTCATCTATTTATCACATTATCAGATCATTAAAACTCTTTGAGGAAATCGCAAACCTTAGATTTAACCAAAACAAAACAGAAACTATTCTCATCAATAAAAAAATTGAATAACACTCTATCTAATTACAATAACTTTAACTGGACCAATGATAAATTGAAATATCTAGGGGTTCATATTCTGTCTAAATGGAAGGACACTATAAATATAAATTATAAAATTTTATTAAATAAAATCACAGAATACATTAATAGATGGAAGAAAATGTTCTTTACTATAGAAGAAAGATTATCTCTGATAAAAATGATTCTATTACCAAAAATTCTTTTTATCTTCAAACATTATTGGCTCCTCCTTCTAGAAAACAACTTAAACACATAAACACTATATTAATTAAATTTCTATGGTATCCTCATAAACCAAGGATTAAATATGATTGGCACTATAAAAACTGGATTGAAGGAGGGATTGCTTTTCCAAATTTTGAGCTTTATGCTGATGCCATTATTCTTAATATAACAAGTTTGTGGTTAAGTCCAAAATACCATTCAAATTGGAAAAATTTACACAAAACAATACTATTAAGTAATTTTGACAAGTTTTTCAAAAGCATTATATTGTTCTGAAAATATTAAGCTATTTATAGTTATTAAAGAATTATTCTTCAACAATGAGCAGGAAAATTCACATCTTATTCCTATAATTAAATATATCTTGCAAAATTTTAAAAAAGTAATGAATAAGAACCTTTTGAACAACAATTTGCCCATTCTAATGTTTCCAATAATCTTAACCAAGGGATGCTTTGATTCCTTTAACATGATGAAAATAAAAACTATGGAAGAAAATGGGTTATTATTCTGGCATCAGTTTTTAGGAACTAATAATATTCATGATACTACCTACCTTTTAGCCAGGTATAATATCTACCAAAATAACTGGTTAAATATTCAAATCTTCAGAGAATTTATTTTAACGGAATTTAAAAGACATCATTTTCCTGCTATAACAGACCTCCCCAAAAAATTATCCATCCTCTTTGACTTCACCAATATAGGCTATAATAATGGTATCTCATTGTCAAGATTTTACAACATTCTTAGATCAGATCTAATAATATTAGACGACAATTTATGGAAATATATCAACAATTTCAACAACTCCCAAATACATATAAATGATAAAACTTTAATTCTCCGATCTGTTTACCATACCTCTTCTTCCACATATTGGAAAATTTTTACATGGAAATTCATTCATAGAAGTTTTATTACACCAAAAAAGCCTCTAGAATAAGCAAGAAAGATTTTAATAGATGTTGGAGATGCGAGGAGCTAATAGATGCCGACTGGGCACATATGTTTTTAGAATGCAGAACAATAACCACATTTTGGATGGAGTTTAAAAATTTTATTAAAGCATTGTGGTCGGACAGATGCGAGATCTCTGATTCTATGATACTTTTTAATGCACCAATGCCAAGGTATGTTCCAGTGAATCAAATGAACCTCTTTTGGACTCTACTTGCTATAGCAAGAAAAACTATTACTAGAAATTGGAAATGTAAAAATAACCTCTCATTTAAGGAATTTATATCTTTTACTAAGATTATTTGTAGCAGGGAATTACAAACAGCTATGTTACACTCCTCAACCATGACTCATAAACAAATTGCCTGGATAAAGCTTAAAAAACTATTAGACAAAATGTAATGTTATTGAAGATTTGGTATCTATTTTGGACTTTGTATATAGTTTTTGTAAAAATTTGATATTACGTTGTTTTTTCTTGTTAAAAATTGTAATTATACTCTTGAAAATCAATAAAAAAATATGAGAAAAAAAAAGAAATGTTACACACAAAAAATACTTATGAATAACTCCCACCAATCTATACTAATCCATACATTCAATTACTTGCATATATCAACTGCATGATCGCACAACCTCCATGACGGGCGATCATCACTAAATAGTGCAACCCATTCAAAATAAAATTCAAACATTCAGACTTAAAATGAACCATGCACCTTCACTTCATGGCTCATTATTTTGCATTCATCCAAATCACAGCATCCAAATGGAGATATATAAAGAAATTGAGCTATGCTTAGGGAAACACTGCATATCAACACAAACTCCCAACCTGGAGACAGTGAGGAACATGATTTAACATGGGTCCAGAAGGGGTCAAATTCTCCTCTTTGCAGCTTATTCCAATAAGCAGGCATTAAAATGGGACCAAAAATGTGTTTGAGGGGGTGAAATCCTTCTGTCTCCCATTCACAACTATTGCTGCATTCGGGGGTTGATGTGTTTTTTTCGAGGAGGTGTGGCTGACTTAAACATGACTTGATTATATTGCAGGAACATTTATACACATAAAGAGAAAGGCAGAACATGAGGTATTTCCTCTGAGATCACTGTAGGGTCAATACTCAAAAGTACTGCAGCCTGAAATGTGGAATATATCTCCCATTATAGCCCTCGGAATTACACTAGTGATCCTCACACATACACTCACAATGCATTAATGTATACTTTATTATTCATTTGCAAACATAAAAGGCCTGCCTTTTATAAATATTTTTTTTGCTAGCTTCAGCTGTAATCCTTTTGTTTTTCATCCCTACTTCATGCACCATTCAAATGCTTCTACAAAATTTTATTCCTTGCATGAATGTACAGTATTTAACAGTAAGCAGTTAGTTATTTGTTTACATGTGTAATTTCTCTGTAGTTTAGTTAAAATACACAATAATGAAAAAGCTGGTCCTATTCCACAAGTTGTTCTTTCATATCACAGCATAGTACACTTAAATAACTTGTTAAAATATGTCATATTGTGATAAATGTGTTGAGCATTTCTCTAAAAACCATGTAAAGGCACATTTTGGTTCAAAGTGCACATCAGTTAACCTTTGTGTATTAAGGCAGATGCATATAATTTAACCATTATAAAATTCTGATAGGTAACGTGGAATTATACAGTAGAATTTTTGATATTGTAGGCACTAAAGTGTCCCGTTTAATATGGATACTTAACTTGGAAGGTATTGAGACCTTTATCATCCTTGACTAGTTCATAAGTGTGTACTAGACTAACTGCCCTGAAGGGCCATTTTAGGCCTAGCTAATAATCTTGAGGTCAAAATTAAACCCTTTACTTTGTGTTTTTAAGTTGAAGACCTTAACCATTATGCCAAATCCACCCTCTTCCTGAGTTCCTGAGATTTTGATTTTGCTTTGGATTATTTCATTCATTTCCACCACAGGAACACTTTAGTTTATGAGGGAGCATTTTCATTGGTTTAAGATATCATACTCCAAGTATGTCTAGTATGGAAAATTGACATTACTTAATACATTTAGTAAATTGTTTTGAGGATAAAAAAATATTTTACTTTTGGGTGACTTAACTACCCTGGGATAAAGTGGAACTCCATGTCAAATAACTCATATTTTGAGAAAGAATTTCTTAACATTACTTCATTTTATGGGCTAACATAATTGCTTACCACTAATGCATGAGGTAATACTATTTTAGATATAATTGCAACTAATATTCCAAATAAAACACAGGATTTAACAGTGATGTGTCCCTCTGGCTATTCTGACCATAATATAATTGTGTTTCAGATTAAACTAAATATAAACAGATCATTTCTAGGTAAAACTTTTGCTATATATCAAACAGATTATTGTAAGCTTTTTCCTCAAATCTCTGTCACAGACTTGTCTTTTCTATTAAATCTCTTGGAGTATCAATATGGGTTCTCCATCTTGGAGAATTTGTTAAGTAGCTGTGTTAATGAAGCCTTAACAATTCATGTCCTACATGGTGGAATAAGTCCATCATAACAGTATATAGAAAGAAAAAAGACACAACAAAACCCTAACAAGGTTTCAAATTAATGTAAATAAGAAAAAAGAAACTCAACTTGTAAAAAACTAAAATCAGAAATAAAATCAACCAAGATAAATTATGAAAATAAATAAATGAATTAGTAAATCCACAAATAAAAAAAAACATTTTACAAATATATTAACTTGGTGGATACAAGGGCTTCTTCGGTTGAAGTTACTTTGAATAATGATGTAATGTTAACTGACACTTATACTATAGCATGAGAGTGTAATAAATGTTATTCTCTTGTAAGTTAGGATCTTGATTCTTCTGGTCCTGTATTATTGTATGATTTATCTGATCAGATAAATGTCCCAGGTCCTTGTTCTCTGTTTTAGATTCCATTATTAAGAATGCCTTCTCCAAAGTTAAGAAAATTTCATTTATGGGTCCAGATAAGATATCTAGTACCTCTTTACTAATGGCAAAAGAGGTTCTAATACCCATTTTATAATTTATTTTTGATATATTACCAGAAAGTGGCAGTGTATCTTATAACTGGAAGTTAGATAGTATTACCCCTGTACATAAAAAGGACAGGAAAGAAATCATTAGCAATTATAGCCACATAGGCTTGACATTTCTAGTTGGTAAGTGCTTTGAAAGATGTCTGCTAGAAGTAATACACAACAGTTACCAGTTAAAGAAATTAACCAACATGGTTTCATAATGCAAAGTCTACTATGAGTAACTTGCTATGTTTTAATAATCAAGTAACACTGGCTTCTGGTATGGGTTTGTCTCCTGATATGATCTTCTTGGACATTGTCAAAGCCTTTGACCATCTGCTGTTTCATTGCATTCACAAACACTTACATAAATCAAACATTATTTGTTATACTGTTAGATGGATCATCAATTGCTTAAGATATGCAAAGTTCATTCAGAATTTTCTGTCTGTAATGTCTAGTGCTCACCAAGGATCAGTGCTGTTTTTTTTTTTTTTTTTTTTTTGTTAGTAGTCCAAGAAATACCAAATTTTTGGTCCAAAGACATGCCAATGACTGTAAAATTGGATTTGTAACACAAAATAAATCTGATGCCAATGACCTTAACAAGGCTTCATAGGTGAATACTAGGCTAACTACCTTGAAGGGCCATTTTAAATCTAGACAATAACTTGAGGTCAGAATCAAACCTTAAGCTTTGCAAATAGGAGGTGAAGATCTTAACCTTTATTCCAAACCCACACAGCTTAACATGTATTTGTGTCTTTTCGAAGCGAGCACTGCACAGTGGGCTAAAATTTAGCCTGGATAAGTGGAAATTATGCATTTCTCAAATAAAATTAAACTATATATATATATATATATATATATATATATATATATATATATATATTTCCCAACTATTTCATAGGCTTATTACTAAAACAGGCTAAGGAATATAAAGATCTTGGCATCACTACTGTATGTGATTTATCGTTTAACCATCTGTACTAAAGCAATTAAATATGCAGGTTATATATTAAGATATCTTTCAACTAGAGACAATAATGTTTAGTTATGGAAATGTATATAATTTAAATCAGACCCATTATTGACTATAATAACATATTTTGCATTTCCACTAAAACTCAAACATTTTGGAAGGTATTCAGAGGAAACATACCAGGAGAATTATGTCATTATGTCTCTTAGATTATGGGGATAGATGTAACTATTTAAAACTGTTTTCTTTCTGCGACATGCACATTTGGGGCAAATTATTACTGGCATATAACATATTTAATGACTCATGTTTTGCAGCTAATGTACAACATAGAACCCTTTAATTGTCCAAAACCTTTTAGACACTGTAATATGAAATTTGTTTCCAAAGAAGTAACAATTTATATGTTGCAGTCAAAATCACCAGACTAAGGAATAAAACCCCAGTCTAGATAAGGAGGTTTAAAAATCTGGAGACTTTTAAATCCACCTTAGACAGTGACAGAACATTTGAACCATTTCTTGAGGAATCAGTGTTTCTTGATGGCCATGAGACTTGAGTGCTGTCATTGAACTTATGAACTTATGCTGCTAAATCAACAGTTACTTGCATTCTTTGATTGAGACATTACTGTAGCATCTTTTCTGCTTGAGACTTTTATTGCAGGATGTATTCCATTTGCTTTGTGATAGTAGAGCTTTTTGGCAATGTTTTTGCTTTCTGATAATGAGTATGACTGCATTATCTGAAACATAACTTGTGTAATAGCATATATCATTTATTTTGAGCAACGACAGTCAGATGTATAAATGCAATATGGTGATCCCAGATAAAGTATTTCCTTTTCAGTTTTTAGATATGGCTGGCATAAACGTGAAATGAGAGATGGCATTAACAGCATGTGCTGATCTTATTTTTGTCTCTGTGAAGTCAGTACTAAAGGTAAATTCTTGGAATGCAGTGATCATTAAGGTAGCCCAAAGTGCAGCATATTTCATAGGGAAGAAACAAAGTAGCAAGCTGGGCAAATAAAATAGTTCAGTGAGACCACCATTCCCAGCTATGAATCCTTTAGGTAAGCATGGCAGGAGGTCAAGATGTGTTATTTGTCAGACCACCTTTGAGTGGAATACATACTGCTCAGACACGATCAATTTAAAATAATGGAAGAAAGAAAACTATCTGAAGATAGAGAACAATGCAACAAAATATCATTTTCTAAAGAGCCAATTTTAGATTCAGAGATTTTCATACTGGAAACATTTGAGTAAGTTGTGAGTGGTAATACATTCTCACACATCACTTATGGAGAACATTAAATAGCTATTTCAGTATACTAAATCAGAGTGAGGTGAAAAAGATGTTGAAAACGGATTTACCTAGTAGTGTTGTTTTCAAGTTTTGATATGGAATAGTAGTGCATTCCACCAAGAAGCAGAAAATGCCAAAAAAACAGGGCAACTTTAGTGTTATATAGAAATCTAAGTCATTTCAGTAGAGATATCTTTGTTGCTAAGTAAGATTTAATTAAAAAGGGCAGGGACAGTCGAGGAGAAGTAAAATGAGAATGCAGTGATATTTAAACAACCAGTGACTCAGAAATAATCTACCTCTGAGAATTATTATTTAAACATTGTAGAAAGAGATCTTAAGGGGTGTCTGTGAGAATAACATCCTCATAGTTTCAGAGAACATGATCAGAGAGGGGAAGCAGAATGTTTTAAAGAAGCTAAATCTTCAGTTTGAATGAATCTACTAATAGACTAAAAAAGCTGCTTTGCATTAATGAAAACAAGGACCTTGAATTCATTTCTGTCTTGAAACAAAATGTTGATAGTTGGGAGGTTTGCCTGGCATACAGTATACGTATTCCTACCTGCTGTTGGTATGCCTCTGGCCTCTGAGTACAATGAGACAGCTGCTGTGGACTTACATAACACTGAACCACTTTGCACCTTCACGTAACCAGTCATTTTGCACAAATTGGTGCCAGAGATGTTAGCAATACAAAGAGAGTATAAGGAGTTGTAAAGAAGTGTGTTCAATGCTGGATATGTAAGCATGCTCTACCTCAGAAGGTAATCTGTAACCATGGTGGTAAGTTTAGTAGTGATTTAATTAGAGATATGCATTGAATTCAGAACTCAAACTATGGCCATAACAGCATATAGACATTAGGACAATGAACTCTTACAAAACAATCAAACACTAACACAGATAACGATAAAAGTAAAATCTAGTAGTGCATGTGACTAGAAAATGACACTGGATTGGGGTCTGATGGCGAAAATCACTATGCAGAATGCTTATGAGCACAGTTCATATCAGATTGTGTATGTCTAGAACCCAAATCTCCCTTCTTTTCTGATTAATACGTTAGCTGCTGTCTAAAGAACCACTAGTACCATGGCAGTAGAAGAATGTATTCCAGCATTACATGAGTTAAGGAAAGTGTTTGCTCAGGATGAGTGTTTGGAGAGAATTAGAGAGCACTGTGGAGATGATTTTGTGTCACAAGGGGAAGAAATGAAATAAGTGACACAATATACTGCAAAAGGCCTGACTACATAGAGTAGAAAGGACCTAGAGTTATCATTGTCCAAGATGGCACTGCTATACAGCAGCTCAAGCATCCTAACGTTGAGATGGAAACAGGGCCAGTAGGTTTATTATTTTTCCTTATTTTATCTGCTTGCGTGGCCAGTTAAGGCCACTGAAAAAACTGACCCTTTCTGGGTAACTTAGGAGCACTTTCTGGTTACGTGACTTGCTCAGAGTCACACAGTAGGTAAATGAATGTAGAAGAAGCCGAACCCTGAATTTGGGCTGTAGAAGCAGCTCATTAACTATTCGGAGATTTAGTCCTCTGTGCCAAGTGCCAGACCTAGTCCTCATTGCTCATGTCAAACTTAATGAAAAGGCATTGATAAAGTGAGAAACGTACCAGAAATGATACCCAAGAACTCAGAAAATGGAAGGCATGATGAGATGAAGAACTTTGAAACAAGGAGGAATTTGGCACCAAATGAGTTAACAGTCACAGGTGCCAAAAAAGGTATTAGCCTCAATCTCAAAAACATAAAAACATGACTTGTGGATATAGAGAATAATGTACAACAAGCAGGGCTTTAGGATAAAGCTACAGAAAGACACAATAATTTGTATATAACTTGAAACTTTTACATCTGATATTGTAGGCACAGAAGGATCTACTAACATGTTACATGTAAAATATTTTCTCATTGAACCAGGACTGATCAGATACAGACCTCTGTCTCCCATATAACAAGTTATACTCCTGGTTGAGGATTTATTATTTAAGTCATTAATACAAAAATTGAGATACTGAACTAGAAAAATAATAATGTTCTTGAAGAAGTTATTAATATTGGCCAAAAATGCATCTCATTAAATCAACATGCATCCTCTAAAAAGGGGGATTTGTATCCAAAGCTTGTCTTTTGGCTAGGGTTGCCACCTTTTGTTGTGGCTAAAACTGGAGTAAACCCACACCTCTGGCATCACCAGTAACCCCACCCACATTCTGCCCATTTTGTGATGTCACAGTTACATCACATGGTGGGGAACGCCCTCTTTTTCCATTCCTGATGCCTGTTTTCGGCTGATTTACTATGCTTTTCTGCAAAAAAGCATAGTAAATCAGCCAATTTACAAACTCCAATGGTCTATTTCCTTTTTTGAAACAGAATACTGGAGTTTGCACTGTGTTTTCCGGACTAACGGAGAATCAGTTTGATTTCTGGATAGTCCAGAAAAAACCCAGAGGGGTGGCAACCCTACTTTTGGCTAGAATATTTCAAGAACTTTGCAGAACAGGACTTCCAAAAGATTCACCAATACATGAATCTGAATTTTTTTAAATTCCTTTTGGCCATATTCAGTCAAATGCAGTGGAAAGTTCATTCCCTAGAACTTATGCATTTCTGCAATGTATGGAACTCTTGAGATGTTTATGTCTGCCCCCTCCTGATAGGAGATGTGTAGAAAGACTTAAAAATTCAAGAAGTGTGTTTTGATCTGGCAGATGCAAAATACATCATTAAGTCAGGAGTGAAAATTACACAGGTTTCATTGTTGTGTTCTACTGGGTAGAGGGAAACAATAACTTCACTGGAATGCTTTACTACCCTGTCTGTGCCTTTGTATGGGGTGGTTTTTCCACTTTAATTATTCCTTACTTAAAAGCCACTTTTCAAGTCAACCAAGAAGTACATGGCCACCTTTGTTATGTGGGACTGGGCATGCCTACTGTTGATGGAATTTCATAAACCAAGAATGCTGTATACATAAAAAAATACATATCCCAGATGAAAAGGACTTACTTAGGACAAAAATATGACACATTATTTGAATAAAAAGCAAATTAGACCAAATATCATCTCAGTTCTTCCCATGTCCCTATAGACTATTCATGAAGCAAACAAGACTGCTCAGGGAATTCATTATTCAAAACCTAGTTCTGAACTTTCATTTCATGGGAAAGGGTGAATCTCTGAGACTGTTTGCCTTTAGTGATACTTTTCATGGAGGGCTACCTAGCAGTGACACTCATGAGTGGCATTTGATTGTTTTAACAGGAAAACAATGACAATTCTCTGTCCTTTGTTGGCAGTCAAAAAGAATAAAAAATGGAAGAGCAGTAGGCAAAAAGAACTCAGGCCGCAACAGGCAGCCTTGACAATTTATTGTATTTAACTACATACATCCTGTTCGGATGACACCCTCCACTTAGATAATCAATGTCACAGATAGCTGTTCTTTAGTTAAGACAATGGTTAGGGCAATTAATTCTACAAAACTTGTCAGAGAAAAAAAGCTTTGCCTGGAAATCAGTGGAATAAAAGAGCTCAAACACAGAAAATTTAGAGACTTCATAGCATCGTGTTTTATCAGCAGAACAACAGCTGGTTATTTATCGTACTTCAACCCTTAGGGTTCTAAAAGCATTCAGTGAAACATATATTGAACACGGAATCATTGAACAGAATCTTATATTTGTTCCCTTTAGAGAAAGAAGAAAAGATTGTTTAGTCTGCAATTTCAACATTTTTTTTTTATTTTACAGTATTTCCTCTGCAGGAAACTCTAAATAGTGTCTGTTTGATTTCAGACAGTTTTGCAGCCGTATCTTTTTTTTGGGGGGGGGTCTGCAGGATTGGCTTTATAGATCTCCTTCTTGCATCCAACTGACCAATTTCTTCATCCATCTGGGCACTGCCCGCTAGCACATTCAGTCCCTGGTGAAGGTAAGAATCAGGTGTCAGGAAGTATGCCAATCTACTGAACCTGTGGGCCGTCCTATTGCCACCTTACCTGCCCTTGATAAGACAATAATGTTAGCACACATACCCAACCTCACAACTAAATAATTAACTGCTATGCCATGTGGGCTTGCTAAGCTCCTTGCTGCAGGTGATACACCTGCACTCCCGTATGTATCACCAACAAGGTGAACTGAGCTTCCTGCATACCCGAGATGGATTTGTGACCATGTACCACTCACTAAAATTCTCCCCTGCCTAATCCCTCCAGTGTCCATGGCTCTAATCAACAATGGGTCATCTGGGGAGCAGTCACTGCTTTATACCTCTGTTCACATCACAGGGTAGTTTTACAACTGTGCTTTAGCTTTCTTGCAGGTGCCATTGCTGCAATGTAGACTATTCACATTGAGTAAGTGGAATCCTTTTACAGATCACAATATTATGGGAGAATATAAGATTGAATGATTAGGGGACAGTGTACAAGCATTAAGGGTAGTGAGGTATAGATGGGTTGCTGGCTTAAGAGATACCATGCCTTGACATTTACATTAGTTCAAAGTTATAAACAAATTTTTGCACAGAATATGAAGAACTGATAAAGGGATAAAAAGAAAATTTGATGGGCTTCTCACAGGCTAGGAAACTCAGTTGACAGTGCTGGCTTTAAGCTGTCCCAGCATGGTCTCCCACTCTCAAAAGAAGACGCCATCATAGATGGGAATGCTGTTCATGCACAAAACAAATATTTTTTTTACAAAAATTGTCTGCATGAATGATGATAACAATCTGCAAACCAAGGACTTGTAGGTCTTTTTCGTCTATTTTTGCATGGGTTGTATTATCTGTGTAATTGTTGTCATTCCCTCCTGAACATGTGACACACCAAACACATGCTTTCTACATTGTATGAGTACAGACAGTTTTAAGGAATATTGTTTTATTGTACTGTGATGGGGATCTATGGTTTATATCGTGAAAAAAATTATAAAAATAATAATTTCAGACATGCTTTCTGTTTGGCAGAGCACTGTTAAGCCATGAAGTACTGATGTCAAGGAGAGAAATAAAATGTAAGTTGCAGCATTAAACTAAGTAGAAATAAGAGAACATTGATAAACTGCTTTACTCCTAGACAATACCTCAGAGCAATACTCCCAAACTGTAAGGCAGTACTAGACAAATTTATTGTGGAATAAATAGAAATGTTTTGTAGAACAGTAGGTAAGCTGCAAGTCTGAAAAGAAAATAACTTTATTATTATGTTAATTCTAAGAAAATAGATTAATAGTTTTAGTTCTCAAACTTGTAACCCCCTGCCCTTTGACAAGTTATAATTCTATGACGCATTGTTGATATTTTCGAATCCCCACGTATTCCCCAAGATTATTTTTGAAGAAAGTTAGTGCTAGTCTGAATAAAGTGGAACCTTATTCCTATTATCTTGGAAGGTCATGTGCCATGCCATATGTTTCTGACAAAACTACAGGCATATTTTCTACTATTTTATTCCTATTTAACATTAGGCTCTCCAATGTGGTTTTATTAACTATGTAAGAGATCTGGTATAGACCTTTTCTACAATTTGGTCCACAATTTATGACATTTTTAATCATGACCTTATCTTTCTTCCTTTCTTTTTCTTTTTTTTTTTTTCTTTCTTTCCTTCTATTTGTTTTTTTTTTTTTTTTGGTCATCCTTAACTCTGGTTGGAGCCTCCTTCATCATATACCTTTCCTCCTCATCTGTGACTCATCTTTGATACGTTCCTTTCTACAGGTCACTAATCTACATCCTGTCCATCATTTCTCTGGCATTCTTGAATCTGTACATTTCTGTGAAGCCTGCAATGTGAATCCTGTCTTAGCTGTAACCTTTATGTGTGCTTATTAGAATAAACTAAGAATGCATTAGTTCATTACTTCTAACCGTCATATAAATGAAATGAAAAACTAAAAGAACTGAACACCAGCAGCCTTACCAACTCAGAACTTTAATAACAAAACAAAAACGTGAAGATAAAAACAATCACGGTTTAGTGCTTTTATCTTCTATAAAAGACATCATCAGAACCATGAGACAGGAAGTGAAACCAGTTTTTAAAGAAAATTCCTAAACACACCCACAAAAACACCCAGTCAGGTGATGGAAACCACTAATACCCGGGAAAATCTTAAAGAGAAAGTGAATGCAGAAACAATAAAACTGTGTACACTATTTACAATTTAGAAGCTCTCGTTTTAAGCTCACTGATGATAGAAATGCCATCATTACTCCCTGGCAAATGCATGGGTTCTAATCTAAGTTGCCACAAAATTTCACAGTGCAATAATTTGTCTTCCAGTCCCCTGTGTATGCAATTGCTTGTACTTGTTCCAAAATAAAAACTTGAATCTTTTAAAACCTAAACAGGATAGAGAATGCCTAGCAAGGGTGCTCTTGCTATCAGCCTTCTGTATACCATAAACATGCTCTTAGATTCTTTTGTTGAGGGCATTGCTGGTTTTGCCTACATAAAACATTTGACACTGGGTGCACACCGTGATGTATACCGCTCTTTCAGAATAGCAATAAAACGTGCCCTCTTTTGCATGTTTCATGATAATGTCCACTAAGGGACCCATATAATTGTTCTCAATGTGACAGCATTGAGAACATCTCCCACATTTCAGAGTCATTGGTAGACTTGAAATAAGGTCTCTCCAATACATTTTTGATGTTAGGCTTCCTTTAGTATGATAATGTGGGCTGGCAGTTAACCATCTGCTGGGTCCCTTTGTCACAAGAAAGAACATGTCAGTTCTTACAAACATGCTCAATATTCTTAACATACATAGAATATTGAAGGATCTGTGCTTTTGACCAGCGAATTTATTGATGTCCTTCTGGTTAAACCCAGTAGAATTCACCAAGCCACACTTTATAATAGTCGCATACCTCTCCAGTCTCCTTTCCCGTACCGCAGCTTGAACGCTATCCTTGATTCCGCAACTTTCACCATTTTTATCACAACACACCTGGACACACCTGGATTTTTAAAACTGGAGACAGTAGAGATGTCATTATACCTGCACAGAGAGTAGCTCCTTCCAGTAATAAATCTATCGAGCCCTCCGTAGGAATTCAGGATTTCGCATTCAGTACTAAAGTTAACAGATGGCTGGACAATCTAGAATGTGGTCCATGTAAGGAACACATTCAATCTGCTGATGGACAATATTTAACACTGCAACAGCAGATTCAAACTTTAAAGAAAAGTTTATTTAAATTTAAATCATTGCGGCTTGATAATGTTTTTTGGGAGGAAGTGTGAAAGGGGGCCATGTCTCAAAGGGACTACAACTCTGGAAATTTCCACAGGGTGTTGTTAAGTATCCCCCTTTTCATTTTGAACTCCTAGACTTTTTTGATCATACTGGGTTGGAACTCTGTCAGCTTTGACGACCGTGCCCTGGCCCAGCAATCAAGGAGCCTCAATCCTCACCGCTAACACCAGGGATGTCGTCTCCTAGAAGAGGAAAGGATAACTAATACACACAGTAAAGGACAATTTCCGTTAAGTGCACACAGAGATCATAGTCAGTCTGGGGCTGGCTGCTCCCTTACTCACCAGGTCCCCAATAAGACTCCCCACTGGCACAGCTACAGGGTCCATGTCTCAGCCTAAATGGGCAAGCTAGAACCTCCAGTACCCTCTCTGTCCAACCAGCACTTCGTGTCCCTGCCCAAGTAGCTGACACAACACACACACACACACACACACACACACACACACACACACACACACACACACACACACACACACACACTTTGAGATAAATATTTATACAACTTCACAGACCCTCCCGGGAAAGGCTTTCACAGATTCTCCAGCTGTGCCCCTTTACCCAGACTATACAGTAGTAATTACTGCCACCACCCAGTTAGTAATATGAGCTACTAAAAGGCCCTTAAAAGGGTGTCCAATTATTACTGTGCGATATTAATATCCAATTGTAATGTGACTATACAGTCTAAGGCTTATTGGAAGGGCTTAGACAGTAAACACTAATACTATATAATGTACTCTAAAGCATGCTTCATCTCTACACAAAGCAGCCACAGGTAGAAGGTTTTAAAAATATTTAATAATAATAATTAAAACACAAGACAAATCTACTACACCACAGAGATATCTAAGAGTTCACTGATCACACAGAAACTTAAAATAATACAGTAGGACAGGTCTGGTTTCAAAGAAAAATACCTAATTAATCATTTCTAGCTTTAACTGTTCCTACAAGATATCACAGTGCTAAAAACGTACATGTCAGCATAAGCAGAGTACTGATAAGTTAGATGCCCAGATCAAAATGCTTCAGGTCGCTTGTGAGAAATAGAATTTAAAAACTACTAACAAACATGATTGCTGGGTCCCTCCCCAAATTATATCATTTTTGACACTTAGGTTTTCCCAGTTTTCATATTGCATCATCTTAACAACTGTTCTGAGTTCTCAGGGCACAAACTGCATTATTTAACAATCTAACACCTGCACAGAAACTTACAACAATAGAAGACATTTCACATGTATATACTAACAGAAACTAAAGCAATAAAGCACCTTCCAGATCTAAATTCTAGTCATAAACTTTAGCCTTAAAACAATGGGCATGAAATCTTCATCCAGCTGCCCTCGGCCCGAATTCTAACATGAAAGGATACAACATGCTTCACTGGGCCTGTACAGTACAATGTTGTCACATATTTTGCAGTTCCACATTTCACAGTGTTTTCCTAAATTTAAAAACACAAGCCTGTGTTTTACATTTATTTATACAGTTGATAGAATTATATATCAAATTCTATTTGACTAGGCTGGCAGCCTTCGCCCATATCTCCCCAATCGTCACAGAAAGTTTGGAATATCAGAATAGGACAGTCTACCCCAAACCTCCTGGCACAGGTACTAATGCATATGCCACCACTCACTGTGTTTTTGATGGAAACCATTAGCTTCCTGAAGTGAGCAATGATGGAGATGTCCCTTTAGGGGACACCTCCCCTCCTCAGAGATCAGAGAGACTTGCAAACAAGAAATTACCATCTGGACCAACCCCAGGTCAGCAGATGGGGTAGAAACGAACGAGAAAAAAGAGCAACCAGATGGGTGGATTTTGCCACTATAAGTGGTAAACACAGTGGAGGAACAGAGTGGAGTTGAGGACCAAAATAATAGTTAAGGCACTGTAAAATAAATTTCTCTGATTGTGGGATACATGGACTATGAGGAATGTATGTGCAATTTATTAGGAGACACCCAAACTTATAGTGTGGTCTCCCTTAATGAAATATCTATTGCATACAGAAGTATCAAGATTGCTATTGATGAATTGCTATTTGACAACATTACACATGAACTGCATGAGTTTCTTTCTGTTTTCAGTCCAGTGGTTCCCAAAATTTTTGGAATCCCAAAAGTGCATTTGAATGTCGAAGATCTTCCTTTAAGGTCCATTGCGGCCTCAGGTGGTGCTATTACAGAACCACTGGCAAAGTTTATTGATCAGAAACTGAAGAACATGTTTATTCCATTCCCACATGTTATCAGGGATTCATGGGAACTGCAACAAATTATGTCACATCAGTGTTGACAGTATTTCTTTATTTTTTTCACTTGTGATGTACAAAGCTTATTTTCAGTTATTCCTCATAAGGAAGGTTTGGAATGGTTTGGATAAATAGTTCAGAGGGTTGGGGGACTTTCAGAGCAAGATCAAGTACTTGTGGAGGATTTTATGGATATTGTGTTAAATAACAACTTTATGGCCTTTGGTGGTAAATATTATAAACAACTTACCGGAGTAACAATGGGGTCTGCATTTGCCCCATTTTTGCAAATGCCATCCTCCTCAAGTGGGAACTTGACACCCCTTTTAAGGTGCCATTATTTAGTGGTTGTCTGGGTTATTTTAGATATTTGGGTGATTTATTATTTGTGTAGAAGGGCACCAACAATGATTTATTTGGCATTGTTGGAGGTGATAGGGCCTAGTACCAATATTTTGAAGCTTACAAGACATGCATGAGTAAATGGGCATGCCTTTGTTGAAGGTTGGGCATCGAGCTGGCACCTAGGTGTTTTGTAAAAAAATCTACTGCCAATCATTAGCGGACCAGAATTCCACTGTGGCGACCCCTTACCGGGAAAAAGCCGAAAGACAAGCAAACATGCCAATTGGGTGTGCAGCAGATTAATTTTTAGATATTGATATCCAGAGAATAAGTTATGGTTGTTTAGAAACCTGGGTACATTGGGAAGCCTACCCATTGCAATTCATTTTTGTCTTTCATAAGTTGCCACCCTTTACACCAAAGGAAAGGAATTTTGAAAAGTCAATTCATCAGAGTCTCAAGGCTGACTTCTAATAATGCCACTTGTCTAGATGAAGTCTCAGTCCTTAAGAGCATGTTTTTAGACTGAGGCTACCCCATCTCCCTTTTGGACGATATTCAAGCTGAGGTATACGAAGGGAGAATGGAGAGGTATGCAGCTATTATAAAAGGTAGGCTTGGTGAATTTCATTGGATTTAACCGGAAGGACATCAATAAATTTGCTGATCAAAAGTGCATGATCCTTCAATATTCCCTGGATGTTAAGAATATTGAGCATATTATTTGTAAGAATTGGCATGTTCTTTCTTACGATGAAGGGACCCAGAAGTTGGTTAACAGCCAGCCCACATTCACATACAAAAGATACCTAACATCAAAAATTTATTGGAGAGACCTTGTCTTGACCTTGTTTCGAGACTACTGGTGACTCTGAAATGTGAGAGATGTCCTCAATACTGTTACACTGAGAACAATTATATGGGTCCCTTAGTGGACATTATCATGAAACATGCAAAAGGGGGGCAAGCTTTATTGCTATTCTGAAAGGGTGGCATATACCTCGATGTGCACCCAGTGTCAAGTGTTTGATGTAGGCAAAACCAACAATGCCTTCAACAAAAGAATCTATGAGCATGTTTATAGTATTACAGAAGGCTGATAGCAAGAGTGCCCTTGCTAGGCATTCCCTAACCTGTTTAGGTTTTAAAAGATTCAAGTTTTTTTTTTTTGGAATAAATACAAACAGTTGCCTACACAGGGGACTGAAATAACAATGTTGTGCCAACTTAGATTAGAACCCATGCATTTGCCAGGGATTATGATGGTATTTCTATCATCAGTTCTTAAAATGAGAACTTCCAATCTGTAAATAGTGTAAATAGTGTTATTCTTTATGTATTCACTGTCTCTTTAAGATTTTCATGGGTTTTAGTGGTTTCCGTCACCTGATTGCGTGTTTTTGTGTGTGTAAAACTGGTTTCACTTCCTATTTTATGGTTTTGGTGATGTCTTTTGTACAAGACAAAAGCGCAAAACTATGACTGCTTTTATCTCCAAGTTTTTGTTTTGCTATTAAGGTTCCGAGTTTGTTAAACCGCTGATGTTCGGTTCTTTTGTTTTGGATTAGTATTTACATCAGTACTTGCTTTCCTGCTTACTCTTGGAAAATGACCAAATAGTTTGTGTGTGTGTGTGTGTGTGTGTGTGTGTGTGTGTGTGTGTGTGTGTGTGTGTGTGTGTGTGTGTGTGTGTGTGTGTGTGTGTGTGCTTTAACTATATTATATGAATATTTGCAACAATGTAAAAATTATGCAGACATGCAAAAATTTTTCAACAACTGCTACTAAGAAGTCCATATAATTTGCACATAATATGTTTTCTTATGTTTTTCACTTATAGTCTGAGTTGTTTCTAGAAAGAGACAGATGACAAGACCACCACCTCATTTACAAAGTTAACTGATCAGCTAACACTGGGAGTGTTGTAATAATATTGGCTACTGATTTTTGTGCTTCATATACGCTAAACCTGCCTATTTCATAAACTCTGGTTATACAGCATAATGAATAATTATTATTCTAAGACTAAGAATTCAAAGAAATTAAGTTGTAAATTCTAGCTCTTAATTTACATACAATTAATAGTCTGAAGTCATAAACTAACTGTATGTTGACACAAAGTATGTTTTTGTATCTGAATGCAGTATGAAGTGCAGAATCTATGGGAGGAGAACCTGAAAATACTGTATACTGCAAAACAATATGGATACGAAGTTGTAGACACCTTCAGTATTACAGTGGGACGGTATAAAGAATTTATGCAGGGGAAATGTGCCTGCCACTTTCATGAGGTAAGCAGATACTGAAATCTTGCAGTATTCTTCAACAAAGCTTAAATATGAATGATCTTGATCTAAATACCTCACTCAAAATCTCTAGCCAGTTAGGTAGCGTACTAACTCAGATATTTCGGCAGTCTACATGAATCTGGCAATAGTTTTGTGCTACATTATTGAAGCAATATCATCAGATGTTACTGCAATGCATTGTGGGACTGGGAACAATGGTGGCAGAACTCTTGGGTAATGTCCTATATGTCCACCTGTGATGAAAATTAAGGAAAGAAGTAAATCTAACCAGAGTTTAAGGGTTTGTTGTGGTCATAGATAGCTATATATATATATATATATATATATATATATATATATATATATATATATATATATATACACATATATGTATATATATATATATATATATATATATATATATATATATATAGCTCCCAAGAGCCCAAGCCCATATATATATATATATATATATATATATATATATATATATAGGTCTACTGGAAAACACCGAAAATCCACTTGTTCGATAACGAACAGCGGATTTTCAGTTTTGCAAAAGTGCACTTCCGCGAAGAACGGTTCAACGAACTGTTAAGGAACACGGATGCCGAAGCACACTACAGTGGGGAAAAGGAGTTTGCGTGTTTCCCCACTGTAGTGCAATCTCGGAGTTGGTATATTTAAGTAGGGGGTGTGGGGGGCACAGAGGGGCTTGCCCCCCCTGCAAAAACAATGTTTAATAGTTTTTTTTATTGGTTCATTGAACCGATGTTCGCGGAAGTGCACTTTCGCTTAAGTGCACTTTCGCAGAAGTGTGGGTTTATCAAATTTCAAAGATGTGTGTTTTCGAAGTTATACAGTAGACCCATATATATATATATATATATATATATATATATATATATATATATATATATATATATATATATATAGATTCACTTCAGAAGCTCGAAATACTGAAATCTCAAATTTCAGTATGTCGAGTCCAAGAAGTTTAATCCACAAAACGAAAAGTAAAAACTGCAAAATTCAAAACCTCGAATACCGGAAGTTTTGAATTTCACGGTTTTACTACACACACACACACACACACACACACACACACACACACACACACACACACATGCACACAGACACACACGTGCACACACCATCCACCACACAAACACACTATCGCTCTACTACATGAAAGAAGGGGAGCAAGCCCCCCTGCACCCCCCACACCCCCTACTTAAATATTCTCAGTCCGTGGTCGCACTACATACAAACACACACAAAACACCACCACACAAGCTACTTTCTCTGTGCACACACATATCACAGCAACAAAATACACTGATACACACCACAGCCCCTACCCAAACCCCTTAACACACACGCACACACACACACACACACACTTAACTGAATAAATGACCATAGCGGAACTTTAGAAGTGCAAAATTCAAAACCTCCGGTATTTGAGGTTTTGAATTTTGCGCTTCTAAACTTTCGCTTTTATGTGGATTCGGAGCTTCTGAAGGGAAGCCATATATATAGATAGATGGATAGATAGATTTGTTTATCATTACTAACCAGATGTGAGTGCTTGATGGTGGAATATCTATTTTCAGGCACAGTCTCATGCAATGTAATTATATACTTTATGCCAGCAGTATATCAAATGCCAGACAACATGGAAAATGTCAGTGACAACAGGGAAAATGTGAACGTTAATGAACATTAAATTGTGGGTCTATACAGTAACTGAATAGCTTCGTGGAACATCTGTAAACAGTTAGCAGTGAAACCTCCATACAAGACATACTTGGTTCCAGTTGAGTAAATGACTGTTATCAAGTAGCATTGGAAAATAATAGGGAGTGCGTGTGAAGTATATTCTATGATTAGAACCAAGGGTCTTTGGTTAAAGTCCAGAGGTAATAAATATGTAGACAAATGTCAATGCCAAAGAGTATTTGAATGTGTTACTGCAATGCAATTATTTAGCCATGCAGAGCCACTATAGTCATAAATGATGGGTACCCACCCTGTGAACACTTGGTGCAAATGGTTAAGTTTTATCAAGGAACATATGTAGCTAATAGCAGGACATATGAATAATATTCTGAAATTAAATTCATTAGACTGTTAGAGTGTGATTAGAGCAATAAAATGTGTGTTGCCCATACCTCTTAACTTTCCCTGATTTTTAGTGATGTTCCTGATTTGGGCTCAAAAGTTCACTATATCCCACATAAAACTGGAAATTTGGGGAGAAAAAGGGGTGGATTACAGTTAATAAATAAGGACAATAATTAAAGTTATTGACGTATTTTACATGAGAAAATGCATGCTAATTCACATTATCTTATTCTGTCAATCTCTTAAGTTAGTTACAATAATATTTTAAAAAGTGTCCCAGAACCTGATTGTCCCTTATTACTTGTGAATCTGTCCCTAATTCTGGAGGTAAGAATTTGAGAGTTAGGTTGGTACTACATTAAAAGTGAGGCAACGATGAAAACTCCACAGACAACAGTTATTAATGAAAATGTGAGTGCTAATTAACTTCAAAATGTGGTTCTGCATAGTAATTAATTAGCTATGTAGAAAAGTCTTTCAGCTTTTCCCGGTTAGGGGTCGCCATGGCAGAACTCTGGTCCACTTATAATTGGCAGTGGATTTTTACTGTGCCAAGTTGCCAGCCCAACGCTCAACCTTCAAAGAAGGCACACCCATTCGTGCACGCGCCTACCTGCATGTCTTTAAATGTCATTCGACCATGGGGAGGACATGCTGACTCCAGACAGAAGGCACTCCAGACGGGAATCAAATGGGAGAACTTCTTGCTGGGAGGCGACAATGCTAACCGCTGCACCACCACAGCCACAAGTGAGGTGACAATGCTAACCGCTGCACCACCACGACCACAACAATTAATTAGCTATGTAGAATATCTATAAAAAGAACAAGTGAGACCCCCAGCCCTGTGTAGATTTGGTTACAGTTTAATAAATGGCTTAGTATTACTATGTAGAATATCTGAATAACATTAATGCATTTGAGTGGTGTTCTGAGAGTACAATATAGAGAGTGTGATTAGCGTTTGATTAAAAGGAATGCAAACAATTGAGGTTCACAAAACACTTCAGGGTAATGGAAATGCAGTAAAAATGAATGTCGACAAGTTAATGTTAGAAAGCAGAACACCACAAAAGGCAATGACCTGCTAGGAGACAGTATTACTGTTCATTGTATTTATTAAAGCACCAAGTAATGACCTAGATATTTTTCTTTTCTGTCACTACTTTGATCATTTGATGAATTTCAAGGAAGTAAGAATTTAATGTTAAAAGATGTATATCAAATAATTTGAAGGTATATAGCCAAAGTGCTTTTTTTGCTTTTTAGTTTGCGATAACAAGAATTTTACCAGTTAAATGATTCTTTGATTCCTAATCTATTTCAGCCATTTTTAATACAAAATCTTTATAAATTGTTTTTATTAAACCACGGCCCATATAAATTTAGTGTATCCCTGTGTAACATCTACTAAGGAGTAACATTATGTGTGTCCATACCTCTGTAACATCTACTAAGGAGTAACATTATGTGTGTCCATACCTCTGTAACATCTACTAAGGAGTAACATTATGTGTGTCCATACCTCTGTAACATCTACTAAGGAGTAACATTATGTGCGTCCATACCTCTGTAACATCTGCTAAGGAGTAACATTATGTGTGTCCATAGACCTTCATGAACATATTTTTGTGCATGTGGAATGTTGCATCCATTAATGTACTGTGGACAGACTCATAGCCAGGCTTAGGCATAGGCCCACTAGGCGGCTGCCTAGGGCTTCACTCTAGCAGTGGGCCTTTTCCAGTAATCTGGATGGTATAGGTATGCCAGGATGGGGGCACCAAGTGGTGGGGGTGCTGTGTAGCCCTTTTGCGTAGGGCACCAGTTAACCAAAGACTGGTCCTATATACACTGCATGCTTTCCTTCAGCTATCACCACTGAGGCTAAAGTTTATTGATTAGCCTCAGTGACAAAATCATGAGGAAAGTGGTATTTTTCAAAAATTGTTATTAAAAAAGAAACAGAACATTGTGCAACACATACTGTGGTGGCAAGGTACATTTTTTATGAAATAATCACTTTAAGACTATTTAAGTCCAGAGTTGTAATGATATCTGGATTTATATGTATGTATTCATAGGTATTACTATTCGTTATAAAGGTAAAACTATGGTATGTTCATTGTAAAGAAGTCATCAGAACAGTACTAATCACTGTGTCAAGGACCGTGTCAGTAAAAGAGTGCTGTGAAGGCTGGGTCCCCAAAAAAAGATAGGGTTTTGTCCACCAAAGAAAATTTGATAATATGTAACAATATCACAGCAAAAACAAAATGTGTACAATTTCATCAGGAGACTCAAATGGCTAGCTAGATCAAAAACTTTGTAAGAGTAATGCATACATCTACAGAGATAAGATAATTATGCATTGTGACAGTTTTCAGTAATTAATGACTGGAACACAATATTAATGAAATGCCATTTCATGGAAGATGTTAAGATGGTAATGGTCTGGTGATGGCTGAATAAGCAGCCATTTTGTTGATTAATGAAATGCCATTTCATGGAAGATGTTAAGATGGTAATAGTCTGGTGATAGCTGAATAAGCAGCCATTTTGTTGATTAATGAAATGCCATTTCATGGAAGATGTTAAGATGGTAATAATCTGGTGATGGCAGAATAAGCAGCCATTTTGTTGATTAATGAAATGCCATTTCATGGAAGATGTTAAGATGGCAATAGTCTGGTGATGGCTGAATAAGCAGCAATTTTGTTGATTAATGAAATGCCATTTCATGGAAGATGTTAAGATGGTAATAGTCTGGTGATGGCTGAATAAGCAGACATTTTGTTGATTAATGAAATGCCATTTCATGGAAGATGTTAAGATGGTAATAGTCTGGTGATGGCTGAATAAGCAGCCATTTTGTTGATTAATGAAATGCCATTTCATGGAAGATGTTAAGATGGTAATAGTCTGGTGATGGCTGAATAAGCAGCCATTTTGTTGATTAATGAAATGCCATTTCATGGAAGATGTTAAGATGGTAATAGTCTGGTGATGGCTGAATAAGCAGCCATTTTGTTGATTAATGAAATGCCATTTCATGGAAGATGTTAAGATGGTAATAGTCTGGTGATGGCTGAATAAGCAGACATTTTGTTGATTAATGAAATGCCATTTCATGGAAGATGTTAAGATGGTAATAGTCTGGTGATGGCTGAATAAGCAGACATTTTGTTGATTAATGAAATGCCATTTCATGGAAGATGTTAAGATGGTAATAGTCTGGTGATGGCTGAATAAGCAGCCATTTTGTTGATTAATGAAATGCCATTTCATGGAAGATGTTAAGATGGTAATAGTCTGGTGATGGCTGAATAAGCAGCCATTTTGTTGATTAATGAAATGCCATTTCATGGAAGATGTTAAGATGGTAATAGTCTGGTGATGGCTGAATAAGCAGCCATTTTGTTGATTAATGAAATGCCATTTCATGGAAGATGTTAAGATGGTAATAGTCTGGTGATGGCTGAATAAGCAGCCATTTTGTTGATTAATGAAATGCCATTTCATGGAAGATGTTAAGATGGTAATAGTCTGGTGATGGCTGAATAAGCAGCCATTTTGTTGATTAATGAAATGCCATTTCATGGAAGATGTTAAGATGGTAATAGTCTGGTGATGGCTGAATAAGCAGCCATTTTGTTGATTAATGAAATGCCATTTCATGGAAGATGTTAAGATGGTAATAGTCTGGTGATGGCTGAATAAGCAGCCATTTTGTTGATTAATGAAATGCCATTTCATGGAAGATGTTAAGATGGTAATAGTCTGGTGATGGCTGAATAAGCAGCCATTTTGTTGATTAATGAAATGCCATTTCATGGAAGATGTTAAGATGGTAATAGTCTGGTGATGGCTGAATAAGCAGCCATTTTGTTGATCGCCATCCTTATCTAATTTTTTTTTGATAGCTTTAGTAATACAACACAATATATGTTAGATACCGTCATGAACAACAACTATATCATAATATTGTATCAATATAGCATCCAACAATATAACATATTAATTACTGTAATATACTGTGCAACAAAATGGCATAATTAATATCTTACATGTCTGTACACAGAGGATAAAATAATAACAAAAGCAAACAGATATCTGTTCTAAATTTCGGTTACTTCACAAAAGAACATTCTTGTGTACCTACCATGGCATTTGAAAAGCTAGCCTATATCACCTCAGGTGTCCTTTCTTCTGAGATGTTAAGGTATTTTCTCCTTGTTAATGGATATACTGTATTTGGCAGACAAAGAACTTGCTCCTCTCCTTAAAGCCAGAGGAGAAGTAGTTCCCAGATATTTTTTTTTTTTTTATGGGGGGGAGTTCTATTTAAAAGCTCTATAACCATGTGAAACAGTTGTCAATTGTAAAACCCAATCATCATTATCAAAACTCATCTTGGTTTATGAGTTCCATAATGGTGCACGCTTGTTTTACAAATAAGGCTAGTAAGGATTATTGGTCAGCCGTTCACAGTATCAACAGCGGTTGTGCCTTTTTAGAAGGGAATGACCACAACTGTTCCAGACATCTTGGCACAAAGCCAGTTTCAGTGGTGAAGATTAACCAATTTAGCCATGAGATAGTGAGAGTGTGCTTCATACTGACAAGGATGCAGTCTGGCACGTTATCTGGACCTATAGACCTAGTGTCCTTTGAACAGTATCCTTAGGATATAATCAGAGGTGATTTTTGGGGTAGGTGCAGACATGATGGCATACAGGGCAACATTTGTAGGGGCAGGGGTTGACATTTGAGCTAAATATATCTGCTAGTATATTTGCTGTGTTCTCAGGGACTGAGTAGGGGTTATGTATCAGTTTGGTGCAGTGTTGCGGTTTGCTCCTAAACTTTCTAACATAGTAGAAAAATAATTTATGTCTCGAATTTAAAAGGTAGCAATTTTCATTTCATACTTAACTTTGGAGGGTTTGATTTTACACCTCAGTGTTGTGTTTAACCTCTTAATTTCACTTCTGGATTGTGATTTGCTAAGTTTATTTTTCGGGACAATGATTTTGTTTTTCTTTATTCATATAGTGTGTTTATACTAAGAATTAGCCATAGTGTTTTATTGCTAAACATAGCATTGCATTTCATTCAACAAAGACCAATGGCTCTATGCATGCATTAAGGTGTGAATAAAAGCTATCTGTAAATGCACAGGTGTTTGATACTGGATCCTCAAGGGAAGGAGCAATTTTTGCATCAGTTTTTTGATCGACTGATAAGTTCTATCTGGTTATTATCTAGCTGCAATAGATTTGTCTTAAAAAAAAATCTCTTAAGACAGTAGAGTTTGTTGGCAAGTTGGATTTGGCTGTCATGATAAATACAACTGAAGAGTGGTCAGATTTGACTAGTGATGAGATAACTATGGATGTAGTATATTAAGAACTATATTTATGAAAAACAAATCTAGTAATTTTAATCCCCTAGTACTCTTTAATCTAGAGTTCACATGGGTGAAATCAAGGAAATGTTTTGTGTATTTATTTGCAGTAGGCAAGTTTCCCAATTTATGGATGAAGAGTTGATGTCCCTAAGATCAATACTCTTAATTTGTTGGAGAGGGACTCCAGTTTGTTTAAGTTATGCCTTTTAGGCTGTGGGTGTCAAAGAGGGGAGACCTCTAGCTGTCTAGGATATGGTAAGAGATCGTATGGATGGTAACTAGAATGTGGAGGAGGTCAAGGTCATTGCTTTGCTGTATAAGTTTTGAGTCCTTGAGACTTCATAGGAATGTGGTCACACCACCGCCACCACCTCCTGTACCACAGTCATGTCCAGAGCTGGGTCTGAATAAGTGGTTGGCCTTGAATCCTGGTAGACAGGGTGTTATCGCTGTATTTAGACAACATTTTCATGATGATGCAAATCCTAACATTTTGTAAGGTCATAAAATCTTGTGAGGCGTGTATTGTCTTATTTAGACTTCTAACATTGGCCAGCATTACCTTTATATAGGTTTGATTTTTTGTCTAAGTTGGTAGATGAAGGAGACTGATGTTGCATAAAAAGGTACTATGGGAGTGGAAAGAATTTTGGCTAATACGCAAAAGCCCCCAAGAGAGAGAGAGAGAGAGAGAGAGAGAGAGATCCAGGCCATCCATGGGAAAACAGGTAGGACCATCAATCATTCCCTTCCAGACTGACACACACATCTGATGCCCCTGGAATGACACCAACAAATAATCCAGTTATAGAACTCAATTAGCTCCTGTTTATGTAGTGGCATCATTTTTGAAGATGGTAGGATAGTGCAAAAGACTTGTTTCATAGCAGCCTCAGATCTGCATCATCTCTGTCTTTGTGTACTCCAAGGATGCATATCTTACATCAGTAACTGTCTTGTAGATTCCAACTAAGTCATATGTTTAACTGTTATGAAGGAACTTAAGTGCTCTTGTGACTTGTTGAATCCTGGGATCTAAGATGAGATGCTCGCCTTCAGATTTAATAAGTGTTTACACCTCTTGCAAATGGATTCAATTTGTTCATAGGTTCATAGGTTCATACTAGGCTATCTGCCCTAGGGCATTTATAAGCCTAGCCAGAATGTGTTTGGCTTTCGCCACCCATTTTAAATTTATTTTGCTATGCCCTTTTTCGAGGTTAGTATACTGTGCCTCTGTCTAACAGTGACACAGAAGTGATACCCGGGGTAAACCTACGATCTCCCATCCACTCATCAAGATTCCTCTTGAAGAGAGTCAATGAGGGACTCTGCCTAACCTGGACTGGGATTTTATTCCAGAGTGAAGGGAGCCTCTGGGTTATGAATCTGTCCCTCCAGCATGTCCTATTTATTTCAGTGCTGAGGTTCAAGTCTCTCGAGCGAGTAGCACGATGGGATTTGGATTTTCTGAGGTGCAGCATGTCCATTAATTCCGGGTTGGACATGGCTTTATATGTCAGGCACAGATTGCCTCTGAACAGGCGGTATGCCACTGAGTAGAGCTGGAGTTTCTTTAACTGGGCAGCATATGGCATCTGTTTGAGCCCTTTGATCCTCTTGGTGAGGTACTTTTGGGGTCTTTCCAGTTGCTGCAGGTATCTGGTAAGGTACATCCCAAAAGGGGCATTGTACTCAATTATGGACCTGATGAGGGATGAGTAAAGAGGCATGATGACCTCCCCTGATCTAGATGTGAATCCCTTCATGATTAGGTGGGCTATATAAAATGTTTTTCTAACCACTTTGGCCACGTGGTTGGCAAATGAGAGATTGCTATCAACTTGGGTCCCCAGGTCCCTAATTACTTCTTCTGTACTTAATGGATTACCACCTATGTGGTAATTTCTGGGCACTTTGTTTTTGCCAAAGGAGATGACTATACACTTTTTGGCATTTAGCTTGAGGCCATGGCTCAAGTGGTAGAAGAAGATGGCTGTCAGTAATCATGGGGCAGTTAATGCATGGACTCAGGGTGCCTATAACAAGCTGGCGACATACAGTGTAACTGCTGACTATGGTCTCATGTTTTCCATATTCTGGTATACAACGCTGAGCTGATTATTGTACTAATGAGGTAGGAGGTATATGATTTTACCAAACAGCTTAGTAATGCTGCAATTACCACAAAATCAGGTCGCATTAGTAGAGATATAAAAACTTTGATGAGCTACCATGTGCAGAAAGATGAATCATCAGACACCGGCCTGCTTGCTATAACTGGAGCAAGGAATGGGTTAGCAAACCATCTCAGATGCCACAAAAGTCAGTCAGTAGACAAATGCAGTGAGATTAATCAGAAACCTGTGCAACCTAGTTCAGGTAGTGCAACAGCACACTATACAAGTACAGTGACAGAAAATAGGAAACGGGTTCTGATACCACAACAGCAGGTCATGGAAATACAGTGAAATGAGTTATCAATCTGGAAAGGATGCTGTAAAAGCAGTGAGACAAATCAGGATGCATGTTCAGCTATCACAACAGCAGAATCTACAAGAAGCAATAAAACAGAATGACCAACCATTATGATGACACAACAGTACACGGTATAACAGCAGTAAGGGACAATACAATGTGGCTTAGATGTTGCAAGGAAGAATGCAAAACATCTGTAACCTAACAACACAACTGGCTCTACTAGAGGTTTGATATTAATTAATATCACAAACTTAGCAATAGTAGATTTAAGAGCAATGTTTACAAAAGTACCATCAAATTATATAAAGTGGCTTTTAAAGAATCAAAAGTTGATGTCCATGGTGCTGTTAGATCGGGGTAAAGAGGTGTGTAGAACATTACGGGGTTTTTGGTATTATTAGAAAATACTTCAGACAAGGTCAGTTCATAGGTTCATAGGTAGGTACTAGGCTATCGGCCCAAGGGCCTATGCAAGCCTAGCCAACAAGTTCCCTGGCTTACGCCACCCAAGAAAGTTATTTTCCTGTGCCACTGATGAGCAGAGACACAGAAGTGATCCCCAGGGTGTATTTCCTATTTCCCATCCACTCATCAAGATTTTTCTTGAAGAGTGCTAATGAAGAACTTTGCTTGACATAGATGGATAGCCTGTTCCAGAGTATGGGAAGTCTCTGGGATAGGAATCTATCCCTCCAGCATGTCCTGTTTATTGTGGTGACAAGGTTTAGGTCCCTAGAGCGTGTAGCTCGGAGGGATTGGGATTTTTTAGGTGTAGCATGTCCAACAGCTCTGGGTTTGACATAGCTTTATATGTTAGGCAGAGATCACCTCTGAGTAGGCGATATGCTACGGAGTAAAGCTGGAGTTTTTTGAGGTGGTTAGTGTAGGGCATTTGTTTGAGTCCAGTAATCCTCTTTGTGAGGTACTTCTGTGGCCTTTCCAGCTGCTGCAGATGTCTTGTGAGGTACATTCCAAAAGGGGCGTTGTACTCTATAATTGGTCTAATGAGTGATGAGTAGAGGGTAATGATGACCTCTTTTTTCCTGGATGAGAACCCTTTTATGATGAGGTGTGCCATGTAGAAGGACTTCCTGACTACTGTGGCGATGTGACTATCAAAAGAGAGACTACTGTCCACCCTGGTCCCAAGGTCCCTTATCACGCATTCGGTGTTAAGTAGATTGCTGCCTATGTGGTAGTTCATGGGTACAGAGTTTTTACCAAAGGAGATGACACTGCACTTTTTGGCATTGAGTTTGAGGCCATGGCTCTGACACCAGGCATCTGTCTCAGAGAGGCCCTTCTGTAGGATGTTCACATCATTTGGGGACTTGACTATGGCTCCTAGTTTGCAGTCATCTGCGAACTTCGTTAGCCAGAGGCCTTCTGTGTTAGCCTATACTTCATTGAAGTAGATACCAAACAGGAGCGGTCCCAGGACAGAACCCTGTGGTACTCCACTTGTCACTGGTTTGAGGTCAGATTTGGAGTCTACAACTTTTACAGTGTGGGTTCTGTCAGTGAGCCAGTCGGCAACCCATCTTGTGATGTAGGGATTTATGCCTAGTTTATTGAGTTTAGCTATAATTCCAGAATGGGAGATGGTATCGAAAGCCTTGGCGAGGTCAAGATAGGCTGTGTGAACCACTTTACCCTCATCTACAGCTTTGGTGACTGCCTCAAAGAAGTCAGTCAATGTTCAGAAGGCATGATCTGCCTTTCACAAACCCGAACTGGGTGGGATCCAGAGTTTGGAGGTTACCAATGTCTTTGTTTATGAGTTCCATGATGATACGTTCCATGGCTTTGCAGACCAGGCTCGTCAGGCTAATAGGTCTATAGTTCCCGGGATCAGTGGTGGCTCCCCCTTTGTGGAGTGGGATAACTGTTGCTGTGCGCCATTCAGTGGGCACAAAGCCTGATGCAAGGGTATTATTGAACATGGTGCTTAAGTGGGGAGCCAGTTCATTCTGAAGTTCATGTAAAACGCAGCCTGGGATGTTGTCCTGTCCCATTGATGCTGTGTTTTTGGCTTTAGAGAGTGCAGCTTTCACCTGCGTAGTTGTGATTACAGGGACTCTGCATTCTTCCTGTATAGATATAGGCCCTTTAGGGAGTGAGGGGGGGTAAAGTTAGCACTGAACCTATCTGCCAGGATGTTGGCAATATCAGTTGGTTCTGTAATTTTCATGCCTTTGTGCTGTAACTCAGAGCAGATCTGGGTGTTGCCATTGAGATTCTTGACATAGCTATAGAATGCTTTGTGGTTGTCCTTGGAATTATTGGCAATTTTATTTTCGTAGCTAGCTTTGGAGGATCTTATAAGGGATCCCAGCTTCTTACTGAGGCTGACCAGGGAGCTCCTCCACTCATGGGATTTTACTCTCTTTTGCAACAGTTTCTTCCTTCTGTTGTACAGTTTGTTTATGGCAGGGGACCACCAGATTGGCTTCCTTTTTTTGGAGGATTGTGTCTTGGTTCTGTTTGGGATAGCACGATCCATGCACTCATGTAGGTGCTTATACAGTGCATTTGCGTAGGATTCAGCAGTTGTAACTGTATTGTCCATCTGCATGGGTGTCATGAAGTTCACTACTTATGTCTTAAGAAGCATGAAGTTGGCTTTGGAGAAATTTCTTACTGTGGTTTCCTTAATGGGGGGGTAGGGGTGTGATGTGGATATCAAGGGTGATTAGCTTATGGTCGGATCGGACCAACGAGGAGTTGACTTCAGGTGTGGAACACTGGTCACTCATGTTGGTAATGACTAGGTCTAGGATATTGTTGCCCCTGGTGGGGGTGTGGATAAGTTGATCTAGGGCATTGGAGTTTATGAATTCCAGAAAGCGTTGCACTAAGGAGTTAGTACATGAGTAGTTTTCACAGTTAATGGTGGGGTAGTTGAAGTCGCCCATTATTAGGGTGTTTGGTTGAACCCTAATATTTTTCAGTACATCAAGAAAAGAGGAGTGGGAATCCTGAGGCATGGTGGGGGATCTGTAGCAAGCTACAATTTGGATTGTAGTTTTGCCAAGAGTTAGTTGCACTTGGATAACCTCGGATGCATTATGCTGAGCAACTAGCCTGGAGGTGTGGATATCCTTAATGAATATGGACACACCCCCACCTTTGGTGTTTTGGTCCAGGTTAGATGGCCGAAAAGTGTGGTATGAGTTATAGCCTGGTAGTGCAGGGGTGCTCTCTGGAGCATTGAACCAGGTCTCAGTCACTGCACAGATATCAATGTTCTCCATTTTAAGGAGTGGCTCAAGTGAGTGCATTTTGATATTTAGACTTCTAGCATTGAGTAGCATTACCCTCAGTTTTTGCTTACCTGTTCCTGTTATGGTGGTGAATGTGTTACTTGAACCCTGCCTAAAAAGGCACTATAGGGGTAGCAAGAGCCTTAGCCAGTATCCAGAATCCTAGGGGGCGACAGATGCAGGCCATCTGTGGCAAAGCATCATGGTCTGTCGACCATGTCATCCCAAGCAGACAGATACTGGATCCCCTTTGAATGACACCAGAAGCTTAGCCAATTGTTGAAATCAATCATTTTGTCCTTGTACTGCGGTATCATTCTGGGTGATGGCAGAATGCTACTCAGGGCTAGGGTCATACCTGCCTGGGCTACAAGATCGCAGAGCTCTTCCATATCTCTTTTCATGTAGTCCAGGGAGGTATGTCTCAGGTCATTCACACCAACGCGGACAATGACAGAGTCATATTTATACTTGTTGTGGAGTGACCTGAGTGCGTGGGTTATGTGGCGGATCTTGGCACCCGACAGGCAGCTGACAGTAACCTTCTCTTTGTTTAGTCTGGTGAGTGGGACATCAGTGTGCCTGACTATAGAGTCATCTATGACTAGTGTGTTGGGTATGTTGTTTTGCCTTATTGGCTGTGTTTGAGTGGCACACTGAATCTGTGGGCCATGTGTCATTTGGGTTGTGTTGGGGGGTGGAGGTTGCTTGTGTTTCTGCTTTGGAGGTCTCTGTTGCTTAGGCAGATTATTATTGAGAGCCTCCGCGAATGTTTTTGAGTTTCTATGTGTGGATTTTGGTGGTGCAGACGTAGTGAGACTATGTGATGAGTGTGGTGTGGTGCAAATGTTTACCTTCTCCTCATGACTGTCAGGTTCAGTCTTGGTTGGTGAGAGCTTTATCTCCAGTTTGGCTAGATAAGTGCATCTCTCACAGGTTGTAGTGTTGAGTGGTAGGAGGAGAGGGTTGTCTGTGTACATGAGGCAATTTCTACATTGCCTCAAGATGCCCAGATTCATCAGATAGACAGGGGAGAACACTGGGAGCTGACCCTTGGATATGCCTGAATAAAAAACTAGTTTCCTCTAGATAAGTGAGGAAAGTGAGTACAAGAGCTGTTTTTCTCAACGCCAGTGAGAAAAGTAAGTACAAAAACTGTTTTCCTTTAGGTAATGAGGAAGATTGAGTGCTATAGTAATTAGTAGCTTATTTAGTGCTTACAAGTTCTGAACAAGTGCTGAGTATGAATAAGCAAATTTAAGTGCTAAAACTAAGAATCTGTATCTGCATTAGACGAGTTACAGGACAGAAACAAGTGCAAATGCAGGCTTTCAAATCAGAAAGTTGAGAGAGATGGAAGATTGCCCAAACGGCCAATAATTACAAATTCTGGGCCAGAACCACTCCTTATGTGGTAGACAGGTTACCTAATGCTTACCACTCCCACTGATAAGCTAGAAGGCTTCCCTCCAACACAGAAAGGCTTGGGGGGGCTCAGAAGCTTACAAACAGTCCTGGATACAGCAAATCTGTATCTGGAACACTAGTTACAGGAAAGGTAGGAAACAGGCTTACAGTTTTTTTTTTTTACAGAAAAGTAGCAAAAACAGTAGTAAAAACAATTCACATGCAGTGCAAGCTAGCACACTTGAGTATGTAGCAATATTAGACCAAACAGTTTAAAAAAATGCAATTAAATTAAAAAGGACTAAAAGCAAGTGCAGAAAGGGTTTATTAGGTAGAATGTGGTAAAGAGATGGGACTGGGGGAGTGTCCTAGATCAAATCTACAGTGGGGAGGGCACTGCAAAAGCCACCAACTTTAAACTACAAACCAAAAACAGGGAGGGGGAGTGGGGAAGACAGTTTCAGCAGAGATTTGAGCAACCACTAATAGTATAAACTATAAAACCAAAAAAAATATACTCAGCTCTGTATATTGCAGATCAGACTCTCAGAACAGTGAGACAACAGATATATAAGCCACAATTAAACTCTATAATAAAGAAAACTATACTCAGCTCTATATATTTGCAGATAGTCTTGTAAGGCTGTCTCTCAGAACACAGGTTCCAATTTAAATGCAGGCTGCTATTAACAGGTCAAATTAAGGGAACCTTGAGTAAGTTACACACAAGCTATAAAAACAGTTATATCAGCTGAAGACAAGGCAGAAAATGGGGGTGGGGGGTGGGAAGACAGTTTCAGCAGAGATTTGAGCAACCACTAATAGTATAAACTATAAAACCAAAAAAAATATACTCAGCTCTGTATATTTGCACATCAGACTCTCAGAACAGTGAGACAACAGATATCTAAGCAACAATTAAACTCTATAATAAAGAAAACTATACTCAGCTCTGTATATTTGCAGATAGTCTTGTAAGGCTGTCTCTCAGAACACAGGTTCCAATTTGAGTGAGTTAAGTTAGTTCATTTGGACTGATATGCAGAAAGTCCTTGCAGTACAGACACTTAAGTCTGAGTATAGAAGTTGGGTCAGATATCCAGCAGTCCAGAATATCAGTGACACTATTGAGGAGGAAAAGACTGTTTCAGTTGATATTATCCAGGAGAAACAGAATATATGTGCAGAACCTTTGGATATATTTATAAGAACTCTCACTGTTATCCAGCATTCCAGAATATTATGTTATTTGGATATTGCTGACATTTGTACATAATGAAGCATTCTTAACCGAACTACAGTTTGCAGACTTTATTATGAAAGGTACAAGAAGACATGGCCCATAAAGAAGAGCCTGGCACCTGCTCAGCACAAGTATGCATTATTAACAGATGAAGACATTCATTCCAGTCTCATTTCAGTTGCTTCCAGTTAATTCCAGCATACTACTGTTTTATCAATTTTTTCAGGTGCCAATAGTGTTTTATTTATAAGATGTGAAATTATTCTGCAATTTGTTCTGTATAATCAGTTTATACTGATTATTCTTCAGCTGTTCTGCAGCCCTAACATTCCGAGTAGAGGCAACCAGCATACCTGCAATTTAAATAAGCATTTTGCCCTTTTTCCCCATAGTGATTTTGTATGATGATCTGTTATATTAGTGCATTTACTATGTTCTTTTGATCCTAGGTCACGGCTGAAAAGGGTGAATAGACCAACCCACTTACCTGATCATCAAATAGTAAATAAATAAATAAAGTAGTTGTGGAACAGTCAAATACCGAGGAACAAACGTTCAGATTTTCAGGCCTGCAAGATTATGATATCCATTAATCAGATAATAGAATATTGTCAGACACTTATTAATGAAAAACCTAAAGAACAAAGGACAGCTGAATTGTTTCTTTGTTACAGAAGCAGACCACACAGCAAGAAAAGCGCAGCCTTGGTCATTGTTTTTTAGTAGGCTGTTTCAGAAATATTCATTAATTTCAAATGCTCAATTTGCCAGTTGCAACTTTGTTCCACCAGGTTACCTAAGGCAAGTCTTACATGCTCCATGTTATATAGATTCAACATTTTAGGGCACTAAAGTGTACCCTGGTGCATTAATTACCTGACAGCTATCTTCATTTTAACAGAAGTTCCTTTATCATTAGAATTATTTGAAACAAATAAAGCCAATTTAACTTAACTGTAAAAAAAATACTTAAGTAATCAGTGGATGACATCCCCAGTCAATCTTTGTCCTCAAAAGAACATTTGCAAGCATTTATCTTTTAAACAGAGACAGCTATACTGAATAACACAAAATGTAACCAAATGCTTTAAATGCAAGCAATGAATTTTTGAAGATATTGGCAATAAAAAGTAATTTTATTTTAACAGCATCAGAGCTATATTATAAACAGTAACATCCTAGACCATGTGGCATTCTTAGCTTAGCAAAACAGACAAAAAAGTGTAGCAGCTCCTTAACACGGAGGCTATGGTGAAGAGGAATTCCTAGTTTCAGACTTTTACTTATTTACTTAATTACTTACTTGTGTACTTATTTATTGTTAATTATTTTAACCATACTGGGCAAAGGGGACCGGAAGAGAAAAGTTTCAAATGATTATACAATATTAAAGAATAGCTAGTGCTGAAGAAGCAGCAATATAAAAATGTGAAGGAATTCCAGCTTTTTTCACTATCTCTAAGACATGCTGAACGTGAACAGGCAGAAACACAAAATTAGTGTGTGTGGCATGCATAGACAAGTTTATGCATCTTGGAATAAATGGTATCTTATCCAAAGCAAGTTTCCTTCCTTCTTCTCTTTCATCTGTTCCCATTAAGGGTCACCACAGTGGATTATCTGTTTCCATTTCTTCCTGTCCTCTGCATATTGCTCTGTCACACCAACCACTTGCATGTCCTCTCTCACCACATCCATAAACCTTATCTTAGGCCTTCCTCTTTTCCTCTTACCTGGTAGATCCATCCTTAGCATCCTTTTCCCAATATACCCAGCATCCCTCCTCACCACATGTCCAAACTAAAGTAATCTCACCTCTCTGGCTTTGTCTCCAAACCATCCAACCTGAGCCGACTCTCTAATATACTGATTCCTAATCCTGTCCATCCTTGTCACACCCAATGCAAATCTTAACATCTTTAACTCTGCCACATCCAGCTCTGACTTTTGCCTTTTTGTCAGTGCCACTGTCTCCAACCCATACAATATAGCTGGTCTCACTACCCTCTTGTAGACCTTCCCTTTCACTGTTACTGATACCCGTCTGCCACAAATCACTCCTGACACTCTTCTCCACCCATTCCACCCTGCCTGTACTCTCTTCTTCACCTCTCTTCCACGCTTACCCTTACTCTGAACTGTTGATCCCAAGTACTTAAACTCATCCACCTTCACCACCTCTACTCCCTGCATCCTCACCATTTCTCTAACCTCCCTCTCATTCACACACACATATTCTGTCTTAGTCCTGCTGACCTTCACTCCACCTGGTCCTTACTCTCACTACAGATGGCAATGTCATCTGCAAACATCATAGTCCATGGGGCCTCCTGTCTGATTTCGTCTCTCAACCTGTCCATCACCATTGCAAATAAGAAAGGGCTCAGAGCTGATCCTTGATGTAATCCCACCTCCACCTTAAATGCATCTACCACTCCCACTGCAGACTTCACCACTGTCACACTACCCTCGTACATATCCTGAACCACTCTCACATACTTCTCTGCCACTCCTGACTTCCTCATACAATACCACAGCTCCTCTCTAGGCACCCTATCAATACACAAATACACAATACAAATTGTGTACAAATACACAATCCACAAAACACAACAAAGCAAGTTTCCTTCCTTACACCCACTGAAAGCTGACATAGTGTATTCTCCCGTGCAGCCCTGAACAGATTAATGCAGCTAATCAAGAAATGAATAAAAGAATGAAAAGAATAAATGGGATTCATGATGGAAGCTTGATATACAAGCTATCCACACTCACAGCTGTGATCACTAAGGGTCATTGGTTCATAGGTAAGTACTAGGCTAGCTGCCATTATGGGTCATTTCAAGCCTAGGCAATTTCCCTTTTTCTGCTTGAAATAACCTATTGCATTTGGTTATAGATTGAGTTTACCAATCCAATGCTTGATAATTATATATTAGCCCTAATGAGAATAACTGAAACCATACCATAGATAATTTGAGGGGACTGATGCATAGGATAAAGCATTTAGGAGCTGCCTCTCTCCATTAGTAGTACAGGGGGAAGTCCTGGGGTAAATTTTATGTTTTCCATCCATAGATCTAAGTTGTGCTTGAATATAGACAGGGATGAACTTTGTTTTATATGGATGGGGATTCTATTCCCCAGTAGCAGTATCATCTGTGAGATATACCTGTCCTCCAAATCATTCTGTTGATGTTGCAGAAGAGGTTTAGATCCCTAGACCTAGTATTTTTTATGGCATTTGATTTGCTGATGTGCAATAAATCCATTAGTAATGTGTCAGAGGTTGGCTTGTATGCCAGACACAGGTCACCTCTTAGCATTCTGTAGGATACTGAGTATAGTGACAGGGCTTTAAGTCAGACAACGTAGGGCATGTTTAAGTCTTGTATCCTTTTAATAAGGTATCTCTGGGGTCGGCCCAGTTGTTGCATGCATCTGTACAGAAACATGCCAAAGGGGGCATTATATTCAATGACTGTCCTAATGAGGGCTGAGTAAAAGAAGGCAATGACATCCCTAGATCTAAGCACAATCCCTTTATTTATAAGCTGTGCAATATAGAATGAACTTCTTACAACAATATATGCATGCTGGTCAAAGGTTAGGTCACTTTTCTACATAAGTTGCCAAATCCTGAACAACTGGGTCAACTCTTAGGTCAATTATTATTGTCAATGTGGTAGTTCCCCAGGGTAGATGATTTCCCAAAGGATACAATAATGCATTTTTGGCATTTAGTTTCAGTCCATGATTTTGGCACCAGTTATTTATATCAGACAAACCTTCCTGCAAGATGGCTAAGTAATTTGGGGATTCAATGACTGCTCCTAGCTTACATTCATCTGAAAACTTAGTCAGCCCAGAGTATGTTGGTATTAGCTTTTACTTCAGAAATGTAGATGCCAAATAGGAAATATCCCAGCACAGAGCCCAAGGTGACTCTACTGGTGACTGGTCTCTTTGCGGCGGTAACTTCCCTTATTTTGATAATCTGCATTCTATCTGTGAGACAGGTGACATAGGGCTTTGTTCCCAGTTTATTTAGCTTTTCTACTATGCCTGACTGGGAAATTGTTTCAAAAGCTTTGGCCAGGTCGAGGTATGTGGTGTGTGCTATTTTGCCTTTATAAAGTGCTTTGGAAACCTTTTCAAAAAATCCACCAGGTTGCGAAAGTATAACCTGCCCTTGACAAATCCAAACTGAGGCATGTCCAGTGTTTGGAGGTTCCCTATGTCAAAACAGTGTAAAGAAACTTCTCTATGCAGAAGATTTTCAGTCCATATATCTCTAGTTAATCACTGTATATTAATCAAATCAGACAAAAGTAGTAGAAGTAGCGAACTTAAACTCGTCAAGTCAAAATAAAATAATAAAAAATATATAATGGTACAGAATTACTAACTATTCAAATGTAATCCATGCAAGGCAGGCAGTCTGTTTCCAGTCGAAAATCCTTTCTTAAGTACACAGACAAGCGATCCAAGTAAAACAAAAATAGAGTAATAGTTTCATCACAAGCTTTCTAAATATTTATATACTTGTTATCAGGCAAAGGAGTGGCTTATTGTGCTGTAAAACAAAGTGTTATTGGTACACGTTAAATTCACATCCCTTCCCCCGGGTCTATATTATATAGTCGAAGTTTCAAAATTTCGAACCTCACATGAGCGAACTCATATGAGCGAAATTTGAAACATCGACTATATAATAAAATAAATAAAAAATAAAAAACTTACCTTACCACTCTGAGCAGGGGGGCAAGCCCCCTGCACTCCCACACCCCCTACTTAAATATACCAACCCGAGAACGCACTTCAGTGCAGAAAGGGAAAATTTCCCATTCTGCATGTGAAAAGCCGTTGACTTTCACCTTCGACCTTTCCGACGTTCGATCATATGATGTTGACCATCTGATTCGAACATTGGAACAGTCGCTCATCTAATATAGACCCCCTTCCCCCATCAGTGTGACATTTGAGCTGTTCCTGCCCTACTTAGTAGCTGTCATAATAGTATAACCCTTCTGTACTTTAAATAAAATTTATAATGATGTGGTACCTCTTACTTAGCCAGATTATTAAGCAGATTATTAAGTCTGTGATTTTATCCAAGACAATATACTACATAGCTGGAAATATATCAACCTTAGTCCACGTGGCAATCAAAAAATATATATAATATATACATATACACTTTGCATGTAAAAAATCAATTGTAAAAATCATATTCTATTTTCATAACCTATTGTTAACAAATATCACTTTTGTCCTCTAGACTTCTTCAGGTCTGTGTACAAGAACCCTAAAAACTATCTATAAAAATATATATAATTGTATAATTAGTTAGTATTGTTATTACACATCATTTTGAATAAAGTGGAAAAAAGAGAACCAGAAAAAGAAAAAAATAATAAGAAAAAATGCATGATGATTGTTACTTTAACTGAATATTATGAATATAAATGGATTTTACACTTTAATGCTGTAAATGAACCAGTTTTAAATGAATTTTGCTCTTTAAAACTGGTCTTGAGATTACATGGCTTGTATCATTGATTGGATAATTAATTATGTACTATTTAATATCTGTTGGTTGAGATGTCTTTAAACCTGATGAAGTGTCTTTGAACTGAAAGTTTGTATTATTATTTTATTATTATTTCTTTATTAAATTTTAAGCCGTGTTGCTATTTGTTTATTTATGTTAGTTTTGATTTAGTGTAACAGTTACTTCTCTGGAACCTCTATTTTTAATCTAAAAAGGCATGGGTACAGATTCAATAAAGCCTACAAGGTCTGTAAAAACCATGTGCATGTCACAGTATGATGCTCACATGATAGTGCCATTTTGTATTCAGTAAGTGGTTTTACACACTGTGTAGAGCCGCCGAAAATGGCAAACACCATGGCATGCTAATTATAGCATAAGCAGCTAAATTGTATACTGACAATTATGTTTCTGTAATCCTAATTGCATTTTCTGGCCCTGGATGAACTTCAGACTTCAATGATACTCATATACACATAAATGTATAAACCAGACCTTATCATGTCACGCATATATATGATTAAGCACACACTCTGTCATGTGTATTTATATATAATTAATGAGAATTTTTGGCAAGCACTTCTACTGTGGCAAGGATGAAAAATCACCTACGTGGAAAAATGTGTTTTGTCTATGTTGCATAGGGTGAATCCCATTGTTCAAATTAATTTTTGTCAGTGTGTAAAGCCACACAAAAATGTGTGAGGTCATATAATTTATACCCCCAATACATGTCTGCAACATTAAATTACCTAAGAGATACAGCAGCAACCAACCCATAAAGTAATGTTAACTGTCAGATTAACCTTCCTATTTCAAAAACTGCTTTCCTCTCTGATTGGCACTGCTGCTCTCTGCTTAACATAACGCAAACTCGGTTGGCATGGTTGTTCATATTTGTGCACTGGCATTAAATGTGATAACAAGAATTGTGGGGACTCTCTTAATTGTTGCTCTTTACCCTGAGTGGACATGTCTGGAGTTAGAAGGGATGGTACACAATTTAGGGCTCAAACGTCAGGTGTCGAGGAGTCCAGAATTTGTATTGGACTACTTGTAAAGTGCCACAGCTAAAGGCTGCTGCAGGGAAAATATACCAAGTCTCAGTATAAATATGAGGCTTGGAATAATCTGGCCAAGGCTATCTCCAGTGTGAGTGATATTCCATGCATTGGACAGCAGTGCAGGCACTGCTTTAATGACCTCAAAAGACATGAGCAGGACACAATCAACCAGTGGCTGACTGAGTTTAGGACTGCTGATATCCCACAGTTGTGTAAGCATGCAAATAAAGAAAATTTAAATTAGACAGAAAGCTGCATATAGGCAAGACTAGTATACATAATGCTCTTCTCTTGTTCTTTCCTTTTCATTCTACAGCCAACCAGGAGATAACAGTGAGCAAACACCTTCCTGAGCATTTAAAAAGACTGAGGGAAGCAAGGGAGTATGTATGCAGCACAGCATAACTATTATTTTAGCTGAAGTATTGCTCTTTTATACATTAGTAGCAAATTAAGCATGTATATCTTAACTGTGAAATCAATCATACATGCTTCAGTGTGTAGCACAATCCAACTGTAGTAGTCAATTGTAATATTGTAGTCAGACATTGTGGGTTCAAATTCCACAAATACCAAATATATAGTAAAATCATTTAAAATTATTACCTAATAATTTCAACAGAAGTGGTATACATGCCATGCTGTTATGTTAATCTGAATTATTTGATCAAGCATATGTTCCATATATGTATATTCTAAGGATTACTTGGAGCAGTCATTGGTTATAATTTGTAGTTCTTAAAAAGTATACTTGAATATAAAAGCAGAAATGAATTCTTTATAGTGTACTAATTTAGTGTATGGCATATATGGTGGTACTAATTATCTCTTTTTTTCTCTTACCCCAATCCTTATCTCTCTTTTTTATTTTTATTATTTTTATTATGGTGTGTAAACAAAGCCATCAAACACTCCAACAGCCAGCAGAGTAAGAGGACAGTGATGACAGTTCTGTGGGTGAGGACTAGATTCTCACTGTCCCCATTGTTTGATGGGTATGGGCATCTGACATTCCATCCTTATCCCTGATAATGGTGTGCACCAAACTTTTTTGTCCCTCATCGTCTCTGCATCTTGTCTTGTTTGTCCTGTTTGCCTGCATCTACTTTATCACTTGCACAATTTACCAGACCCAGAAATACCTATATTCATTACCCAACATTTCTCTGTTACTGAAATAAAAAAAATCATAAATGAGCACCTGTCCCAACAAAAAAAATCATCCCATACATAGCTCACTGCTTCACACATGTGTCTTCTCCGCACACTTCATTCGGTCCAATTGGCTATACAACATGATTGTGTTGTCACTCCTCTTTGTTGAGATGGCATTCCAAATTCAGCCAATATTCTCTAGATATTTTCATTTTACACTTTTGAAGAAGAGGATAGCTATGCTTCTTTCCTATCTCCCTTCTGCATGTTTCTATATTGCTTTCCCTTTGTTCTTCCCCATGTTTGCTGCTCATTTCACCACTTCCTATCTACCCAATTTTAATACATTAATCGGGTCAAAAAATAGAATCACACACCACACGCATGGCAGAAATGGGCCCTGATGAAGTTCTTCACTTTTCTTTTCTGTGTTTGTGCAGAGTTTCACATCATGTACCAATGCCAAGTGATGGTGAATGTCTCTTCCTGTTCTATGGCATGGTGCAGTTAGCTCTGCGCAATGCTGCTTAAACCCACTGTGCTAAGGAAACACACAGTTAAAGTACATTAAAAAAACTATTTAATAACAATATAAATATATATTTAACAGTATTCGATAGAACTGAATTTGAACCCTATATCATCTGGGCACAAAATAAATATTTCAGTGCACTTACACCTGTTGCCACAGAGTCAGCTAATCAGCAGGTGTATTTCTTACAATCAGTACTATCCAAAGTGCTGACTTCCATGCCTCTCCACTTAATGTGTTTGTGTGGAGGTAAACAAACCAATAAAAGTTTCATAATTTTATCAGTGAAGCAGAGCCCCATGTTTGGTCATTGCTTAGCTATGTGCAAATGAGGGAAGCAGTATAAATACCTTTTTAAGGTTAAACAATTTATGAAACAGCAATTCCAATATAAACTGCTTATGAACACCATAGTATCTGTTAGATGTGCCTACCACAGCTAGTATGCATATCAACTTCTCAAGTTCAAGTAGGAGTCTTTAAATGTGCATCTTACATATGCAAACACTTTACTAATGATCACAAAAAACAACTGCTAGGTAGTGCACTTTGGAAAGTGCACATTAGCATGTATTACTTATGATTACTGTCCAGTTAGTTTTCATCTCATTAAAGTACATGTAAAAAACACAATCAAATGGAAGGCACTTTTTAAGGAAAGAACACATATTTTACACTGTAGTCATGTGTTACCTACACCCATGCACTTGAAACTTGTCTCTCAGTACTTGTTCTCAAATATATCAACTACACTATATAAATAAATAAAAAAATGCTTTCTTACATACCATGTACATCTTTATACTGACAATACACATTCAAACTTTCTAATACTTATAGTTATGTGGACAGCTGTTTGCATATAGTTTGTAAAGCTATCTCTTAAAGTATACTTGCATATTGGAAACACAACAGCAAATACTGCACTTTGCACACTCATCAGTCTGGTAACATGCAGAACTTTAATGTCTTGACAGTCGTACATGGCTAGCCATCCATTTCATACAGGCCTCCCGACATATTCTCTCAAAGATCCAATGATGATGTCATCCTCTTTAAATTGTCAAACAATTGGATGGGAAACTGGAAATTCATCCCTGGTTTGGGACCTAGGTTTCTAATGCAAACAGGTAACCTGTAAATGGTTCATCTCCCTGGCCCATCCTTACACTTATCAAGGGTATAAGAACTTGTCAGAGATTTGGGATGCATGGCTAGGCTTAAAAAGACCCTTGTGGTTAATAGCCAAGTAAATACCTATGCACCTATGAGACTATAAACAGCATTGTAAATGTTGGACTTGTACCATGGCATTTGCATTAAGTACTGAGTTTTGTAGATGGTGTACCTAGTTAGGGGATTTAATCTCAGTGTGGTCAACTTGTGTGTGATTGTGAGTGTGTGTGTGTGTGTGTGTGTGTGTGTGTGTGTGTGTGTGTGTGTGTGTGTGTGTGTGTGTGTGTGTGTGTGTGTGTATGTCTAGTTAGAAGAGCATTAAATGCTGAGTTCTATATTTAGTGTACTAAGTATGTGTTCTAATCTCACTGCAGTCCAGGTGTGTGTGTTTGTGTCTGCGTGTGTGTGTGTGTGTGTGTGTGTGTGTGTGTGTGTGTGTGTGTGTGTGTGTGCGTGTGTGTGTGTGTGTAGTCAGAAGAGTGTAACTGTGCATCCTACACTCATCAGTACAATCCCATGGAGTACCAGTACTTTGGCAGTTGTACATGACTACACATCCATTTAATTCAGGCCTCCCAACATCTTCTCACAAACATCAAATGATGATGTCATTCACTGTAAATTGTCCTGCAGCATTGTAAAAGTCATACTTGTGTCATGGCTCTTCTGTGAAATACTGAGTTCTATATTTAGTGTATTAAGTTACGTAGGGGTTCTAATCTCACTGCAGTCCACTTCTGTGTATGTGGAGTCAGAAGAGTGTAACTGTGCATCCTACAGTGAGCAATACAGTATAATTAATTGCAAATATTTTGACAGTTGTACATGGATAGCCATCCATTTCATTCAGGCCTCCCAACATCTATTCTGAAACATCCAGTCATGATGTCATCCACAAAAAATTGTCCAGCAGCATTGTAAAAGTCAGACTTGTGCCATGGTGTTTGTGTTAAATACTGAGTTCTCTAATTGGTGTACTTAAGTAGCGGTTTTAATCTCACTGTGGTCAACGTGTGTGTGTGTGTGTGTGTGTGTGTGTGTGTGTGTGTGTGTGTGTGTGTGTGTGTGTGTGTGTGTGTGTGTGTGTGTGTGTGTGTGTGTGTGTGTGTGTGTGTGTGTGTGTGTGTGTGTGTGTGTTCACTTGGTTGATATTTGAGAGACCATTTTACACCAGCATGTAGTACATTGTTATTACCATCTTCTTCTCACCAGACACTGCTGATGTCATCAGTTATAAACTGTAATCCAACAGTGTAAAAGTCAAACTTGTGCCACAACGCTTGTGTTAAATACTGGGTTTTCTAGTTGTTGTACATAATTAGGGGTTTTAATCTCAGTACAGTCAGTTGGGGTGTGTGTGTATATGTGTGTTTTTTTGGTTGACGTTCAAGAGACCATTTTACACCAGCATGTGGAACACTGCTATTACCATCCTCTTCTCACCAGTCTCTGCTGATGTCATCAGTTATAAAGTGTTGTCGGACAGTATGAAAGCCAGACTTGTGCTGTGGCACTTGCGTTACATACTGTGCTTTGTAAATAGCTAGGAAGAGGTTTTATTCTCACTGCAGTCAATTGTATGTGCATTCAACAATCACTAGGGTGACAATTTTAGAAAGATATGTGACCACAGATATGTCAAACTTTACTCCAAACATCTCTTTGCATCATACAATGATGATGTCATCCTGTATAACATGCACTCTGACAATATTCAAGACAAACCTGTGCTGTGGTAGTGACATTGACTACTGTGTTTTCAAGCTACTTTACCTACACATATAGGGGTTCTAATCTGACAGCAGGCAACTTGTGTGTCTATATGTATATATATATATATATATATATATATATATATATATATATATATATATATATATATGTATATACATATATATATATATATATATATATGTATATACACCTATCACATTTGAGACAGTTTAGACAGTTTTACACAGGGATATGACTCCATATCCATGTCCTACACTCCTCCCAACATGTTCTCCTCAGCATATAATGACATTATCATACTTCATAAAGTGCAACATGACAGTGTTACAGTCAGACATATGTGGTGTTGCTACTGTGACATTGCAAAGCATTCATATTCTATACCTACAGAGGTGTAATATTCAATTGAGGTCCAGTTTACTGCTGTGTCTGTGTGGTTAGTGGTACATTATGGTCACTGTATGATCTTGGAATCGCTGTTCATTTCACTACCACTTGGGGAACCTTTCACATAGCCCTATGCATCTACCATCCTCCTTTTTCCTCTGGTCATATGACATCCTTCCTGCAGAAGAGTGGAGGATGTCATCATGTCAAATATGCTTACACACATCTGTGAGTCTTTGTAAGCCATCTCGAGACCACAGCATGTGTGATTGCTAATTCTGTCATGCACATATCTCATATGGACAGTAACAAGATGTAATGCAATCCACAAACATATGCATATGCATAATAGTCTTACTATCTTCCATAATACTGATATAGGGTTTTTTAATGGTATTATAATGTCCAGGATTTCATGTGATGTTGGCCATTAGCCTAATAATGTCCTATGACCCTATGAACAGTAGACATGTCAATGTTGCTGTCATTGACATGTGCTATATTGAGGTGTGCATGTACAGTATGGCTACAAGAAGGTATTACAGTCTGTGATTTGAGCTAATGTATTGATGGCCATTGCTGCCATTGTAGTACATGCCCCTTCTATAAAAGCTCTAGTAATATGCTTCCTGAGAATTATTGACATGATATGATAAACTTGTATGTATATTTTTGGTGTATTAGGGCATGTGTTGTTGTAGTGCAGCAGATCAATCTTCTACACAGTTCACATTCTGCCATCACACTTACAGCATGGAACAGGTATGCATGTGTCTACATACCTTCATTAGATGTTCTCTGAGAGACATCAATATAAATTCATATTGATTACATGATGACATAATTCTTGTCAAATACATATGTTGTTATGCTGTGATATACAGAACCAATGTATCACATGTGTTGATGCAATGGCAATCTTGTGGAATTCATTGTATTTGCAGTTGTATTGCTATACTCAAGGATTATTGAGGTGGTCAGCAGCACTATTGTATGATTATTAGCATTTGTGTCAGGAAACGTTCCGCAAGAGCCACAAATAACTGATCTCTAATGTGTCCTGATATGACATCAAACTGCTCCAACACAGCTTCCCCATGAAACACATATAGGCATATGTTGTGCAGTTGATGTAAGTATGTGACACTGGTACAGTTGTACAACTTTGTGCATAGGGCCAGTGTGTGTGGAATGTGATGAATGACCAAGGTTGTATTTGGAGGTCCTTTCACAAATCATTTATTCCAATACATGTGAAATGTTAAGGAGAACACACAACTAAGCACAGATCTGTATGTGGATGCCACCAGACAAACCCAGCTGGAGAAAATAGACAATCCATCAACTGTTTGTTTTCCACACTGCCCCCCCCCATCACCACTGGCCATCAGTCAAAGTATTCATGCAAACATTACTCAGTTTTTATTCTAAGGAGAGCAGCTCATCTGTGCACTGTCTAGACCCAGTAACACAGAATCAATGGGACCTGACATCACAAGTTGCCTATAATGTGAATCAAAACAGGGACTTACCAGACACAGTTAGATCCATACTTTACCACAGATTCCAGACAGCCTATGTTCCTGTAGAAAAGTGCCTTCATTCTGACTGGGGGGTGTCATCACCTGATGCCATCTTGACTCTCCTAATCTGTGAGGTAGACCAACGAGTCATCATGGACCTTCTCTAAAAGGACACAGGTAATATCCCGACTGTGTACCAAACACTTGTGTGATTTGTTCAGGCCACATCGTGTCTGTTACATCTGTTTGCTGTCCTCAAGAAGGTCAACAAGGGCATGCATTACTGCAGTACTATCATCCTGCAGAATTTGACCTGGCAAAGACATTTGACACAAATACACACTCAGGTGTTATTGAGAAACTGTCACAAGTGGCTATAAACACCTACATCAGCAAGTGGGTAGACCACTGGATCACATACATGACAAATATATATATATATATATATATATATATATATATATATATATATGTTAAAGTGTGTGAAATCACCTATATCTAGAGTCCAGTGATCATGTCCATAGCACAGGACTCAATGCTAGGCCCTTTCCCATTCATTATTTAAGTCTCAGATATCAAGACTAACTTACACTCCTTTGTCCAAACACTTATGGAGGACTACATATTGTGGACAATCACTGAATCCAAGTGTGGAATTAGTATAATACAGATAGTATCAGCACACACAAAGGATTTCTGCAACAGCCATGGGGACACAGCAGATGAAACAAAATCATGAGGCAATTAGTTACATCATAAAAACAAATACACAAGCTAATTATAATATAGACAGCACACCCCTATAAGCAGACCAAGTGGTATGTGACCTGTATACACAGGTAGATGGTATACAGAACATCCACTAGCATGTACTCACAGTGTTGACTACTCCCTTGTATGTAACACAACTCCTGAGTATGTGTGGGACATCCACATCAACGAGCATTATAATTCCACAGTTCACTGCCTTCATCGCACTAATAACTGAGTACACTGCACCTGTTTTCATGTACCTCCCCATACATCTACCAAGAATGGGTTACTCAAGTGTACCACATTTTTCACAGTGAGCTCCCACACAGCTTATTGGCCATACTTAAGTATTCTTTTTGTTGAATAAACATTAGTGGTTGATGGTTCAGAACCCCTATTAAGGTGTTATACAAGATGCATGTGCAATATGTGTTCCTGTGATGCACACAGTAAATACATAGCTGACTGACAACATTGATGGCATGGGTTACATTTGTGACAGTGTGGATTGTGCCATATGTGCCATATATATGGCATGCAGTCCTGTCAACTAGCTAAGATTGCTCATAATTTCAAATACAGGTGTTACAGTGTACCTCTTACCACCTTCGGCAGATGTTAAATTTTGGGGAAGATGTGCGTGATTCCCCGCAGAGACTGTTGACAAATCATAATAGTTGTACAAGTGTGTTCTTGCAGAGCCATCTATGATCACTGACAATCACATATGTTATGTCAAAGACATGGGATTACTGGTGGTGGTATGCTGATATTGTCTGTGATTGTGGTGCTTCTGTGTACTGCTGACATTGAGCCTGGTACTATGTCTCGCTTGGTTGAGACCTGTGCTATTACATTCATATTCAGGCAACTCATTTTGCACAGCTTTACAGTATGTACCTAAAGCCTGTTGTATGTACCATCCCTGATAGATGTCCTCTCCATTCTTCACAGCAGGATGCTTATAGCACAACGAATCTTCTCCATTGATATGTCACCGTGTGTGTCAGTCATATAATATACAATAATGGTGCAATACATACTGTATCATGTTGATATGTGATTAGTGTTCATGCTACAACTGTCTTAACTGACATGCCCTCACCTGCTGCACATTATCATGTTTCACCTGTCCTCTTCACCTGTGTTCATTCCTACAATTCATCTATGTGTCACTTTTCAATACACACACTTCCCCTGACTATTTATTTATAATACAGTCTATGCACCCTTGCTGATCATTTACACAAGGTTTCCACACTACTCTGCACTGTATACACTTTCATGTAATGTGTTGGAACTATATACATTGCTTTATTAATAACCCCAGTAGTCATTGTGGCTTTCTGCACAATCCCACAGACCTAGTTTGTTCTAAGGTAAACATGTGTACATGTCTGCAGGTGTTTGTGTTGCTTTACATGGTTTCACAAAACTATGCTTGTTTATGATTAATCAATCTGCGTGTCATGTATATGTAATTAGCATTGCTGCTCAAAGAGCAAACATGTAAAATTTGTGTAGGTATCGCGCTAAGCCTACATGAAGTTTATTGAATCCCCAGGATGAATTTTAAAAGAGGGAAAAAAAGACAGTAAAAAGGGGAAAAAAGTGTTCTATAGTTGTTCAGAATGCTAAGTCATACAGGAAGAACTAATAAAATCCCGTGAAAACATTTTTATAAATGTGTACATGATGAAAAAATGTACAGTTTAGTTTTTGTAAATTATTACCATGTGCAAAATAACTTGTGTGTTAAAGACTGAAATAATTATTTTACTTTATTGATTTGTAAATTATTTAAACAGTAACTTTAAATAGACTTTGAATGTTTGATTGTTCACACGCTGCAAAAGGCAAAAACTGTGGCACCAGCTGCTAACAATAAATCACACTGAAAAGGAAACCCTGCATGTACGATGACTTCTTCAGTGATATGGATTGTATAACATTTAATAGTGTTATTTGACTTTGTAACCAGGATGTTAGGTAAGAAAGGGACTGAGTATCACACAAGTTAGTGAAGAAATTAGCAAAATTCAATGTGAGGGATAAGCTGTACATTGATTAAAACACAGGGTGGTGAACAGAACAGAAAGGGTCACAGTGATCGTAGTCCAGGCAGTGGACGGAGCCCTGGAGTCTGAATTGGTCTGGTCCTTTTCATTATCTTTATAAGCCATATTATAGTAGGACTTGTAAATGGAGGTTTCTTTTTAAATGTGACTCAAACTTTTCCAACAGCTTTCATACACAAGAAGGTATAGAAAATACAATAAGACATTTGACATGACTAGAGATGCCGGCCAAATATGGCAGATTAAATTTACTACAAAAAAAAAATCAAATGAAACATGTCTGTAAAGTACAAAGTTTGGGAAGGTGTGGACAAATGAAGGGAAAGTCAAAAAAGCAAAAAAAAAAAACATGGAATGGGAAAAAACAGTTATAACATCAGATAATGTAAAGGTTAGTAAGCAGTTTGAGTCAGCTGCAAGGTAATTTAGCAGAGTATTTAGATTTGTGATAAAATGCATCAACACTTTAAAAGAAATGATTAACCTTCTGTAAAGATAGCTGGTAAGACCCCATCTGGATTTCTATATAAGTCTGGAAATTTTATTATTCCAGTAGCACAGGTTAGAAAAAAGGCAATTAATAAACAGGTACCAAAATATAGTGCCTGCTGTGCCCAGAAGGCACAGGAAAATGAAGAACAAGGACTTAGCGCTTTTAAGTACCTCAAGGGTAGAACAAGTAGCCCAATGGCAAGAAGCAAGTGTTTTCAGAACTAGTGAATGTAATGTGAAAGTATAAAATGGACAAGGAAACATTATTTCACAGAAACAGTGGTACAGAATTGAAAGCGACTACTTGCAAAAGAAGTAGCACAACAAAAAACAGTAGCATAATTCAAGAACGAATGAGAGAGAAACGTAAGGCAGTTCTTCAGAGAGGTGGTTTAAAATACAAGTCAGTTATTGGATAAACTGGATTCTACTGACAGAACAGATAGGCAAATATGTAGAATAATTGGGCTACATAACCCTTATCTGTCTTCAGAATCTATTTTCTTAAGATTTGTTCATTGTTCAGTGTTATATTTCTTCTGATTCGCTCATAACCTCAGTCTCTACAGTTTCTGACTAGCAGGTACACGTTTCTTTTTTGGAAGATATAAAAATGATACAGTGCATCCCTAAATATTAAGAAATAATGAAGCTTCTAACAATCCCCACCCAAGATAGGGTATCTGGCATCATCTCCTCACAGCTGTCCTATTCCACCCAGTTCCCCAAATCTCACGCTTTCAGTCAAACACAGGTTGCCATGACTACAATTAGGGTTTTATCTTTCTGTGCCATGGAACTGGGGTAATGTTTTTATACTATTTAATGTTGATTTTGATTCAGACAGTCATTTCTGCTGCTTTGGATCCCTTAGCATAAAGCTGGAAAAGTGTAACTCCTGCTTTTTTGTTGTTCCTTTCATTGAAATCATCTCTTTATGCATTAATCGTCTTTGATAGATTTTTAGTGGTGCATTTTTCCTGTTGTAATCTTGTAGGTTTACAACCAGGTCAGTGTTTTATGTACATTTAATAGATGCAGTAGTTTCACCAGGTGGATGTAAATCAAGCACTCTATGAACTTGAAATATGTCCTTGTAATCATCTGTAGATGCCTTAACTCATACTAAGGTGTGTGCTTTCTGTGTATACCAAGAAACACACATTCATATACATGTATGCAATTGTATGTGTACCATTTTTTCTTGTTGTTGTTTATGCATCCTTGGATACTGCTTATTTGGGTCATCTGGACACATTATAACAACAAAGCCAACCACAAAAGTATGCTAGAATATTGTAAATCTTAAGTTTACTATATGCTGGCAAGAAATAAAGGTTATTCTTGATAGAGTTACTTTTGTCTACTGAGGGTTATCCAATTGTTGCAAGCTAGGTTGTTGCCTGCCCTAAAATGTCCTGTTTCTGTTATGTGACTAGATGCTTGTTATTAAATGGTATAACTGCATGAACAAGGTAGAACTTGCTCAAGTGTGTGTATGTGTGTGTGTGTGTGTGTGTGTGTGTGTGTGTGTGTGTGTGTGTGTGTGTGTGAGAGAGAGAGAGAGAGAGAGGGAAAGAGATGCTGGTGAGATGTTATTGATCATGGTTTAATATAGCCAGCATAGTAAGAAGGAAAACATGAGCTTGCTGCAAGGTAATTTTTAAGTAACTAAAAGCCTGTAAAAACTTAATGGCCGGGATTCACTAATCCTCTGTGTAAGACTAATTAAGTCTTACATGGAAACTGCAGTCCAAGACTATGATGTTAGCACGTCATGCATATTCATGAGGGCGGGCTGACTCAACTCTAAGGCTAACACAGAGCGTGCATGAGTGCAGGGGGCATGTTAGACTGCCGAGCAGTCCAAATATCCACGCCTCTGCAAGTGCCTAAACTGCACATGTCAGCTGTAATGAGCGAGTCCGCTCAAATGTCTACATACCCAACACTACACTCCCCCATATTCTAAATCCCTGTACAAGTTTAAAATGTAAAGCTTTCCTGTTTTTTTTTATTATTCCCAATGTAGCTGCCCGTATTTGCGCGTGTATGCGTGGGTTTGCCCATTGCTTAGCTACAGTTAGCAGTGTAGACATCGAAGAGGATAATAGACTACTTATATGCAAATTAAGCCAAATAGCAATAGCATAGTGGTAGAGCCCTCGCACAAAGAGGAGGCATTCCCGGTTCAAGTCCCGCCACTCCCCTTCCTATTTTCTGTAGGAAATGTGTGCATAAAAAGAATTTACCTTTTAAATTACAGTAAAATGCATTGAAATGGCCTATGTGGTAGAGAACGATATTTTATATATATATAAGAAGGTGGAATGGTCATGCATACTGATAAATGCATAATAACATATCTTAAGCAATGTGAAGCACTGCTAAGCAAAGTTTACTAGTATTAAGCACAGTTAAGTATAATTGCTCATAGCTTAGCACTGCTTTAACTAGTGCAATAATTTTGCGTGGAGCTGCGCATCGCGCCAACTAGCGCAAACAAAACATGTTCGTGCGGAGCTGCGCACCGTGCTAACTAGCACAATGTTGGGCATCGTCGAGCAATGTCGGGCAGCGTAGAGCAATGTAGAGCAACATCAAGCAACGTTGGGCAAAGTTGAGCAAAGTCAGCTAAACACAGCCACACCTCCTAGCAGGTCTGGCCAGTAGTAAAATAAAAAGCAATGACACGCCTCGAACTCGGGATACTGTGCACCATAATCACAGTACTAAACCACTAAGCCATGACAGCTTTAAATATGGATGCATTTCCAACACACTCATATATATCAATGGAAGTTTACCCATTGCTAAGCAGGTTTGCTTTTAGCTGAGATTTTTCAAAACCGGCCAATCACAAATAAGTGCGGGAAATGAGGCATATTTAAGCTCCATAGGCAGGAATAATTGTCATAATTGGTTGTAGCTCCAATCTGCCGACAGTATGGCCAGTGTTGGAGAGGGCTCTCATTTTCGAGCGCAACGGTGGGGCATTGAGGAGTCAAAAGTAATGGTTTTCTCATCCATCATCATGATGCAAGACTCCTGCAGGACCAGTTTCAGGGCACTGAGTACAAAGTGGAAGCCTGGAACCATCTAGCACATGATCTCACCAGTGCCACAGGCATCCCTCAGACTGGTGAGCAAGTTAGACACCACTACTCAGACCTGAAGAGACGCAAGTAGGACCGACTGAACCAGTGGATACAGGAGGCCCGTGAAATGGAAAATGCCCCACTACTGAATATGTAGCCATGGAATAAAGTATGTAAGAATTGCTATTGTAGTCTATATTATGGATAGGTATGTCTCAATATCCCTTCATTTATTTCACAGCTGCAGGTGTCCATGCTGCGAATCAGCAAGCCTATGCAGATAGGCTGCTAAGGCTGCGCCACCAGGCAGGTTAGTAATTATTCTGCATGTGTTGTCATATAAAAGAAGTGAGAGAGCCTGAAAAAGAGGGTTGTAACCCATTAATAAAGGTATAAGTGTTGAATAACTTCTCTGCATGTACTGTTATACAAAATAAGTGAGACAGCGTGAAAAGGTGTTGTAACCCATTAATAAAGGTATAATATGTCTTGAATAAAAGATCTCTGCATGCATGGATATATCAAATAAATGAGAGAGCCACTAGAAAAGTGTGTAATGTAATTAATAAAGGTATAATTCCTGGAGTGTGTCTGTGTCACTTTCTTCGATATGTTGTCGTACCCTTGCATTATAGTACTGTTGTATTAAGCACAGTCAACTCACACATGGGTAGGCCCATATAAAATGGATGAAGGGAGTGCCAGTAGCTTTTAAGCATATTTACAGTCCTCAACTGTTGGTTCATGGCCAGCATGTACAGGTTAATCTGGCACATGAGTAGCTTGTTATTGTGTTCCCCAGAAATGTCAGTGTGCTGCTAGAAATGTAGGGGGCTGTCAACATGTACCTGATAATGTCACCTGAACACATCCAGATATGTAGATATATAAATATAAATGAAATATATAAATATGTAGCAGTAACATCTGCATCCAGGACAGTTTGTATGTCAGATACAGGTCAGGTATATCAAGAACTAGCAAAACCCATTTCACAATTTAATGGACATTGCCTAGTGTAATAATACATGTAGGGGATATATAACTGCAGTCAATAGGAATGTAGTGTAAACTATAAGTATATATAAGTTGTTAATGGAGGTATCTTTTTGCACCCTACTGTATGTGCATAAACAATGCATTTCCACACCTCAAGTGGGTATGTCTAATCTCATAACATTTGTTGGGACACATGTCCTATTGGCTTATAAATATCTGCATTTACTTTGATGCATGTGCCCTGTTCACATACCACAATCTTGGTGGCCTGTTGCCAACAATCAATCCTGCATGCTGTTAGAATGTCCACTGTTGTTCTATATATGCATGTGTTATGCATGCTGTTCAACTGTTGGAACTCTGATGTGTTGGGTTAATGGGAATACTACTGTATGCTGTTACAACTAAATTGGAATGCTGTTGGCTATTACTAACCCATATTGTCATTAAATCCTCCAAAACATAGAACGTATGGGAAGGCCGGTCCCAGCGGACCCACCTGTCCCACCTCAGCTGGCGATGGCACCTGGAACCAGCAGGTCCGGTGCCCAGCCCGGGACCTCCTCCTCCATTGGTCCTGTGCCACCTTCGGGTGGAAGCGCTGCAGAGTATGGGGCTCGTACCCCCCATGCAAGCGTGGCCAGAGGAGGGCCATCTATCACCCTCTGAACGGTCCAGGCTATGATGCATAGGGAGATCAAGTGTTCAGTTGCTGATCCTTTATGCCAGCTCGAGGCAAGAGTGGTGTGACTCATGGGTGAGCCTGCCCTCCTACGCAGCCCCCAGCACAGCCACCCTCCGGGCTGTGAAGGTGCAGTGGTGACTGCCCATGGGTGGGGATCTCAGTTCCACTATTGCCATCTGTGGGCTCATGGGCTTGCGATTTCCAAACATCCTTCCCTGTCAATGGTGTTCACCCACCCCATGTGTCATATTCCTCCCCTGTATACATCTTGTTTGTCTTGTCTGTTTACCTCTCCAACCTACCTCCCAAAATATACCTACTTCCCCTATCCCACATTCCACTCTCACCTGAAAAAAAAATGGACAATCTGCTCCCACAAAAAAAATTGTGCCCCATACATAGCTGCCCATTTTGCACACATGTCCACTGGACACATAAATTGAAATTTAATTGGCAGTCCAACATACTTCGTTGTCCTCACCCCTCTCTCAGGGGTGGAAGGTTTCAAATTTCCCTCCAAATTACTAGTATATGCACAGCTGTTGCTGTTAAAGAAATGGGCAGCTATGGACCTTCCCTACACCCGTCCTGCACATCCCGAGCTGTTTTCCCTACTGTCTTTCCCTCTTTGTGCCCCTTTTTCACCACTTTCCTATCTCCCCATTTTGTTTTCTTTCAAAGAAATGAGCGCGGGGGTTAGCGGGAGTAAGCACTATTAAGCAGTATTTAGTGGGTTTGTGCGAGTGTGCGCTTGTGTGCGTTTAGCTAAGTATTGCTAAGCATTGCGCAAATCCGCTTACAACTGCTTAAAAGTGCCTTAGTCACCCTGCATGTGAGGGCCCTTGTTCTGCTCAGCAGCAAAATAAAACACCACTGTCAGTCTCGAACCCCGGACACACTAGACTGCATGAAGTACCACTAGGACACAGTAGATATACATCAGGTTGTTGCTGAAATATATATATCATAGGTTCATAGGTTCATAGGTTTATACTAGGCTATCTGCCCTAAGGCATTTATAAGCCTAGCCCAAATTATTGTGGCTTACGCCACCCCTTATATGAAAAAATACTGTGCCCATTAGTTTGTTGTGCCTCTGTCCAGCAGTGACCCAGAGATGATTCCCGGGGTAAACCTACGATCTCCCATCCACAGGTCTAGATTTCTCTTGAACAGAGTCAGCGAGGTGCTCTGCCTCACATGGACCGGGATTTTATTCCACAGCATAGGGAGTCTCTGAGTGATAAATCTATCCCTCCAGCACGTCTATTTATATCCGTGCTAAGGTTTAAGTCGCTTGCTCTAGTGGTTTTGGTGGATTTGGATTTTTTGAGGTGGAGCATGTCCATTAATTCCGGGTTGGACATGGCCTTGTATGTCAGGCACATGTCACCTCTGAGCAGACGGTATGCGACTGAATAGAGCTGGAGTTTCTTCAATCTGGCAGCATATGACAGATTTTGGAGTCCTTATCCTTTTGGTGAGGAACTTTTGGGGTCTCTCCAATTGCTGCAGATGTCAGGTGAGATACATCCCGAATGGGGCATTGTACTCGATCATTGGTCTGATAAGTGAAGAGTACAGGGGAACAATGACCTCACTAGATCTGGATGTGAATCCCTTCATGATCAGGTGGGCAATGTAGAAGGTCTTTCTAACCACTTTAGCAATGTGAGTGTCAAAAGAAAGGCCACTGTCAACCTGGGTCCCCAGGTCCCTGATAACCTCTTCTGTGCTTAGTGGATTGCCACCTATATGGTAGCTTGGGGTTACCTTGTTTTTCCCGAAGGGTATGACTATACATTTTTGGCGTTTAACTTCAGGCCATGGCTCTGGCACCAGCTATCTGTTTCCGTGAGTCCCTTCTGAAGGATATCAGTGTCTGATGCACTTTCCACTATGGCCAGTTTGCAGTCATCTGCAAACTTTGTCAGCCAAAGTCCTCCCATGTTGGCCTGTACTTCTGAGAAGTAGATGCCAAACAATAGGGGCCAAGGACCGAGCCCTGTGGGACACCACTTGTGACCGGCTTGGAGTCTGACACAGCGCCAGCAACTCTAACCCTGTGGGTTCTGTCCTTAAGCCAGTTTGCAACCCATCTTGTGACATATGGGTTTACATTTAAGCTGGTAAGTTTTTCTACAATACCCGAGTGGGGTATTGTGTCGAAAGCCTTTGCAAGGTCAAGGTAGGCTGTATGGACTGCCTTTCCCTCATCAATGGCCTTGGTGACTATTTCGAAGTCGACCAAGTTCAAAAGGCATGATCTTCCCTTGACAAAGCCAAACTGGGTCGGGTCCAATGTCTGCAAGTCCCCTATATCTTTGTTTATGAGCTCCATTATGATCCTCTCCATAGCTTTGCAGACTAGACTTGTTAAGCTTATGGGGCGGTAATTACCAGGGTCCGTGAGGCGCCACCTTTGTGGAGTGGGACCACAGTTGCCGTACGCCACTCCTTGGGCACGTATCCTGTGGTAAGGCTGAGATTAAACAGCTGCCTTATGCGGGTTTAATTCCTCATTTAGCTCGTGTAGCACACAGCCGGGGACACCATCCGGTCCCATTGATGCTGTGTTTTAGCTTTAGAGAGAGCAGCTTTCACCTGCGCATTTGAGATGTCCGGGAGGCTACACTCGGCTGGGATAGTTATCTCTCCTTTAGGGGGGGTGAAGTTTGCACTGAACCTGTCTGCCAGTATGTTGGCAATGTCTGTGGGTTCAGTGATTTTTGTATCATTTTGGACTAATTCTGAGCATATCTGTGAGTTTCCACCCAGGTTCCTAACATAGCTGAAAAAGGCCTTATGATTGTCCTTTGAATCCATGGCAATTTTTCTCTCAAAATTGGCCTTAGTTGATTTTATGAGTGCTCGTATTTTTTTACTAATAATGATCAGGGGTGACTTCCCTTTTATGGATTTTGTTCTATCATGTAATAGCTTTCTCCTCTTATTGTAAAGTTTGTTAATGGCTGGGGTCCACCAGACTGGACGTTTGCCCTTTGTGGAAAGAGTCTTGGTTTTATTTGGGATTGCCTGATCCATGCAGTCCTGGAGGTGTTCATAGAAGACATTTGTAAGGGCTTCCGCAGCTTGGGTTGTGGTTTCCTCTGACTCAGGGGCCTTGAAGGATACCACACCAGTCTTGAGTAGTGTGAAGTTTGCTTTAGAGAAGTTCTTCACTATGGTCTTTTGTTTGGGGTGGGGGCGGATGTGGATTTCCAGTGAGATTAGTTTATGATCAGATCTCACCAATGAGGGATATACTTCGGTGTGGAGCATTTTGTCCCCATGTTTGTGACAATGAGATCTAGTATATTTTCTCCTCTCATGGGAACAGTGACTAGCTGTTCCATGGCATTTGAATTTATGAACTCCAGGAACCGTTGGGCTAGAAAGTTAGGGCTTGAGTAATGTTCCCAGTCTATATTCGGTAGTTGAAGTCACCCAATATGATGGTGTTTGGAGATACATTTATACCCTCCAGTGTCTTCAGGAAGGCTGTGTGGGGTTCCTGAGTTTGAGAGGGTGGCCTGTAGCATGCTACAATTTGTAGAGCAGTTTTGCCTATTGTTAGTTGCACCTGGATGGTTTCCGAAGCTTCATGTGTTGCCACCAACCTGGAGGTGTGAGTATCCTTTATGAATATGGATACACCTCCTTTTGTGGAGTGGTCCGGGTTTTGGGGCGGAACGCATGATATGAGGTAAAACCTAATAGTGCCGGGGTGCTCTCAGGAGCCTTGAACCAGGTTTCAGTTACAGCACAGACATCGATGTTCTCCATACTGAGAAGGGCCTCGTGCGTGCATTTTGAGATTTAGACTTCTGGCATTGAGCAGCATTACCCTCAATTTCTTCCCATTTTTGTTTTCTAGGGTGGTAGGTTTAGAATTTGAGCCTTGCCTAAAAAGGCACTATGGGGTGGCAAGAGCCTTAGCCAATATCCGAATCCCAGGGTGACAGGTGCAAGCCGTCCCTTGAAGCAGCGTGGCTTGTCAAGCATGTCATCCCAGGCAGACAGACACTGGATCCCCTTTGAATGACACCAGACATTAAGCCAATTGTTAAAGCTGATCATCTTGTCTCTATATTGTGGCATCATTCTTGGTGAAGGAAGGATACTGCTCAGGGTTAGGGTCATACCTGCCTGGGCTACATAATCAGAGAGCTCCTCTATGTCTCTTTTCATGCAGTCCAGGGAGGTACGTCTCAGGTCGTTCACACCAGCATGGACAATGACTGTGTCATATTTGTACTTGCTGTGGAGTGACCCGAGTGCTTGTGTTATGTGGCGGATTCTAGCGCCCGATAGGCAGCTTACTGTGACCCTCTCCTTGTTCAGCCTGGTGAGTGGGACACAGGTATTTTGTACATTTGGGTGGGGATTGTCCTGCTATGATACTGTGTGGGGGTCGTAAAGTGCTGCTGTAACATTATTTACTGCTAAAATGGCTGGTTCTGTTATCACAGTATCATGCATCAGAATGAGTGAATGTAAAGGTAAGATAGGAATGCCATAACACAAAACCTGCTCTGTGGAACTTTACCAGCAGTTGTTGTGGAATAGCATTACATGACTGTGATAACAGAACCAGCCATTTTAGCAGTAAATAATGTTACAGCAGCGCTTTACGACCCCCACACAGTATCATAGCAGGACAATCCCCACCCAAATGTACAAAATACCTGTGTGTTCAAGGTCAAGCAAGGATGTAGGTAGGCATACTCAGTACTGGAATTGTCCAGTTTTCATGAGCATCCTGTGCTAATGTCAACAAAAAAAACACAAACTGTGCAGAAGTGAGTACATTAATATTCACAGTATAGCAGTTCACAAACAGTTCATGTGCCAAATTAAAACATCTCAATAACTATGTATGTATGGCAGCTAATTGCATAAGTAGAAAAGAAACTACATACTCCCATGTATCTTGTGTTAGCATTTGTAGGGGTGAGTACAATTCTACACTGACAACTGTCTACTGGAAGTGGCAACATTCAGGTCTGAGTACAACATTCAAATCACTGGCTACACCCCTAGCATCAGATACAAGAAGTACACCAACCTTCTGACTTACACAACGATGTCCACAGCAAACAGGCATGGTCCCCACTTTGGAAAGCTGAAAGGGCTACGCCTACCTGACCTAGCAATTTATAGCATTTGGTTGCTGTGACAGTGAGTACTGCAAGTACCACACAGCAGGCTGCATGCAATTTCCAAATGGTGGCCAACAATTGGTACAGAGGCCATCACATGCACATGTGCAGATACCTATAAAAGCAGGCTGTACTAGCTGTCCACACATGCAGTCATTTCATTGCAGGAATAGAGAAAGGAGAGAGAGAGAGAGAGAGCGTTACAGAGCAACACAGAGAGACACAGAGAGACACAGACCACAGCAACAGCAACAGGAAACAAAAAACATATAAAAGAAAATATATATGAAAAAATATATATTGAAAAAATATATTGGAAAAAATATCTTAAAAAAAATATATATTGAAAAAATATATATATTGAAAACAAAAATATATTGAAAAAAAGAAAATATATTGAAATAAAAAAAAATTGAAAAAAGAAAATATATTGAAAAAATATATATTGAAAAAAAATATATTGAAAAAAATATTCATTGAAAAAAAATATATAGAAAAAATATAATATACTGAAAAAATATAATATACTGAAAAGAAAAATATATTGAAAAAATAAGATATAAACAAAACAAAGTACAAAACACATGGAACTGACTACTACAAACACATACAAAGGAAGGTATGTAACAGGTATGTATTTACTGGCATGTAGTAGATGTTTTTGAAGAGTACTCTACATAGTTTGAATCATCCATATGTGGCAGCAGTACATATCTATGCACAGATGCCCTGCATAACTACTGCCATGGAGAAATCAGTGTGTAGCTGTGTGCAGTGGGATATGACTGTGACATATGTAGTTCAGCATTAAATGTCAAACATCTGATCCATGTTATCTGTGTTCTGTATAGTAGTGTGTACAATGTCTGTTTGGGGGAGTAGCACATACAGTTATGTAAACATGGATGTGACAGAGTAACAAATGCATGATAGTCATATTAATGTGTAGCTTAGCATTGGCAACAGCTGTACCAGGCTAGTATGGTAATTTAGCATTTGCAGCTATATATACACCCTCTAATATTATTGTGTGCTCACATGTGACACCTGTTCATGTTGCATCAAGGCCCAACAGGTCAGCCATGAGGTACATGGACTTACAACAGTGTGGTCCTTGTGTGTGTATGGCACACACATACGGAGAGATCTGTCTGTGTCAAATATATTAGCATCTGTACATGTGCATAGAGCAAGGGACATACTGCAAATGTTTGTGAAAGGTGGATATATATATGTTGTTGAAGGTTGTTATGTGCATATTTCTATGTAGGTTGTAGTGTGTGGCAAACCAGACAGCGTACAGTGCTGGTATATGACATGTGGTGGTTGAACGCTGTGGGTATGATTCGTCAGGTTTGCAGTGTTGCAGCCAGTGGGGCCTGCTAAAGCTACATGGGCTGAGAACACCTTCAATGCATTCCACACAACACTGTGCAATAATATGGCATAACTGTATACCTCACAACCTTCCCATACTTGATATTCCCACCATGAAAGGTGAACTGTATATGCGCCTATATGTATATCTATGTGTGTGTGTGTGTATATATATATATATATATATATATATATAGAGAGAGAGAGAGAGAGAGACAGGGTCATATTTACTGCAACAGATGCCTGGTGACAAAGCCATGGACTCAAGCTCAATGTTGACACTGCATTGGCATCCCTCCTTGCAAAAACTCAGTACCCATGAACTACCACATAGGTGGTAGTCTACTTAACACCAAAGGTGTGATAAGAGACCATGGGACACAGGTGGACAGTAGTCTCCCCTTTGATAGTCACAGTGCCACACTAGTCATGTAATCTGTCTACGTGGCACACATCATCACAAAAGGTGTGTCATCCAGGGAAATATAGGTCAGTGTTCCCCTCTACTCCACACACATAAAACCCATGATAGAGTACAATGCCCCATGTGGTATGTACCTCACAAGACATCTACAGCAACTGGAAAGGACAGAGACATACCTCACAAAGAGTAATACCAGCCTCAAACAGATGCCCTATGCAGACCATCTCACAAAACCACAGCTAGACTGTGTCGCATACCGTCTACCCAGAAGTGACCTCTGCCTAACATGCAAAGCTATGTGAATCCTAGAGCTGTTGGACATGCTCCACGTAAACAGATCACAATCCCTATGAGCTACACGCTCTAGGGACCTAAACCTTGTCACCTCAATAAACAGCACATGTTGAAGGGATAGATCCCTATCTCAGAGACATCCCATACTCTGGAACAAGCCACCTATCAATAGCAAACAAAGCTCCTAATTAGCAGTCGTCATATATAAACCTGATGATTGTATGGGAGATAGGAAATACACCCCGGGAATCACCTCTTTGGCTCTGCTTGACAGGGCCACGTGAAATGAAATTACCTGTGTGTCAAAGTCCAGGGTAGCATATGGCTAGACATCTATAGGTCCTAGGACCAATAGCCTATAACCTACCTATGAACCTATACACACCCGCATGTACTTGTTGCAATAATTGCTATGTGAAGTTGACTGAGTGTGATGGTGAATGTGTTGGTGAATGTGTCAGAGTTCTGTATATGTGTGATAGCTAAGTGGGAAACTATTTCTGTCATGGTATTATGTGTCCTAGCTGTGATCCCAGCAAAAGATGTGTATGCTATTGCTAGGCAGAAAAAGCAGTATTCCAGATGGTCTGACATAGTCTGTTGGTGTCGACTGGGGTGTCCCATTGTAGGCTACAGCAGTACATGTATGCTTATTGAGTGTTACTGCTGGTGAATCCAACCCCTAAATGAACTGTAGTACTACCAGAAGCTGTATGCCTAAACAGCACAGTATGGTGTATGTCCACATGTCTTGGAACCGCTGTTTTGTTTGTTCCCCGTAATCCTCACAGATGACATACCTCAGGCATAAGGTCTTGTAACTACTGGCACACAGTACTGTATGGTACACAGGTAAAGGTCATGTGGGTTGCCATACCTTTGTGTCTGGTATGTATGTCTGATGTGTGTCTGTGTATGCCTGTACCATGGCCATGGTCATATGTGTGTTACAGGATATAGGTGCTTATCTAGCAACATGTATAGTCTAGTACAGCAGTATGCCACCTATATTGATGAATGAGCACATATGTTAGGCAGGGGTTTGCCATCAATGACTAGTGTGGTATACTGGTAATACTGTAACTGGACTTTACAATCATTGCAATGGATTACATGTTACGTTATGCATTAGCTTGATATATACCCCCTGTGGCTAGGTGGTGCATTGTGTCTCATACAGTGTGCCATGTACTGTTGTATAGTCTTACATACTGGTTTATCTTTGTTGCTGTGCAAAGCATAGTTTGATATATAGAGTGTGCCAGGCACTGTCAGGCAGTTGTGGGTTAAGCACTGATATGTGGTATTGAAAGTGTGTATCCTTTGACAGCCAATAGGTTGCTATATATGGCAGTTAAATGATATCTGTACTTTAGAATGTTAAGTGTGCCACTTGACGTGCTCACACATATTGTTTCATTGTCTTCCAGAGTCATGGCCCACCATCGTAATCCATCATACAGCCCAGCAGAGGAGGAAGTGATTACAGCCACCATGGTTCAGCACTATGCCCTGCTGTTCTCAAGAACCAGCCAGGACCAGCATGAGCGGACTGCACTGTGGCAAGATCTTGTCCATAGGGTAAATGACATAGGCATGCATAACCGGACATATGAGCAGGTATGCCATCACTGCAGTGATTTAATTAGACATGTCTGGCAGCGTGCATCTGATATCCGTAGACAACAGCTTGCCACAGGTTGTGGTGTAGCCATCCATCCCCCCCTCACCAGAGTGGAGGAGCTGCTCCTGAGCCAGGTGGCTCCTGGCCAACAACAACAACTAGCATACATCATCATGGAGGCCGGAGCCACCCAGCAAGTTGACATGGAGCGTGCAGGTAACATGGCATAGCTGTACACTACTGTTATCTCTATTGGTAGATCATGCTTATGTGAGATGTGTACTGTGTAGTTACAAGATGTGGTGCCTAGTGTTGTGCAATAATAATAATTCAGAATATAATATGCAGGCTTGTGACTGTCAACAGTCGGACTACTGTAAGATTGCAAACACACAGTAGCAATGCCACAGTTGTTGCCACTGACAAACTGTCTCATATCCTTGTAGGTCCCTCTGGTGTGACAGCAAGGCAGCAGACCCATGCTGGTGAGAGTGTTCTACATTTAATATTGCTAATTAAATGTGCATGTCATAGGTGAGGTGTAGGCCATGTACACGTCACACACCAGTGCATAATGCATGCTGTGCATGTTTGCTGTGAGACTATGCACATCTCAGTAACGTGAGTATTTGCCTCAAACACATGCAATACACAAAGCATCCCACACAATTGCAGCAACACTGTAGTGGACGTTGGATAGGCAGAGTCGATACAGATGCACACAACACACATGACTGTGTCATACCCAGTACACGTTAACATGCTACACATGGTGTATTCAGACACCCGCTGTAAGGTCACACTTCAGTATCCCAAATGTCATCCGCATAGCACACATAATATACCTGAGGGGTAGAGGCCTCTCATGTGGCTGTGCAGCATTGTACAACACATACCACATTCATGTTAGGCAATGCCCTCTATTGGGCACCTTACGATCCCATGTAACAACTGGCCGTGAAATGGTGAATGTACCCATGGTACTGCAGTTCAGGTACAGCATGCTATGTGCCGGTCTGGCGCACATTAGTAGCCTTGAGTGACCACATGATGCTGCATGATGATGTCTCATGGTACTACACCCCATCCAGTTACAGTGGCCGCAGTACTACACATATCATTAATTGCTATGCACCTCAATGTTGTGTGTGCAAACATATGCACCTATACACAATATGCATAGCAATCACCATTTGTACAAAGTGACACACATGTCATGTAATGCTATTGAGTATATAGGTCACATGACACACATTGTGTATGTGTGATGTTTAATGTTGCAGATGTGTGGTAGCATGCCATGTCATGGCTGGCACTGGCATGTCCACAATATGTCCTACAATCACCATAACCACTGTACAATGGCTATGTTGAGCAATGGTATTCCATCAGGTATACATGCACCACTCATCCTGTGTGTATACATAGCATGCATGTGCTAAACCTGTGTCCACAATTATCTGCTAAAGACACAGATGCTCTAATCAGAAATGGATATCTATGTGACACACTGATACACTTCCAGCCATGGTATGTATACCTGTGAGTGATGGTGCACAGGACATTGTAGAGCTTTTAATACTTGCACAGCAATGTTGTGTCCATGTACACATTGTGTTCCAGGGTAAGGCCAATCACTGAGCAAAACACACATGCATCAAAGCCATGTATACTGTTATTAACAAGGGCTGTCTACACTCACACTGCATGCTGTTGAGCAACACACGTCCTGCATGCTGTCACGTTTGATATGACTGTTTGGCTTGTGATACTGTACCCCACCATCACACGCTATTGAGTATGTTCTAGATTTCTGGTGGTGTGTGTGTGTGTGTGTGTGTCTGTCTGTCTGTTTTAGTGAGGAGTGTATCTGTCTGCATGTGTTCATGTGTGCAGGTGTTCATGTGTGCATGTGTTCATGTGTGCATGTGTTCATGTGTTCATGTGTGCATGTGTTCATGTGTTCATGTGTTCATGTGTTCATGTGTGCATGTGTGCATGTGTGCATGTGTGCATGTGTTCACGTGTGCATGTGTTCATGCGTGCATGTGTGCATGTGTTCATGTGTTCATGTGTGCATGTGTGCATGTGTGCAGACATCATAAACAGGTCGTAAAGTGTGTTTCCTGTCTCCCTCTCACAGGTGCTGATTTTGGGCTGGTTCACTGCAGCAGGGAAACTGATGTCACTGAGCATGATAGTGATAATGATGATAGGTGTGTTGAGGCACAAGTATGTTTGCCAGGGTCTGTCACTGGGCCAACAATCAACAGTACACAAGTGTCCACCCCATCCATGCACACAGTCATACTGCCAATACATCCATCACCAATGCCCTTAGCTGAGGGACAGTGTACAGCCGGCATTGGCCAGGACAGTGTGGTATCTATGGCACATGCATCCCAACACAGCAGCCATACCCAGATGTCTGGAAGGGTACCACATAGGCAGATATCCAGGGATTCTCGTTAGAGCACTGCTGCTCATCATGCCACTGGCATATGTACCACAGGTCTTACAACCTCACGCATGTTCCAGGCTGTCATGGAGGCACAGGCACGTATGGAATGGTACACCAGACAGGGACTAAGAGCACAGAGGGCACATAACACCACCATAATTGACAGTATCCATGACCTAGCAGGTGCCATCCATCATTACACTGAGGTCACTGATAGATGTTGGGGTGAGACATTAGATGTCCTCCGCAATGTCATGTCCATGTGGTAGGACAGTGCGGGATGGTTGAGTCATTGACGTGGATGTATGCCAGCAACATCAGCAGCTGACAGTCACCACGGACGTCCGTCAAGTCACAGCCACTCCCATAGTGCCAGTACCAGCCCCAGCAATGTTGGGGGTGGGCTGTCCATAGACCATCCTAGAAGACCATGTGCACATGGCTCTGGACAGTCCCAGCAGGGACCTGGGTCCAGTGTACATCCATCTACCTCTGGGGATAGTACCCAGTCAGGCTTAGTACCTGATAGTGTCAGTAGCACCCCTGCCAGGCACAGGTACCGTATCCAAGGCCAGAGATGGTGATCTGTAAAGCCTGGCAGGTACAGTCTGTGGCTGTCCCACAAATACCTGTATATGGCAGCCACATGGTGGAACTGTGTGCATGCAGACACACACATACATAAACAAGACACCTAGGGCTACCACATACATGCACACATTACATCAACATTGGCCCATAGCAGTACTCTTGGCCGTCACACACACACACACACACACACACACACACACACACACACACACACACACACACACACACACATGTCGATTGTATGGCTCACTGTAGGCCTCTGGCAAACCAACAACACACCCTGTGCATATGATGAAACCTGTGCCACCTCCTGTCATCTGTAACATCGATGCAGGAACAGACTACCATGGTGCTGATGCACAGGGTGACTTTATAGCAGTGTAGCAATGTTAGCATGTTGTCAGCAGTAGAGTGTAATGATACGCTTGAAGGTGTAGCTGAGCAGGCATGATGCATGTAAGCTATGATTGTCAATGTAGTAATGTTTACACCAGGGTTAGTTCCAATAGTGTATTGTCTGCCCACATACCACTTGGCTGATGTGTGTAGTATTGGCAGCATGCGTTAGAGAGTGGATAGTATGTGTGAGATGTCTGTGGCACAGATTTGCAGGTGTACATTTGTGAACATGATGGAGGTGCACTGTCTGCATGCACATGCATAGTGGACACATGGGCAGGGTGACATGCCCTGTATTACACAGTAACACTCCATAATCTCAATTGGTGGCCAGTATGCATTGTACTACACACATTTCGGAACTTGACTACACATGTGTGTATGACATGGTTTGACACTGTGCTGTGGGTGATACTGTTACTATCTGTCATTGTTTTGCATTCTGGTAGTATATATAACTTCAACAGCCTGACCATAACCAATCATTAGATGATGTCTTGACAACTGACACACAGATTCAAACCCCTACCTAACTGGTTTATGATACGGCAGGAGTACGCATTTATACAACACGCTATACACATTACTGTGAGTTCTCTTTTCCACAGGTATATTTGTAGGATGGTGACATCATCAGACCTGACAACAATTAGTATACCACTTTTAAGGTGTTTGAGTACTCTCCAAAAGGTTTGCTCCTCTCCAAGAAGATCACACACAAACAGACACACACACACTTGTCAAGTGCAGGATTCAATCCCCTACCTAACTGGTTTATGATACTACAGGAGTACGCATTTACACGATGCGCTATACACATTACTGTGAGTTCTCTTTTCCACAGGTATATTTGTAGGATGGTGACATCATCAGACCTGACAAAGATTAGTATACCACTTTTAAGGTGTTTGAGTACTCTCCAAAAAGTTTGCTCCTCTCCAAGGAGATAACACACAAACAGATATACACACTTGTCAAGTCCAGGATTCAAACCCCTACCTAACTGGTTTATGATACTACAGGAGTACGCATTTACACAACACGCTATACACATTACTGTGAGTTTTCTTTTCCACAGGTATATTTGTAGGATGGTGACATCATCAGACCTGACAAAGATTAGTATACCACTTTTAAGGTGTTTGAGTACTCTCCAAAAGGTTTGCTCCTCTCCAAGGAAATCACACACAAACAGACACACACACTTGTCAAGTGCAGGATTCAAACCCCTACCTAACTGGTTTATGATACGACAGGAGTACGCATTTATACAACATGCTATACACATTACTGTGAGTTCTTTTTTCCACAGGTATATTTGTAGGATGGTGACATCATCAGACCTGACAAACTGGGTTACATTAGGTGACATTGGGTGGACTACATAGAAGGAATGTCTAAACACTTTGGCCATGTGATCATCAAAGGAGAGTTTACTATCTAGCTGTGTCCCCAGGGCCTCCATGACTTTCTCCATACATACTGGAGTACCACCTATGTGGTAATTTGTTTGCACTTTGTTTTAGCCAAAGGGGATGACTATGCATTCTTTGGCATTCTTCTTGGGGCATTGTTTTGACACCAGGTATCTGTCTCTGTAAACCCCTTCTGGAGGATGTGTGTCAGCCATAGAGTCAATTATGGACCACAGTTAGCAGTCATCTGCAAACCTGTTCAGCCATAATCCTCCCATGCTTGCCTGTACCTCTGAGCAGTGTCTACTGAACAGATGGGGTCCCAGGACCAAGACCTGTGGGATGCCATTTGTGACTGTCTTAGAGTTGGACATGGCACCCACAACTCTGAACATGTGTGTTTGATCTGTGAGCCACTTGGCCACACATCCTGTGACATAGCTGTTGATGTTCAGGCTGGTAAGTGTGCCCATGATGACAGAGTGGGGAATGGTGTAAAAAGTCCTTAGTGAGGTCCAGGTGGGCTGTGTGGACTACTTTCCCCTCCATCTATGTCCTTGTTAACTGTTTGAAGTAAGTCAACTATGTTTAGGAGGCAGGATCTGCCTTTAACAAGGCGAGGTTGTGTAGAGTTCAGTGTCTGGAGGTCCCCAATGTCTCTGTTTATGGGTTCCATGACAATTTGCTCAATAGCTTTGTAGACCAGGCTGAATAGACATGAGAGAAGGCAATGGTTTCCAGGTTCTGTTGTGGCACCCCCTTTGTGGAGCTGGATGACTGTTAGTGTAGGCCATTCTTTGGGTACATACCGTGTGGTACGATTGAGTCTGGGCAGTGAATGTAGGTGAGGGTGTAGTTCCTTTTGTGTCTCGTGTAAGATGCAGCCTGGGACACCATCCAATCCCATTGATGCTGTATTCATGGCTTTGGAGAGGGCTGTCTTTACCTGCATGTCCATGACGTCTGGGGCTCTGCATCCTTCTGTGATGGACACAGGCCCTTTTGGGGGTAATGGGGGGAAGTTTACACTGAACTTGTCCCCCGGTATGTGGGCAATGAAAGTTGGTTCAGTGTATTCCTTGCCATTTGTCAGTAGCTGACAGCATATTTGGAAGTTGACACCTACATGTCTGGTATAGCTACCACAGGCTTTGTGGTTGTTATTCTTACAGTCCTTGGCAATTTGTCTTTTGAAAGTGTCCTTGAATTATTTTATGAGCGATCATTGCTTCTTCCTAATAATGATCAGTGATGCCTTTCCTTTAGTGAAGTTGGCTCTATCAGGTGTTAGTTTCCTCCTTCTGTTGTCTAGCTTATTTATGGGCAACGACCACCAGATTGTTTTCTTATTTTTGGAGGAGTGCATCTTGGTTTTATTTGTGATGACTCGATCCATGCATCCCTGTAGATGCTCATAGGATGCACTTGTAACTGATTTGGCAGATTGTATACCATTATCCTATAGCAAGAGGTCTTTGGAACTTTCCACTTTTGTCTTGGGACGTGTGCAATTTGCTTTTGAAAATGTCTTCACGGTGGTTTCATTGACTGGGTGGGGGGGTGGGATGTGGATGTCCAGTGTGATTACTTTATGATCTGATATTACCAGTGAGGGTTTTATCTCTATTGTGGAACACTGGTACCCCATATTGGTGATGATCATGTCCAGTATGGTGTCACCTCTAGTGGGCATGGTGACCAGCTGTTCCAGGGTGTTAGAGCTTTTAAACTCTGGGAAACATTGGGCAAAGGACGTTGTACACAAGTAATTCTCCCACTCAATGTTTGGGTAGTTGTAATCACCTCATATAATGGTGTTTGATAAGACCTTTATATTTTCCACTGTTCTCAGGAATACTGAGTGAGGTTCCTGTGACAAGGTAGGTGATCTGTAGCAGGCTACAATCTGATGAGCAGCTTTGCACAATGTTAGTTGCACTTGCATGGTCTCCAAGGCCTCATGCTGTGCCACTAACCTGAAGGTGTGGGTATCCATAAGGTAAATGGGTACACCCCTTCCTTTTGTATTTCACTCGTGGTTTTGTGTCCAAAGGTCAGAGGGATTGTGAGTGTTTTACGTGGAGCATGTCCAACAGCCCTGCGTTTGACATAGCTTTGTATGTTAGGCAGTGAACACATCTGAGTAGGCGATATGCAAGGGAGTACAGATGGAGCATTTTGAGATGGTCTGTGTATGGCACTAATGCTGTTTGTGAGGTATTGCTGCAGGCTTTCCAGTTGTTGTAGTTGCCTTGTGAGGTACATAGCAAAAGTGGCGTTGTATTCTATTATAGTTCTAGTGAGTGATGAGTAGTGGGGAACAATGTCCTCTTCTATTCTGCATGAGACACATTTTGTGATGAGGTGTGCCACATAGCAGGGTTTCCTGACTACTGTGGGGATGTGACTATCACAGTTGTGTCCAGTGTCTACCTGAGACCCAAGGTCTCTTGTCACACTTTCAGTGTTAAGTATACTACAGCCTATGTTGTAGTTCATGGCTACAGAGTTTTTAACAAAGGGGATGACAATGCACTTTTTGGCATTGAGCTTGAACCCATGACTTTGACAACAGCCTTCTGTCTCAGTGAGGCCCTTTTGTAGGATGTCCACATCTTTAGTGTTTACAATTATGGCTCCTAGTTTGCAGCCCTCTGGAAACTTCAGTAGCCACAGACCTTCCATGTTAAAGTTTACTTCAGGGAAGTAGACACTAAACAGGACAAGACACAGGATTGGACCTTGTGGTACTGTACTCATCACTGGTCCAAAGTCATACTTGGAGTCTGCTACTTTCAGTCAGTAAGCCTGTTGGCAGCACATCTTGTGACATAGCAATTTATACCTAGTTTAGTGCATTTATCTATACTTTCAGAGTGTGGGGTGGTGTAAGCCGTGGCAGGATCAACATAGGCTGTGTGAACCACCTTACCCTTGTCAACGGTTCTGTTGACTGCTTCAATGTCATCTATCAGGTTTAGGTGACATGATCTGCATTTTACAAACCCAACATGGTTGTGGTCCAGGGTTTGGGGATTACAAATGTATTTTTTTATGTGTTGTATGATGATACATTCCATGGCCTTGAAGAGCGGGCTCATTAGGCTAATGGGGCACTACTTCCTGGGGTCCGTGGTGTCTCCACCCTTGTGTAGTGGGATAACCATCACTGTGCACCATTCAACAGGCACAAAGCATGAGGTGAGGCTATGACTGCACATGGTACATCAGTGTGGTGCCTGTTCGTTCTGTGGTTTGTGTGGAACACAGCCTGTGAAGTTATCCGGTCCCATGGCTGCTGTGATACTGGCTTTGGAGAGTGTTTTTTTTTACCTATGCAGCTGTGATGACAGCAACTTTGCAGTCTTCCATTATAGAGATGTGCTCTTTCATGGGTGAGAGGGGGGTACAGTTAACACTGATCCTATCTGCCAGGATGTTGGCAATATCAGTTGGGTCTGTATATTTAGTGCCATTGAGCTGTAACTCAGAACAGATTTGAGTGTAGCCATGACATGGACCTGTCTGATGGGCAGAGATCTCCTGAGTAGACAGTATGCAACAGAGTACAGATTGGGTTACATTCAGTCTTGTTGCATGGGGAAACTGTTTGAGGCCAGTAATCATCTTGTTAGGGTACTTCAGTGGTCTTTCTGGCTGCTGAACTTGCCTAGTCAGATTCATCGCAAGTGTGTTGTGGTACTCTCTGACGGGTCTGATGACTGATGAGTACTGGGAACCTCCTTTGACCTACATGCACAGACCTTGGCAGTTTGTGTGAACACATAGCATGATTTTCTGACAACTTTGTGAATGTGTTTCTGAAAGTAGAGATGTCTATCCACATTTGTTCATAGATCCCTTATTATCACCTCTGTATTTGGCATACATGTGTGAGCATGCCCAGTATGACCTTTCAGTATGTTGTTGCCTGACATTTGCTTCGTTTTTTAAGTGTGTGAGCATGCCCAGTATGACCTTTTATTGTGATGCTGAATGAAATCCACTACATTTGTTGGAGTGTGTGAGCACGCCCAGTATAGACATTTATACTTTATGTGTATGGAAAATCAAGTTGTATTTTTACAGCAGGCCTCACCTTTGTGTCATAGATCAACAGGGATCATGCTGTGCCTGCAGGGCTTCCATGAGACACTTTGCATAGACTTATCAACATTTCTACATACAGGGGGACAGCTATTCTTTGTACATTTCTACCCAGGGGCACACTTGATTGTTACTGTGGGTGTACATACGATGAGGGGTTCACCTGCCACTTATACACATTTGCTATGCCTGCACTGCTATGTACGGTACACCATTTCAGTCTGTACTGTTGCCTATCATACTGGCTTGAGGCATACTACTGTACTACACTTCTTAGCGTCCAATGCCACATATATTAGATTGCAACTTCATAGCCTACAGAATCCACATCACACCGCCTGGCCTGATGTTCTCTGTCTGCATAGGCCTGTGGGGGAGGTTACCCATATGCGTCTTTAAGGGCATGTTACAGCATTTCTTTGTGTATGCATTACTGTACCATTGTCCTGTTGTGTCTGTGCTACTGAAATGCTATCATGGCTTAGTGGTTCAGTACTGTGACTATAGTGCACAGTATCCTGGGTTCGAGCCCTGTCACTGCTTTTTATTTTCATGCTGGGCATTCCAGACTGCTTAAGGGACAGTAAAGCTAATATGAGCATGTTTACTTGTCTTTGCTCAGCTTTGCACGACTTTGCCCGACCTTGCCCAACATTGCTCAGTGTTGCCCAACATTGCGCTACTTGGCACGTGCAATTTTGTTTACATATACTAAATATTGGAAAATGCTGCTTAGCACTGCTTTATATTGCTTAAAACATGGCAATCATGCCCCCGCTGGTGCTGCAGGACTGCCTATGTCGGATGCACATACTACACTCCCTATACATGTTTGGAAACAGGTAGTGTCAAGTGAGGCATCTCTTTTATTTTATGTGCAAGTCAGAGAGAGGTATCATTTCCAGGGTTCCTACTGAGCCAGTGTATGTGCTATGCGTTGCCTCTTTGCCAAGGCATACTGGGCACGCCTCCTTCTGCCTGCTGGAGCAGGCTCAGGTTGTTCCTCTGAGTCACACTGTGCCTGTGCAGGCCTTGGCAATGGTGGGGGGCTGTTTGGCCCTGCCCCATGCTGTTCCTGCTGCAGCTGTTTTCGCAGGATCATATTGTGTAGCATGGCACATACCATGACAATTTGGGTACATGTAGTTGGTGAGTGCTGCAAGGCTCCACCAGATGTGTCCAGGCAATGGAACCGTGACTTGAGCATCCCAAACACACGCTCGATTACATTTCGTGTTTGTGTGTGTGCCTCATTATGGAGTTCTTGTTCAGGTGTGTGTGCATTTCTGATAGGTGTCATCAGCCACTACTTCAGTATGTATCCAGCATCCCCCACTAAGTGACCATCAGGGATGTCCTCATTGGCAAATGTCTGGTACAGCTGCATCAGATGCCAGATATGGGAATCATGGTAGCTTCCAGGGCAGCCAGCACACACATTCAGTATTATGCCCTGGGCATCACACACGACCTGGCAGTTGATGGAGTGGAAGCCCTTGCGGTTGATGTAGGCCCTACCCCGCTCACAGGCTGGTGCTTTGATGTGTATGTGCGTGGAGTCAATTGCACCCACTACCTCAGGGTATTCCGCTATTTGCTGGAAGAGACGCATATTGCTGGCCAATACCTCATGGAAATTGGGGAAATATACATGATCACTGACATGTGCTGACATGGCATTCAGGAACTGGTGCAGTACCCTGGATGCTGATGCCTGCGAAATCCCCATCATATCACCATCTGGTCTCTGGAAGGTACCTGTTGCTAGTATTCTTAGGCCAACACATACCTTGGTTTCCTCTGGGATGGGTTCCCCTCTTTTGGTTTTGTGTGTGAGGTGTGGCCTGCACAGTTCAACAATTTGCTGCAGGAGCTCTCTGTCCACTCTATAGCACTCCACTATCTCCAGCTCATGTAGCCCCTGGTAGGTTACCCTGGGTCTGTACAGTCTTCTCCGTCTCCTCACTGTGGGTTGCTCAGCAACATTCGCAATGGCACCACCCTCAGCATCTTGCACATGTTGCCTTATAATAGCAATGGCAGCCCCTAACATTTTTTTGTCTTAGTTAAGCTTTTTAAGTTTTCACTTATCTTTGTATACTGCAGTGTTGCAGTGTTTCTGAGTAAAACATAGGGGAATGTTGTTTGCAGAGTTTTAAGTGCTGGGCTGGGCTGGGCTAGTGTACTGCCTGTGTAATTGGCTGATTCTGATTGATTTCACCTGGCAGCTCTGCTAGTTCTCCTTGGTTAACTTCCTACTACTACTTTTCCTATCTTTTGCCTTTCTGTTTCCACAGGGGTCAGCACCTCACAAACAAGCACAAACATGCGCACACAAGCGCACATGCGCGCACACAGCCTTACACAGGCTTACACATGCTTAGGCGGGTGCACATCCGCACACACAGGCTTAGACAGCCTTACACAGGCTTACACGGGCGCACACATGCGCACACAGGCTTAGACGGGTTTGCAGGCATGCACACGCCTGCACACAGTGTAAGCATCTTTGCAAGAAACTTTGGTGGTAGCCACGGCGTACACCTTTGGTTTCCGGGTTTCAGTTCAGACAACTGTAGATATGCCTCTTCCAGTACTGAGTAACTCACAGCAAACGCATGCCACTCTGCTCCAATAAGCTTAAAGTCTTTGATACATACCCCCCCTCATGATGTCACCTATCTTTTACTCTGTTACTCCCCTAATCCTACTCTTACACTCTAGGGACATGGTTCACATGGCAGGGAAAAGTGGGATTCACTATCCTTATACTCATTTGCATAGGATTGCCTACTAATGCTTGGTTACATCTCTCAGTCTGAGCTTCCCCCCTTAGCAACCACTACTCAGTAGCCATGTTGTCTTCAGCCTGACATTCACTTGCATGGCAGATGGATATTTTTAATAAAATGCTTATTTTTGGCTTTTATTTTTTTTTTTTCTGTTTTTTAGAGCGCTGCACGTTTGCTCAGCGCTGCACTACGCTTAAACATCGGAGATCGGGGGAAAAAATATTTTTTATTATTTTGCAACACATATAAATGCCAATGGCCTTATATTTGGCCATTGGCATGCTTCCTCAACTGGATGCATCCTTTATTTGGAGCTGTCATTGCTCCATTTTGCTATTTGCAGAATGGTACTCAGTTACCAACTGAATACATTTCTGCAAATTACACTACTCTTACTCGGACGGGTTAGTGTTTCCTGGATTGCAAATTTACCTCATTTGCATAGCTTTCAGCAACAAATGAGGTAATTTGCATAACCTAACACTGTCCGTGCAAGAGTTGTTTTAGGAGCTCTCATGCACGCCCCTGCCGGCTGTTCCTGGATCAGTCGGCAGACATATTGGCTGTCTGGAGTCTTACTCTACTCTTAGACTTCGTGCAAGCCTTCGTGAATCCGGCCCAATAAGATATGCAGGGATTTATTCCATAGAGTTAGTCAACCAAATGGTATAACTTCTAAGCTTTACTATTCAGTTGTTATGTATAACGCATATATATGTTATACCCATTTTGTTACACATTGCATTCATTTTGTAATGCATTGCATTAAGTTAGCAGTCATAATGTCATACTAAACAATACCGGGTTTCACAAACCAAGGTCTAACCTTAAGGCCACACAACTATGTAGAAAATAATGCTCAGTAGGTGGGAATGCAAGATTCCCATAAGTGCCACAGCAAATGAATTATGATTACTGTTTTACAGGAAAGGTAACCTGAAATTCTTTCAGCTTGTTTGTTTTAAGAAAATATTTTAATGCTGTTTTTGTATTCTGATGAAGAAATCAGGAATACAAAATGGAGTACAGCTAATGAGAAAATTTACTCGAATTAAAAAATTTAATCCTTTTGAGAAATGTTTGAATTCCTTAGAAAGTGCTTAATGTCATTTCTTTATTTTCTGCAGATATGATAAAATAATGTAAAATACCATTAAGACTTGCAGAATGTCAGGGTATACAGTTAAAGAACACTCATGCTGCTGGCAGATGGGCAGTACACATACTGCTGGGAGAGGGATAACATGCATACTGTTGGCAGGGGACAACACATATGCTGTTTGCAGAGGGACAACATGCATGCTGTTGGCAGAGGGGCAACACACATGTTGTTGGCAGAGGGGCAATGCGCATGCTGTTGGCAGAGGGACAACATGCATGCTGTTGGCAGAGGGGCAACACGTATGCTGTTGGCAAAGGGACAACATGCATGCTGTTGGCAGAGAGGCAGCACACATGCTGTCGGCAGAGGGGCAACACATATGCTATTGGCAGAGGGACAACATGCATGCTGTTGGCAGAGGGACAACATGCATTCTCTTGGCAGGGGGCAACACTCATGCTGCTGGCAGAGGGGCAACATGCATGCCATTAGCAGAGGGGCAGCACCCATGCTGTTGGCAGAGGGGCAACATGCATGCCATTGCCAGAGGGGCAACACGCATGCTGTTGGCAGAGGGGCAGTCACACGTACCCTATGAAATCTAGTTGTGCTGTCTCTGTATTGCTCCCCAATCAACAGATGTCATCCAAATAAACAGGCAATGTTTGGAGTTGCAGTGACACTGCGCCCTAGACTGGCCACCCCATTCTCCTAAAAAAAACCAGCAGGAATCAGAGTTTTGCCCTACCTCCTCACTGCTTGAGTTGCAATCAGAATCATCAGCTACCTTTGCACTGCGAGTGCTCAGTATTCCAAACATGTAGCAAGTAATATTCCTCAAAGCCAACCCCCTCACCATTCAGTGACTGAATTTATGCATCTGTCTTCCCACTTAACTGTCAGATATAAACTGTCAACAGATGGTACCCATGTTGTGCCCACAAACACAACATACATGATCAGAGTCCCAATCTAACAAGCCTGTTCTCAGTATCATATATCTGTTTGAATAATCCCCAACCTGATATCCCCCACAGTGGCAACAGGCAAAGCCCCAATACTTACAAACCCAAACCTATCCCACTGGTCAGTGGCTCCTATAGCTACTCCAGAGCTACTCCATAGCTACATGATACTTCTCCTGTTTTTTTTTTCAAGAAGTCATCCAGACTCTCTGCTATGTGAGTCCCACAGATAGCACCTCCTCCCATTGAAGTTAGGCTGCACCACATACCTAAATTATCCTATAATAATGCGAACAAAATGCAAAGGTTTAGGCTGTGCCACATACCTAAATTTTCCTATCATAATGCAAAGGTGTGCATCTCAACAGTAATCAGTAGGACAACCAGCCTAGGCTACTGTGTTGGATGCCCTACACAATGCCATGCTACAGGCAGGCTTTCTCCCAGAATGCACCTCAAAACTCACCATTGGGTAGAGCCAGCTCCTCTTGCAAAGAGGGATTAAGTCCAGAATTTAACACCACTGGATATATTCGGATAGTGGTCCTGGGCACTGGGAGGAGATGGCATTAGGGAAGTGGTCAAGAAGTAGCAATTATCAGCTCTCCCACTTCAGAGCTTGCATTATATAGGGTGGCACAGACAGGGGGTTGGCATTTGTGGAAACACAAATGCCCTTCCGGTGGCATACTATTGCGAATGTCACTTTGGGCCTGCTGGAAAGACATGGGTGCAGACAAAAAAATTTCCCAACTATCACAGTGAATGTCAGCAGCCGACTATTGCATCTCAGGAGAAACAAATGGACTGCTAGGAATGAATGGGTCAGTGAAGTAATTGAAGGAGCAGATGAATGGCAATTGTGGAGCTGAGGTTCAAAGATAATAATAATAATAATAATAATAATAATAATAATAATAATAATAATAATAATAATAAAACACTCCCTATTGAGGTTGTAAAATGAGAGATCCTGGTGTCCCATGCCATATGCAAAATTTCATGAATTCAGACTTTTATTTTATTTTCTCTCCCTGATTTGATTAAAATGTTAGCAGATTTAGGTTTTAGTCTACTTTCTGCTTCTGTGTGTAAGGGTTAGCCATTCTGTATGAGGAAACTGGGCTGAAAGGCTTCTAAAGAGGTTTTGCTCAGAAAGATATTATGAGGGAATCAGTCTTTGAAGGATGGTGTACAAATAAACAGTCTGTGAAAGAAACCACTAAAGGCAGAGTATAGGACATTTTCTTGTTGAATTTTTAGTTCACTAGATTACACATTTACAAAGCTCTGAGCTTCTAGTCATATTTTACTCTTACATTATATCCTGTCTTGATTGGTTTGTGATTCTCTGATATTGTAACGTTTCGTCAATGCTGCTTTTTATGCCCTATATATAATCTTTATTTTGCACCCTAAGGGAGAACATATAATACAATAGTAATTTTGTTTTACAACTCAGTTTCATATCATAGATATGATGGGAGAGAAAAAGAATCCAGACGTCATTTAGATGTGTATCTTCTGGGAAACCTATGTTATAACCCAGGTACACAGAAAGTTCTTAACTGAAGCAGGTGGGCAGATACATTGGGATTGTAGGCATCTCTGCTGAGTTTATCAGCTGGTAGCAGCGTCTATTTTAATAGGGCCTTCCCTCTCACGTACATAAAAAACACACAGAGCACAGGTACACAAATATGGCACTGATTGCCATATACTGCCTTTATGTAGTCAGTTTCTCCACAGTTAAGCATGAGTTTGTGATGTGATGTGTGTGTGTGTGTGTGTGTGTGTGTGTGTGTGTGTGTGTGTGTGTGTGTGTGTGTGTGTGTGTGTGTGTGTGTGTGTGTGTGTGTGTGTGTGTGTGTGTGTGTGTGTGTGTGTGTGTGTGTGTGTGTGTGTGTGTGTGTGTGTGTGTGTGTGTGTGTGTGTGTGTGCGTGTGTGTGTGTGTGTGTGTGTGTGTGTGTGTGTGTGTGTGTGTGTGTGTGTGTGTGAGTGTGTGTGTGTGTGTAAATTTAAAACATGTAATCTCAATCTAGTAGTTTAAATGCCACCTTGGGTCTCCCCTGAAAAGAGGTCACTAGCCTAATGGGACTAACCAGGTCAACAAAGTATAAATTAATAAATCGGTCATCAAAGCGTGGCAGGGAGCAATACTGCAGCTGTGGTTGCATGCACTGTCAGATGGACAGTTCTCCACAGATTGTTGTAAGGCATGTTAGCCACAGCAGTTCAGCCAGCTAGCAACATAATTACAGTGTGCACTTGTGAGTTACTACTACTGTTTCTGAGAGAAATAATCCTACTGTTTAGAGTTCTGCCATTCCTGGTGATTAGGACAGTGGACTGGAGAATATTTCCTTACAGCTGATTTTAATGGTGGGTGTAACCATGATTTCTGAGACAGTGGTCAGCAGTGGTGATTTCAGCCTGTAGCAATTCATATGTTCTTCCCATGTGGATGTCTAATATTGTATACTGAGATAAATTCTGACTGCTTTAATATACAGAGAAACAGATGCATGCTTTATAACATCAGATGTGGGCATGCTACACCACAGGATCTTATTACAGCAGTAAATAGCTACAGTTATGTTGTCCTGACACAGCATTAAATATATACTATGTTTCTAGTTCAGATTCTTTTCTTAAGAATTTGTCAGGTTGAGACGAATTACTAGACTTTGAGTGAAAACTGATTTATATGGCAGATAAATTAAGGAGGACTCATGTGGGCAGCCGGTCTTTTATTAAAGACTATGGCTTTGCTCAGCAAACAAATACCGCAAAACTGTTCTTAACAGAAATTTGAAACTTCTCATAGGGCAATAAATGCACATAAAATGATTTCATAGTTTCTCCTTGTAAAACTGGTTGTAAATTAATGCCTACTTTCTGAAGGGAGGCAAAGTTTTCATTTACATGAAGTAACATGTCATGGGGTATCTGCATTTAAGTAACAATGTAAATAGAGTGTGATTGTCTATTATCTGTCTCTGTGTCAGTCCATGAGAAACAAAAAGCTTTGCTCAAAGGGTTTTGTCATGTTAACAAAATGCAGTCAAATAATCTGTAACTAACGTTTTAATAATGATAGAGAATGTATGTCAAGCTGTGTGCACTGAAGTTAAGTTTTCACACTGCTTCATAAAGTTTTCCTTTATCTGTGCCAGGTCTTGTGGTTTGGGGTTCAGTAGCTACACCATCTGTGATTTAAAGCAGTTTGCACAAAACATATGTTAGAAGAAACAAACAAATGGCCTTTGAGACTGACCCACGCTACAGCACAAAATCTTTGCCCAAATTGTGGATTTTCTACACAGGAAGGAAAATCCCAATAGATTATGGCAAACCACATGTGCACTGTCAGAGGCACCAAAATTTTGTGGCAGCTCATAACATTTCAATTAAATATGTTCTGTAAATATACACCGATGGTTTTATAGTATCCTTATTTAAAAAAAAAAGAACATCAAATCAAGTTAAAAAATTAAAACCCACTTCTGTTTCAAACAAAAATAGTCATTTGTTAGAAGAATTGGAGTACATACTTGCAAGAAAGATTTTAAGTAACTGTGAAACACACATTATAGTATATTTAATTTTTGTAGTATATAAAGCCAAATTATTTATCTGCCTTACCAGCTTCTTCTGTGTGGAGGCATGCGTGAATGGGTATGCCTTCGTTGAAGGTTGTGCGTCAGGGCTGGTAACTCGGCACGTAAAAATCCACTACCAAACATTAGCGGACCGGAGTTCCGCTGTGGCGACCCCTAACCGGGATAAGCCAAAAGACACAACAACAACCAGCTGTAGCACTGCACATAACCTTGTGAGGGGACTGACTCTTCCCAGAGAAGATATGCCTCATTGGAGCATCTCCACTTTGGACCACTAGTGGGGTTGCTGACCTGAAAACATTGGGCTATGATATTGCCTGGAGGCTCAGAGGTTTCTTATGCCCTACATTTCCGTCTTATTGCCTATTGAGTATGCAGTGTGCGTGGGCAGAGCTTGAGATACTGCACCTGAGTAGACATGCATCTGTGCAGCATGTTCCAGATTCAATGCATCTCAGTGCTTAGTAAACAACAACATGTACCTTTCAACCTAGCCTAGCACCTGGCCAATGACACATTTCACCTGAGCAACAAGACATAGCAACCACCTTCCATCCTTGAGGTGGCTGAGCTCACAATGATTACTCATGCTAATATCTCTTGCTGGTTCCACTTGCTCCAACCAGGCTTACTATTCAAAGATGGTTCACCAATACTGCAGTTATGACACAAGCTCTGTTCCTCAAAGCAGTGTGAAACACAAATGTTTGCCAGTGCAAGCACCATATTTATCCAAGGGTTAGAGTGAAACATAATTAGCAGATTACTGGAAACCTACAAAGATAGCATTTGTGAATGAAAGGGAAGTACAAGACCCATCTACTCTATCGCCACAACATGACTAATGCACAGTCTCTTATATCTGTCTATGCAATTGTCCTGCACCACTCCTGTCACACGTGATCTAAGCATTCACTACATATCTAGTAAAGTACCAGTACTACTTCAACAGTTTTAAATAGTCACTGATGCAAGTACAAGTGGACTGGCATTTACATCCATGCATGTAGCACTACAGCTATATATGTCACAGACACTGCAGTCTTGGTATTATGTGTATATGCAGTTTGTACTTAATCCCTGTGCTTTGCACAATAGTTGAAAATGTATATGTGTGTGTGTGTATATACATATATATATATATATATATATATATATATATATATATATATATATATATACATATGTATTCACTACTGAATCCAAAAATTACACAATCCCGAAGCCCAAAATACTGAGACTATAAGCCCGAAACTCCACATTACCGAAATGTTAAAAGCGCGAAATTCAAAATCGCAAAAGTACTACATACATACAGCACACACACAAACATACACACAGCCTCCCCCATAACCAAACAAACCACCCTATACTAAAGATAAACAGGGGGGCTTCGCCCCCCCTGCACCCCTCATGTGGGGGGTTGTGCCCCCCACACCCCCCCCTCTTTAATATTCTAACTCTGAGATCACACAAACATACACACAAGGTAATCTCACACCCACACATTACAGCCCCTCACACACACACACACACACACACACACACACACACACACACACCATAGTCACAACACACAGTTACACACACACTAAAGCCCCTCACAAACACACTTACACACACATACTTACCTGAACCGCAACACCAGAAGCGCTAACTCAAAATCCCTTAAAATCAGGATTTTGAATTTCGCACTTCTGGTCTTTCGGTAATGTGGGGTTTTGGCTATATATATATATATATATATATATATATATATATATATATATAAATATATATATATATATATATATATATATATGGGTCTAGGACATTTTACTGAATGCACATTTCACCGAAAGTCAAATTAGTGTGCACTTTTCACTGAAAGCTCAATTCACTGAAACACATTTCACTGAAAGTTATATTTGGCCTTTTCCCCACTCTAGTGCGACCTGGAGTTAGTATATATAGTAAGGGGGGGCACCACCCCCCCACATCGGGGGGGATGTGGGGTGTCGTAGCCCCCTACATATTTTAAATATTTTGAACTATATACTACATACATGGATACTTCCAATTCCAATATATTGCTCTTTTCCGAACATAATATATACTTAAAATATGTGGAGGGTAAGCCCCCCACAGCCCCCTGATGTGGGGGGTGGTGCCCCCTACACCCCCCTTACTATATATACTAAGTCCAGGGTCGCATTACAGTGGGGAGGAAAGGCCATATATAACTTTCAGTGAAATGTGTTTCAGTGAATTGAGTTTTCAGTGAATTGCCCTTTCAGTGATTTGTGTTTGGTCATTTGAGTTTCAGTGAAATGTGCATTCAGTGAAATGTCCTAGACCCATATATATATATATATATATATATATATATATATATATATATATATATATATATATATATATATACATAGGACCAGCCTTAAATGAAATGGAGCCCTAAGCAAAGGCCTGTGTGGTGTCACACCCACTGATCAATGTCCACTGGTTTATTGCTGCATATCCAATGTCTCAACCCCTTGTCCTGGCCTCCCTCCACCATCCAAACTGGTTACTTTTTTCTTGTTTTTGTTTTTTTTGTTGTTTTTTTGGGGGGGGGGTTGCACTTTGTCTTCCTCTTTATCTTTTTCTTCCAGCCACTCAACACACCCTGACTTGACAAGACTGCCCTGTAGCAACTAAGGAGGAGATACAGAGGATTAAGATCTGGTTGCCATTCATAACCCATTTATTATGTTCAAAACATGGACGCCAAGAAATTCGCCTCAAGAGCAAAACTCGAGAGGTGAATCTCGGTATCCATGTTGAGAACTTATAATTGAATATTATCATCGGAGACCCCATCATAATTCTTTGTAGTACATGGGGCTTAATTTGCTCCATGTACTACTAGTTACAGTAAAAACAGAAAAAATGCTATTTTATCAGCTTTCAAAGCCATAAAACACTTAGAAAGTGTTGTCAGAAAGCCAGTGTAACAGTCCCTTATGTTAACACTCACTTTGCCATGCCTCTAAACTGTCCATATTTTCACAGAATGTCCATATTTTTGCCTCATTTCTTAGGTCTGTTCCTCATAAAGTTTGTGATTTTAGACTAATCACAGAGGATTGAGGTCACTGAATAGTGACATACATTTCATTTTCAGAGTTTGGATCCTTCAGAGAAAATGCAGGCAAATGCACATCTTGTTATTCTAGCTATATTCTAAGTTTGTAAGAGAAAGGGATACCTTATCAGTATGGACAGCAGGCAGAACCAAATCTTTTTTCCTGACACTGTTATTTGCTGGCTCATACTTGCAGATTTTACAGTGTAGAGCTAGACCAAATCCTAACAACTTAAAGAGAGGTTGCTTAACATTTGTCAAGATCAGGTCTCATGCCACTGTAGTGCTTAACTAATTTGTCTTTTTCTGAATATCAGAGAGTAATCACTGCTGTCCGTGCATTATAATTGAATTAAACAGGGGGATCTTGGGACCACTATACTTCAAGAAGCCATACAGTTCTGGGTGCTCAGAGGTACATTTTGGAGCATTTTTCTTCATCATTGTGATCCAAAGATAGACGCAACAAAATCATGAATAAGGAAAAATTCACTCTTTTCTGTTTTTCCTTTCAAATAAGAACTAAATTATGTCCAAAGCTTAATATTCAAAGCTGACAAAACAATACTCTCCAGTAAACTGAACAGATAAATGCTTGTGAGGATACAAAATCATTATCTGGGAATAGCAACTACTTCCTACCACTCAAAAAACTGCTCTACACCTCTGTCATATTAAATTGTAATGAGAGTAAAAGCCACAATCATGCATTTCAAGTTGTTGCTATCATACATATGTTTGGCATGCTGCTAATCCATGCCACCTCACCCCTACCCAAAAAACAACTATTTTTTTGTGTGCCCCCTCTGGTGTTAGATTGATGGAACAGTGAAAGAACAAATGGCTACAGTAACATATTTCAACTTGCTGCTGTATGATGTGTGTGTGTGTGTGTATATATATATATATCTATATATATATATATATATATATATATATATATATATATATATATATGGGTCTACTACCGTAGATCAAAATTACACTATTTCAAAATACGGAAGTAGTGTCCCACTAATGCAGAAGTGCACTTCAACGAAAGTGCACTTTCGCAAAAATCACTAGAACAAATGAAGGGTTAGGGCTTGGGTAATGGATACTGGATAGCTAGTAGGGCTATCCACTATCCTTAACCCAAGCCCTAACCCTAAGGTATGTGACTACCACACCACAGTGCAGGAAATTATATTTCCTCCACTGCGCAGTAGTTACGGACCTATTTCCTGTACTGTGGTGCAGTAGTCACGGACCTTAGTGTTAGGGCTTGGGTTAAGGATAGTGCATAGCCCTACTAGATCTCCACTATCCTTAACCCAAGCCCTAACCCTACGGTCCATCACTACCACACCACATGGCAGGAAATATCCCATTCGACATAGTGACTTTTGCGAAAGTGCACTTTCGCTTAAGTGGGAAACTACTATCGTATTTCAAAATAGTGTAATTTCGATCTAAGGTAGTAGACCCATAGATATATATATATATATATATATATATATATATATATATATATATGGATCTAGGACACTTGCTCGAAAAAGCAAGTGTCTGAATCCATATATACAGATCACAGTTTAACGAAAGCACTTTAATTGAAAAAGCGCTTCCGTTAAAATGTAAAAAAAAAAAAAAACAAAACCACTAAGTAAATGTAAAAAAGTAAAAAAAGTAAAACCCCCCACCCACCCCTACTTAAATATTCTCACTGCAAGGTCACACTACAGTGGAGTAAAGGAATATTCCCCTTACTTGCACCGCAGTGCGACCGGCACACCACTCACACATACTTGAAATTGCTGCTTCGATGAACAGAAATTTTGGGTATGTGTGAGCGCAAATTTGACTTACATATATATGTATTTAAACCCTACCTTTGAGAGGATTTCTGTTTATTCACACTGAGCTGAAAGGAGAAGGGGCACTGACCACAACTCTGATCTGTGATGTATAACAATAAGTATCCTGTTTTTTTTGCTTATTTTTACAAGTTATTAGTTATTACTAGTTATTACTTATTCTAACCATTTATAGCACTTTTGTATTGTCTGCTGCCTAATACTTACTGTATTTTATTGCTATAAACTAATCTGCACTATTGTACTGAACTTGTCTGACTTATAGGACCTGTTTAATCACTTTTGTTGCTGTCACACTGTTTGTAAAGCTTTTTTAGCTAGTTTCACTGTGTGAAAGGTATTAGATGGAAATTTTCTCCATTTGTTAAGCATCTGTTTACTTCTTCTGATTTCCAGCCAATGAGTGTATCATATAACTGATTTGTTTGCAATTAAAAGCATTCTCTAGAGTCTCCTTGCTGCTTTATCTGTTTAAAACTTTAATTTACTGTCTCACTGTTGTTTTTCTGCTGTGATAAACATTTCTGTAGTGTTTTCTGCCTAAAATAGTGTAGCTAGTAGCTGTAGCATAGTTTCCCATCCTCCCACCCTATTGGTGTCTTGTTCTTATACTTGGTGGCTTTGTAGATGCCCACCCCTACTGTAAATTTGATCTGGGATGCTTCTCCCAGTTCAGTGTCATTAGCTCATTGTACCTAATACAGAAAGAACATTTGGGAAGGCCAACCCCCTTAGTTTCTTAACCTTGAATTATCTTCTGTTCCCCCTTTCTCCCTTTCCACTTTACTAAAAAAAAACTCTATTCAGCTGCATTACAGTATTTGTGTTTCCTCCTCCTACTCTATTACTTCATCTTGGTTTTTCTGCTACTTGTTCTCTAAAGTGTTCAGTTGCATCTTCTCTGCTGCATTTATTACTGCTTGTTTTTAGCCTGTTTAAATTTTAAGTGTTATTTAAAGCCTCTACGTTTTGGTTTATGCATTTGGGCTTTAAACTTACCCTTTAGCTCTCCCTCAGATTCTGACAAATATGGATGGACAATTTCCTATGGTTTCTCCTGCTAGCCTGGTTGATATGGGCATCCTGAGATAGTGTAGCAACTGCCTCATGTACATGGACAACCATCTACTACTACCACCTAGGAACACAATTTGTGAGAGATGCAATTACATAAAAAGCTAGAGTCTATGCTATCTCCCTCACATGCCATTATATCTGGCACTGAGAAGGATGTCAACACAATTACTACACCTCAAACACCACACACAACTATGCAACGGGCACCCACATATGCGGAGGTTCTCAACAAAAACAAAGGAAACCTCAGAGCCAAAAACTCATGAGAACTTCACAACCCTCCACACCACATACCATGCATAGTCCACACACCAGTGTCTCGCAACAACTAAGGCCTAACCATAAACCCAACATATTAGTCATAGGAGACTCCATTGTGAGACACACAGATGTGCCTCTCACCAGGCTGGATAAGGAGAAAATCACGGTTAGTTGTTTTTCAGGTGCCATAATCTGCCATATCACACATGCACTCAAGTCTCTCAATAACAGGTACTGTTATGACTCTGTCATAGTCCATGTTGGCATGAACGACTTGAGACATACCTCCCTGGACTATATGAAGGGAGACATGATTGAACTCACTGAATAGTGTCCCAGGCAGGTGTGTCCCTAGCCTTAAGCAGCATTCTACCATCACCCAGAATGATGCCCTGATGCCTCAATACAAACAGAAAATGATTGAATTTAACAACTGGCTTAGTTTCTGGTGTCATTCCAGGGGGATCCAGTACCTGACGGTCTGGAAAGATATGATCGACAGACCACAATGCTTTGATAGAGATGGCCTGCATCTGTCTCACTTGGGCTTCAGGCTCTGGCAAAGGACCTTGCCTCCCCCATAGTGCCTTTTTTTAGGAAAAGTCATGAGGTCGATATTATCAACATAAAAATTTCAACAAAATGCAAATTAATGGTCATTCTGCTAAACACTAGGAGTCTAAACAAGAAACAGCACTCATTGCAAGCATTCTTAACCCTGGAAGATGCTGACATTTGTGCTGTCACAGAAACCTGGTTCAAAGCTGGAGAGCACCCCAGCCTTACCTGGTTACTCATCCTATCATACATTCAGACCTCAAACTGTGGACAGCAAAGCCAAAGGAAGTGGAGTTTCAAAACATACTAAAGACACACACACCTCCAGGATGGTCAAACAGTATGATGCACAGGAGACACTCCAGGTGAAGTTAACCATTGACAAGACCCCTATTCAAATTATAACTAGCTGCAGGCCCCCAAATTTGACTCAAGATGTCAACTACAGCTATCTGGACCTCTTCAAATCTATCAAAATTCAACCCTTTACCCTTATCCTGGGTGACTTTAATTACCCAGCTATAGACTGGAAAAACTACTCATGCCAGAACTCAAATGCTCAGAGATTCCTCAATTTTATCAATGCAAATGCCTTGGAACAGCTAGTTGATACCCCCACAAGAGGTAATAATATATTGTACTTGGTATTAACCAACATGAGTAACCACTGCAGCACCCCTACCATATCATCCTTCCTGGTAAGATCCGACTATAAAGAGGTCACTTTCAAAGTCACCATCTCCCCTGACCCTCTTCTAACTAGGATCAAACAAAAAAGCTTCTCCAAAGCTGATTACAACCTCCTGAGGGATGGTATAAACAGGTTCACAGCCCCCTCCACTACAGTAAGAACTGACACCAATGTCCAAATCTACACCAAAGTACTATACGAGCATTTATATAGATGCATGGAATCAGAAATACCTGACAGGACAAAATCGTACTCAACAAGGAAGAGTAAACCTGTCTGGTGGATATCTGCAATAAATAAACTAGATAACAAAAGGAAAAATTTGCTGTCCAGGAACAAGACGCAGCAGGTGACCAATTGGAAGCAATCCCTCCTTAGCCTGAACAAGTAAATAAGAACACTAGCAAAATCCTCTAAAGCCAAATTTGAGTCCAAATTTGCCACATCTACTGGAGACAGTCGCAAGGCCTTCTTCACATATGTCCACAATCTCAAAGGAAGCACCCAGATCTTTTCAGAACTGGTGGTCAAGGACACCACATACACAAATGCTGTAGATATAGCCAATCTAATGACTGACAGACTCAGCAAAACTTTTCCCCTCTGCCCCCCCCCCCCCCATCAGTAAATCAGGACATCCCCAGTACCTGCCTCTCACCCCTTATCTCTAGGGAACAGTTCATCACTGCCCTCTCAAAGGCAAAATATGCAGCCTCCATGGGACCCATTAACATGATAGGCTGCATCCTACATGAACTCAGGCATGAACTTGCAGCACCATTAAGCACCCTATTCAACCAAAGCCCGATTACCAGCTTTGTCCCAGCCAAGTGAAGGACAGCCACTGTCATCCCTTTACACAAAGAAGCAACCACGGAGCCAGGAAATTAACTAGCCTGATCTGCAAGGCCATGGAACAGATTATCATGGACCTCATTAACAGAGACATTGGCAACCTCCAAACACTCGACCCCACACAGTTTGGCTTTGTTAATGGGATGTCATGTCTGTTAAATCTGGTTGACTTCTATGAGACAGTCACCAAAGCCATGGACGAGGGGAAGATGATGCACATCACCTACCTTGATGTGGCCAAAGCATTCAACACTATTCACCACTCAGGCATAATAGATAAACTCTCTCAACTAAGCATCAATCTATATATAACCAGATGGGTAGAAAACTGGCTCACTGATAGAGCCCACCTAATCAAAATAGGAGAAGCCACCTCAAACAGTAAAACCATAATGCACGGCATACCCCAGGAATTGCTCTTGGGGCCTCTGTTATTTGGGATATACTTCTCTGAGGTGCATGCCAAAACCAGTGGGCTTTATCTGACCAAGTTTGCAGATGTCTGCAAGCTGGGCACTGTCATCAATTCCCCAAGTGATGTGGACGTCCTCCAAAAGGGTCTCACCCAAACAAATTACTATTGCCAGAATCATGGCCTCAAGCTGAATGCCAAAAATTGCATCATCATCCCCTTTGAGGAGAGTGATGTCCCCAAATATTATCACATTAATAACAACCTCCTAAGTACACACTCAGTTGTGAGAGATTTGGGAACCCAACCTGACCTTTGACCACTATGCTGCTTCCATTGTACGGAAAGCTTTCTATATGGCCCATCTCATTAGTAAGGATATCTCATCCAGGGACAAAGTGGTCATAACATCCCTGTATTCTTCCCTTATAAGACCCATTATTGAGTACGATGCCCCCTTCTGCATGTACCTTACAAATCACATGCAGCAGCTGAAGAGACCATAGAGGTTCCTCACCAGGAGAATCCAAGGCCTCAAACATCTACCCTACACAGATAGGCTAAAAGCCCTGTCCCTCTACTCAGTTTCATACAGGCTCCTTATAGGTAACCTCTGTCTGGCATACAAAGCAATTTCAGACCCCGCCATGATGGGACTGCTGTATATCTACAAGTCAAGCTCCACTCGAGCAACCCATACGCATGATCTCAACCTGGTCTGTGATATCAATAGGGCTTGTTGGCGAGATATATTTGTGTCCCAGAGACTCCCCCATCAGTGGGATAGACTCCCTCTCCACATCAAGCAGAGCACCTCATTATCCCTTTTTAAGCGCAACCTGGATAACTGGATGGGAAACAGAAAATACACCCCTGGGATTCCACCTGTTTCCCTGATGGACAGAGGCTTTGGGGGCTTACTTGTCTAAACATGGGCTAAACCCTTGGCTAGACTTACATGGACATCAGGGCCAATAGCTTAGCAACCTCCTATGATCCTGTATATATATATATATATATATATATATATATATATATATATATATATATATATATATATATATATATATATATCTATATAGTCTACTTCACTTACCCGAATGCCCATATCACAGACTTTACCAAGACGAATACACTGACAAACCAGAAGACCGACATCTGGAACACCGACATTCTGACCCGAGGTAAGTAACAATAATAATAACAATGTCCCCAGTGATTTAGTTTAACTCTCTCTCATACACACAGTAGCCAGCCACTGTTTGAAGTATTCCAAGTTGGTTAACACAAATTAATCCTGCAAAGTTCACTGACCATAATATCTAACTGTGTACCAGGATAAAAAGTCACTGCTACAGTCCAATCTCTTCTGTGTGAACTGTACACCAACCACATATTTCCCTTCTGGACCCTCACAGAGCTGGAAACTACAGATTCCTGACATTGTCTTATTGTTACCACAGCAATTATCCTCCATTCTTTAAAGTTTACAGGCTTTGTGCTCATTCTTAACCTTTACAATCTAGACAACAAATCATAGAACATACCAAACATTTATTATAGAGGTGACTCGTATATGCAGTTCTAATATTTCACAAGTGGAGAATTGCAAATGCTCCATTAGAAGAACAATTGACTTATCCTTCATAGTTTTAGCACTACTGTTGATCTTAGCCAAAAGAATGAGTACACAATAGGTACTGAGTATCGCTATCACCGAACTGAAACAGTACGACTATACTTGCTATGTAGCTCATTTGCTTATATACCACACATCAGCTGCATTCCTGGTGCATTTATAAATTGTTTCTGATGCAAAATGTATATTTCTGTCTGAAAAGATATTTCTTTGTATTTTAGAGCACAGTACGTCTTCCTTGTGAAATGTTTCTACATCATGTCCTAAACTTTATATAAGCAAATTAAATTTATTTATTTATTTGTTTTATATTCGTTGACCGGGTTTGTCTGACCGGGGTACAATTGCCCGTTTTCAGCAGAGGCCCGAGAAGAAAAACTCGAAAAGAAAAATAGAAATTTTACGTATTGAATACATATAGAATACATTCATCAGTACCACACATTACTGCATTACAGTGCCATACATTACACTGTGGCAAGTGAAATACATACAAAAATGCATTCATCAGGGGGACATATACATATTGTATATATAATAATGGAATAGTTACATAGCTGAAATATTTTACTAGTTATGTTTGTACAGTGATGTACCAAGAGGAGAAGATAAATTAATGTTTGTTTATTGAAGGGGAGGAAGAGAGAAGAGAATAGAAGGTTATAGGGGGGTGTTTACGGGGGTAATTACATTGGCAGGTCCATTTTTCATGAAGGTATTTTTTTGTAGCAGTTTTGAATTGATTGGGATGTTCAAGGGATCTTATATCTAGTGGTAGGCTAGGGTCTATATTAGATCACCGAATGCTTAAAAAAGAAAACAGTGATTGATCAAACGTATGTAAGCGAAAGCTTACAATCTCGAACTGTCAGAACAGCGATTTTTTTCCTAGGGAAAAAAATTGCTGTTCCAAAACACATACACACAACACAAGCACACCAAACAAACAGCAATCCACACACATACACCTAAAATCTGACACCAAACCCTACACTAAACTATACACACACCACTAACTATCCACTTACCTTAACCCAAACCCTAACCCTAAGGTCCGTCACTATCGCACACTCACCTCACCCGCTCCCTAACCCTAACTCACCTAACCCGCCCTAACCCTGATGTCCACACAATCGCACACATACCTAACCCATGCCCTAACCATAACTCACCTAACCCACCCTAACACTCACATCCACACAATCACATACTTACCTGAACCCGACCCGTAACTTTCCACCACAGCACTGAAAATACCAAAGCAACAGAAACAGACAACCAAATTCTTTTCCTAGGAAAAAATTTGGATTTCTGTTGCTTAGATATTTTAAGCTTTACTTACATAAGTTCAATCAATCACCGTTCACTTTTTTAAGCATTCGGTGATCTAATATAGACCAGGTAGGCTATTCCAGGCCTTGGAAGGGTTAAAGCTATAGACTAAGTGACCCATTTTGGTCCTTGGTTTGTAGATTTTTATTAGGCCTTGTTCAGAACTGGGGAGTAATCTAGTGGGTAGATAATGAGAGATTAGAGATGAAATAGTTGGACAGAAAGAGGGTTTGTAGAAAATGGAGTAAATAATCTGAAACTGATTATACCGAAGCAGGTTAGGTAACTCTAGCCAGTTTAGTTCTTTTATTGAGAGACAGTGATGGGACTTGTAAGAATTTTTGGCAGCAAATCTGGCAATACTGTTATAAGTTGTTTCTAGCTTGTTTAGTAGTCCAGTGTTGAGGCTGGTGAGAATTTGGGAGCTATAAAGGAAAGTGGGTAAGTGGTAGGCATTTGAAAGGGTTAGTTTTTCTGTTTTGGTAAGATATTCTTTGTTTCTATAGAGGAGACCTAGCTTGAGATGTGTTTTTAGGATACAGTTATTGACGTGTAAATGAACAGTTAGTCTATCATCAGTAGTAACACCTAAGAGTTTTGTACTGGTGTCCACCTGTATTTGAGTATTATTTTGTGACAGTATGGAGAAGGAAGACTTTATGTGGTTAGGGTTTTTAGGAAGAAAGAGTAGTAATTTGGTTTTCTTTGGATTAAGGATAAATTGATTTTCAGATAGCCAGTTTTCTACAGAGTTAAAAGAGGACTGTGTGTGTGATTTTAGTTGAGTTGATGATTCGGCAATAGTGATAAGTGTAGAATCATCTGCGTATTGTATCAGTGAGGATCCAGGACAGGAAGAGTAGAGAAGGTTGGTAAATATGTTAAAAAGAAGTGGCCCAAGGATGGAGCCTTGTGGAACACCCATTTTAACAGGAAGAAGAGGGGAGAAAGCTGAGAGCCATTTGACTGATTAGAGTCTATCAGAGAGAGAGCTGTTAAACTAAGATATGGTGGATGGAGAGAAGTGTAAGTTTGCTAGTTTAAGGAGAAGGAGTTTATGAGAGACTGTATCAAAGGCTTTGGAGAGGTCAATGAAGGGACAGGAAATAAGTTTGTTACTGTCTCTAGCCAGTGATACAGAGGTTAGGAAAGACAGGAGAGCTGTAGTAGTGCTGTGCATGGGGCAAAAGCCATGTTGGGTAGGTGTGAGTAGATTTTCTTGCAGAAGGTAATGTAAGGCTTGAATGTGTATACATTTTTTCAGTATTTTGGAGAGTGGTGAGAGTATGACTATGGGTCTAAAATTAGTTATATCTATAGAGTTTCCTCCTTTATGTATTGGAAGGGTGTAAAATTGCTTCCAGATGGAAGGGGCATTGGATTCTGTGATAGGGAGGATTATTAGGCTTATAGTTTAATTTGTTTTCAAAATACATGATATATTTTCAGCATACCCTTTTTGCAAACATAATTAATGAACTATACAGCAAAAATCACAATAAATGAATAAAGACAACGACATAGGCAAGCAAATGATGTTATTAAGACTGTACTTTATAAGTGACACCGGTGGTATACCCATTTTTTAATTGTAAACCAACTGTCACCAAACACCCATGCGATACACCCTACCTGGCATTTACATACATCATACAATTATGACAAGTCACATTTAGAGGTATGGCCATAAATGTCTGAGTGTTCATCCAAATATCAAACATATTGACCGTGACAAAAAAACTCTCTTTTGTTCTCTAGTGCATGTTAAAATATTTAATTTATAATGAATTACATTCACTAAAGTAGTCGTGTAGAACGTCTAGCTGAATAACTAGTAATGAGATGTCATTAATTTACATGCATCTGCTTTCTTTGCTATTTCACTTGTACCCTTTTGATTTTATATATATATATATATATATATATATATATATATATATATATATATATGTGTGTCTAAAGATGAGGAAAGAGAGTGAATATTCAGAAAGAATCCTAATGCATATACATTCTGCAATAAGTAGCATGTGGGTCGAACAAGATTAGGCATACACAGATGATGACATAAAGTGAACATGCCAGGGACAGTACTGCACAATGAAGCCACCCAGTCAGAAAAATGTGAATTACTATGAAGTTCAGTGGCCCACACTGTAAATAAGCATGTTGCCAGAGAGCACTGGCATTCAGGTAGCATGCCTAATATGATGGAAGTTCACACACATATTGAAACGCTGCTTTTGTTGAAAGCAGGCACAAGTGGAAGGCATGCAACTTAATGAATAGGATTGATTCAGCCATGAAAGGTCAAAAATGGGAGTAGCAGACAAACACATGGATGGGCAAAAAAAAGGAATGGAAGATGATAGCACAGTCAGAAATGGGAGGAGCAGATAAACACGGAAGGGAAAGGGAAAGAATGAGAGGTGATAGGACAATCAGAAATGGGAGGAGCAAATGAACAAGGAAGGGAAAGGGAAAGAATGAGAGGTGATAGGACAATCAGAAATGGGAGGAGCAAATGAACAAGGAAGGGAAAAGGAAAGAATGAGAGGTGATAGGACAATCAGAAATGGGAGGAGCAAATGAACACATAGATGGGAAAGGGAAGAGTGATATGGGAGTAGACAAGAAGAGTAATTGTATTTTTGGGGGCAGGTTGCCCTTTGTTTTATTTTTTTGAGAAGAATGGTGGAGGGGAAGGAAATATGGGGAAGTTTTAGGAAGAAAATAGGGTATATATATCTATATAGCAGCAAAAGCAGACACACAAACACATAACACATACTGACTCAAAAGGGAAAGGACACAATGGATATATGAAGTCAGAGAGCACATGAACGACTGGTGATAGAAAGGCCTTAACTACAAGGAGGTGAGGAGCAAGGAAACACAAAGAAGGGGATCAACATGATGGAAAATGCGCTGCAGTGAGAACAGTTTGCCAATAAGCTATAGAGACAAACCACCAATAAGTCAGTCACCTCCATGGCTGAAATGTGCTACTGGTAGCCACATGTTTGTGGCAGAGCAGCTACTTGACTGTACCAGTTGCTTAAGAAAGCACTCATTTATGGTCCACCTCAGTCTTCATTAGCCTCTGAACCTTATGCTGGGCAACCCAAGTGGACACCCCCACTTTCTTGCCACTCACAATGAGCAGCCAGCACTACAAACCAGTGAGGAAACATCAGATGCCTCTCTTGAGACTTCCAGGTCATCTTTTACAGTGTAATCTTAATTACCCTACCTAGATGTAGGCCTGGGAAATGCTGTAGATCCAGCATTTGCCACATTGTCTGGTTCAGAGTATGATGGTCATTGCTTCATTGGTGCCTGCTCCATGGCTGATCCTTTGGAAAAAGAAATAAAAAAAATGTAGTAACACCAAAACAACACAACATAATTTAAATAAGAATGAGAAAGAGAACAGAAAAGGACATAGATCAAATATCAATGAAATTTGGTACACCTTTTATTAAAACATGGTCTGGAAGGATAAATAACAGTCAGCACAGTGGTATAGTAAAATGGCTCAGATACCTATAATGCAACTGAGAATAACAGTTGGGAGAATATGAAGGACAGTCTGTCAATGGTGTATATTTTATACACACACATACATATATATCTATATCTACACATATATATATATATATATATATATATATATATATATATATATATATGGGTCTAGGACATTTCACCAAAAGCACATTTCACCGAAAGTCAAATGACCGAACACAAATCACTGAAAGCACAATTCACCGAAAAATCAATTCACCGAAACACATATCGCCGAAAGTTGTATATGGCCTTGTCCCCACTGTAGTGCGACCCTGGAGTTAGTATATATAATAGGGGGGGTGGGGGGCACCGTCCCCCATAATGGGGGGTGTAGGGGGCGTAGCCCCCCACATATTTTAAATGTTTTGAACTATATACATGGATGCTTGCAAATGCAATATATTACTCTTTTCTGAACATAATATATACTTAAAATATGAGGGAGGCTACACCCCCCACACCCTCTACTATATATACTAACTCCAGGGTCGCACTACAGTGGGGACAATGCCATATACAACATTCGGTGAAATGTGTTTCGGTGAATTGAGTTTTCGGTGAATTGAGCTTTCAGTGATAAGTGCACACTAATTTGGCTTTCGGTGAAATGTCCTAGACCCTAGCTATATATATATATATATATATATATATATATATATATATATATATATATATATATATATATATATATATCTGGGAACACTTCACATAATCGAATTTCATATGGTCGAAACCATATGATCGAGATTTCAGTAAATCAAATATGTAAAGTGTTAAAAAATAAGACCTTACTTATATTAAAACGTTACGTGCACACAGAGGCAAGGATTCCTGTACGGTCTGTGTGCACGTGATGTTTTTATCTTTTCTGCGGTGTTGACAGGAAGTGGGAAATCTCCCTTTTTGCGCTTCCGCATACAGCGCAAAATGGGAGATTTCCCTTTTCCCCACTGTAGCGCAATCTCGGAGTTGGTATATTTAAGTAGGGCGGGTGTGGGGGGCACAGCCCCCCCACATGGGGGGTGCAGGGGGCAAAGCCACCCTGCAAAAGCGGTGTTTGAGTTTTTTTTTTTTTTACGGTTTCATTTCAGAAGTTCAAGTTTCTAAAACTTGATCTTTTGGTCTCGGTTATATGAAATTCGAGATTTTGGGGATTCGAGCTTCTGAAGTGAATATATATATCTATATATATATATATATATATATATATATATATATATATATATGGGTCTAGGACATTTCACTGAATGCACATTTCACTGAAACTCAAATGATCGAACACAAATCACTGAAAGCACAATTCACTGAAAACTCAATTCACTGAAACACATTTCACTGAAAATTATATATGGCCTTTTCCCCACTGTAGTGCGACCCTGAAGTTAATATATATAGTAAGGGATGTGGGTACACCACCACATATTTTAAGTATATATTATGTTCGAAAAATAGTAATATATTGGAATTGCAAGTATCCATGTATATAGTTCACACCCCCCTTAGTATATATATACTAACTCCAGGGTCGCATTAGAGTGGGGAAAAGGTCATATATAACTTTCAGTGAAATGTGTTTCAGTGAATTGAGTTTTCAGTGAATTGAGCTTTCAATGAAAAGTGCATACTAATTTGACTTTCAGTGGAATGTGCATTCTGTGAAATGTCCTAGACCCATATATATATATATATATATATATATATATATATATATATATATATATATATATATGAATCCCTAATGTATGACTGAAGTTTCAAAACTTTGAAATTCATATGTTTGAGACTATATATGATCGCCCCTGCCATAAACAAACTGTACAACAGATGGCAGAAACTGTTGCAAAAGAGAGTAAAATCCTATGAGTGGAGGAGCTCCCTGGTCAGCCTCAGTAAGAAGCTGAGATCCTTTATAAGATCCTCCAAAGCTAGCTACAAAAACAAAATTGCCACTAATTCCAAGGACAACCACAAAGCATTCTATAGCAATGTCAAGAATCTCGATGGCAACACCCAGATCTGATCTGAGTTACAGCACAAAGGCAAGAAAGTTACAGAACCAACTAATGTTGCCAACATCCTGGCGGATAGGTTCAGTGCTAACTTTACCCCCCTCTCACCCCCTAAATGGCCCATATCTATACAGGAAGAATGCAGAGTCCCTGTAATTACAACTATGCAGGTAAAAGCTGCACTCTCTAAAGCCAAAAACACAACATCCATGGGACCGGACAACATTTCAGGCTGCGTTTTACACGAACTTCAGAATGAATTGGCTCCCCACTTAAGCACCATGTTCGATAATAGCCTCGCATCAGGCTTTGTACCCACTGAATGGCACACAGCAACAGTTATCCCACTCCACAAAGGGGGAGCCACCACTGATCCCGGGAACTATCGACCTATTAGCCTGAGGAGCCTGGTCTGCAATGCCATGGAACGTATCATCATGGAACTCATAAACAAAGACATTGGTAACCTCCAAACTCTGGATCCCACTCAGTTCGGGTTTGTGAAAGGCAGATCATTCCTCCTGAACCGGATCGACCTCTTTGAGGCAGTCACCAAAGCTGTAGATGAGGGTAAGGTAGTTCACACAGCCTATCTTGACCTCGCCAAGGCTTTCGGCACCATCCCCCATTCTGGAATTATAGCTAAACTCACTAAACTAGGTATAAATTCCTACATCACAAGATGGGTTGCCAACTGGCTCACTGACAGAACCCACACTGTAAAAGTTGCAGACAACAAATCTGACCTCAAAGCAGTGACAAGTGGAGTACCACAGGGTTCCGTCCTGGGACCTCTCCTGTTTGGTATCTACTTCTCTGAAGTACAGGCTAACACAGAAGGCCTCTGGTAACGAAGTCCACAGATGATTGCAAACTAGGAGACATAGTCAAGTCCCCAAATGATGTGGACATCCTACAGAAGGGCCTCTCTGAGACAGATGCCTGCTGTCAGAGCTGTGGCCTCAAGCTTAATGCCAAAAAGTGCAGTGTCATCCCCTTTGGTAAAAACTCTGGACCCATGAACTACCACATAGGCAGCAATCTACTTAACACTGAATGCATGATAAGAGACCTTGGGACCCAGGTGGACAGTAGTCTTTCCCTTGATAGTCACATCACCATAGCAGTCAGAAAGTCCTTCTACATGGCACACCTCATCATAAAAGGGTTCTCATCCAGGAAAAAAGAGGTCATTGTTCCCCTCTACTCGACACTCATTAGACCCATTATAGAGTACAATGCCCCTTTTGGAATGTACCTCACAAGACATCTGCAGCAGCTGGAAAGGCCACAAAAGTACCTCACAAAGAGGATTACTGGCCTCAAACAAATGCCCTACACTGACCGCCACAAAAAACTCCAGCTTTACTCCGTAGCATATCGCCTACTCTGAGGTGATCTCTGCCTAACATATAAAGCTATGTCAAACCCAGAGCTGTTGGACATGCTACACCTAAAGAAATCCCAGTCCCTCCTAGCTACATGCTCTAGGGACATAAACCTTGTCACCACAATAAAAAGGACATGTTGGAGGGATAGATTCCTCTCCCAGAGACTTCCCATACTCTGGAACAGGCTATCTATCTATGTCAAGCAAAGTTATTCATTAGCACTCTTCAAGAAAAATCTTGATGAGTGGATGGGAAATAGGAAATACACCTGGGGATCACTTCTGTGTCTCTGCTCGACAGTGGCACAGGAAAATAACTTTCTTGGGTGGCATAAGCCAGGGAACCTTGTTGGCTAGGCTTACGTAGGCCCTTGGGCCTATAGCCTAGTACCTACATATGAACCTATGATCGAAGTTTTGAACATTGAACATTTTGAATGGAGATCACAGTATAACACAGATTGGGAAATTTACACGTTTCCTCACTATAGTGGGATCTCGGAGTTGGTATATTTAATTTGCTGGGGTGGGGGGTGCAGAACCCCCCCCCCCCCCCGGCAAAGATGTAAAAAAAAGTTTTGTTTTTATTTATTTTTTTTTATGTTGGATGTTTCAAAACTTCAATCATATGGTCTCGAAGTCTCGAACCTTCAATCATATGATAGGGATCCGTATGTATGTATATATATATATATATATATATATATATATATATATATATATATATATATATATCTGTGTGGTTTCACTTCAGAATCCTGAACATTCCTGAACTCCATAATCCTGAAGCCCAAAATCCTGAAGCCCAAAATCCTGAAAATTCAAAATCCTGAAAAGTCAAAATCCTGAATTAATTGAAATAATTGAGTAGGATGATCCAGGCGACAGTTCTGCGATTTCATGGGGTGAGATGGCAGATAACTGTTTTTGGAAGTGCTGAGGATGGTAATGTAGAAAAGGAACCTGGTGATGTGGCAGCAGAGACATCAACAGTTAAAATGTATGCAGCGCTCACAGAAAGTAAAAGAGGAAAACAGCATCAAACTGAGAAGGTTTCTGGTCTTATGGCAGCAGATAATGTAGTAACTAAAACATACACAACAGCAACAGCAGGCAAAAAATTAGCAGCAACACACTGTACATAAAACTGTTTTTAAAAAGAAGAGAAGACCAACTGTAAGAATAAGAACAAAAAATTACACTGTAATTGGCAGATATTGTGCATGGGACAATTTGGTACTTGTTCTGGATTTTAAAGCTGAATAAATTCAGTCTTTTACACATATTGGGACTTAACGTTTCAAAGTAATGGACTGATAACAAAATGTCTGGAACTGTGTAACAAAAAGAAGGGCATTTATCCATCGAACAATTATTTGTTTTCTTAATATAACGTAAATGTTAAAAAAATGTTGCTTTGCAGTTTAGAACTGATGAAATGGAAGAGGACAGCTTAAAAAATGGATTGCAAGGTCTATGTGAAACTGTTCAAAGTACCAGGCTAGCTGTCCTTGCTGGCCAGTTTAAGACTAGTCAGCTTCCCTTTTTGTGCTCAAAGTAACCTAGCCATTTGTTTAAAGATTGGACTTAGCCATGGTCAGTAATTATATATTACCCCAATGAGAATAACTGGGGTCATACCGTAGATAATTGGAGTGGACCCATGAATGGAATAAAGCATTTAAGAGTGGCCTCTTTCCATTAGTAGTGTTGATAATATCATGAAGGTCAGAGGTTAGAGAAATTTGTGGAATGGAAGGTGGAGGTTGGAAGCTGTTTCAAATGAAAAAAGAAACACGGTGAAACATTTGCCAAGTGTTATTTTTGTGGCTGGTTATAAACAGACATTAAGATATGCTGGCCGGCTTAAATCATGTTTATTTTGTGCTAACTTATCTAATTTAATTAATGATTGTGACACATTACAATATAAGCAGTTTAGGGATAAAGGACACGCAGCAAGAACGAGTGCCTGAATGCAGGTTGTGTAAAAAAAGTGGGGGTGGGGGCACTTTTGGATGGATTGTCAACAGCAAACAGTAAATAATGGAAAAAAAGGAGAAACGGAAGAAACATACACAAGGAAGGACAAGAGTCTAGAGAGAGAGGGTGAACTGGCTGACCAAGAAACTGAAGAAAAAATAAATATGGAGGGGAAAATGAGGAGAGAGAGAGAGAGAGAGAGAGTGCGGGAATTGAAGTTAGGAAAAGAAAATGATAGTAATATCTTTTTAAAGATCTAGCAAGTGAAAAATCCTGATTCTGATGGTCAGTGATTATTTGTACATAAACCCAGGAATATATTCAATTGGGGATTAGTAAAAATAAGAAAACAAACATTTAAAACTCTTTGCCCTAAATATAAAAAGAAGGAAAGGCAGCAATTTTCGAGTACTTTTAGTACATGTAAACAGTGTTATTATCATTGTAAGAAGGCTATGAATCCTAGAATGGCATGCTAAATTTCTGGTGGATGTCACTCTGTTAGAGGATGTAAGATTCCTGACAAGTGAAGAAAGGCTGCAAACAGAAAACCTGTGGGGTGGGAATATAATATAGAATTTAAGAAAAGGTTCCGGAGTGGCTGTGTTGTATCAAAAGCAGCGAAAACACTAGATGTAATGTCGATAAGGATGGGAAGGTTTACTGGTGTGGATGTGAAGTAGAGAAGAAATACTTATAGAATTACATCATTATATGCATATATAACTAACAAGAAAAGTAACATCTATTTCATCAAATATTAGACTATGTGGTGGCTAACATGAAAATTATAATCGCAGATAACTTTAATTGTGATTTAAGGAGAAAATGTAAAAGGACAAGGAAAGATATAAAAAATACAGGAAGTTATAAAATGTGGTAAATTGGCTGTGTGGAACAAAAGTCAATAGACTTATGGAATGGGGCAGTTGGATCTGAAATTGATTATTTTGTATTATTGGAAGGCTTGGGGTGACATACGGTGATACAGTTGTGATGGATTTTTCAGACCATTTAGCAATATGGATGGAGGTGATGAAAGAAAGGGGGGTATATTAAAATAGGAAAGGGAATTTAAAAAATGAGTAATTACGTGTTGAAATTGGAGAGAGGGGAGTGTTGCAGTTACGGGAGGTTCATATAACCATGGAGGACTTCTATAAAAACTGGTCTAATTGTGGATTGAGTTTAAGAAGAAATACAAAAAGTTTTTTTTTTTAATGGCAGGATGATATATGAAGGAAGACAACATGAAGTATGGAAAAATGTGCAGAAATGTATTAGATAATTTAGACAATAATAAAAGAGAGTATTATAATATGGAAAAAGAACTGTATTTTGGCAACTGCTGTCTTGAGAGAGGGACGCTACTTACCTGCATGAGAAAGTCATTTAACACTGAGTCATGTAAGTACTGAATTACTTTAGAAGCTAAGTGGAGAGTGTACTAAACTACTGATCTCTGAAAGTTTTATTTATACTGACTGGATTACTATGAATGTAAGAAAGCATTTGTATGATGATTTTTTTAATGCTATTCCCCAGTGAAATCATATCCAAGACACCAGGGAATGAAAAGCTACTCTTTATCCCTCTCTGTCTTTCTACCTGCACACACACACACACACACACACACACACACACACACACTCACACATCTATTCCATACATGGGAGAAAGCTGGACCTCACCTTTCGTTACAGATCCCTACTCCATCACAGACTTCCAAATCCAACAAACTGCCACAATCTTTAAAAGTCATTTAACAGGGAAAACTGTCAAACATAGAAAGTCTTTTAAAAAGTAAAGATGCTTCTTGCTCCAGTGTCATGGCAAATATGACTGATTTATGGTGCAGTTTGACTAGAGAGGAAGTTGCAACTTGATGGAAACAGAGCTGTCCCATATTGGTCAGGGTCAAATCCAAGATTTTGTTCCATCTAGTTGGGGTGCAGAATATCTTTTCCAGAGAGTTGTATTTATGAAATTCAGACATCTCTGAGCATATGTTAGAGGATATATATGTCTACCATCTGACAGAGGAGTAGTTGGAGTCTCCTAGGGGAATGATGTTTGGCCTAATGCATAGGAACTCCATATTAGTCAAGTAGGAGGTATGAGCCAAGGTGGGCATAGAGGGGGTCCTGTAGTTATCTATGATGTGATAATGGGTTTTTATTAATGATAAGATGTACATGAAGGAGTTCCCAATCATTATCCTATCTCATGATCGTCTACAAAAAATATACATCCCAACTCAAATACGTTAAAGTCCACATAGAAGTTAATTCTAAAAATTAAATAGAGTAAAACAGGAATCAGGACTGCTCTACTGTGGCAGAATTAAACACAAGTTAAAAAATAAACACTAACAACTGCAATTTCTGTACATTATTTGACTGGGGGCAGTAAAAGACATCCAAACGATTAAAAAGTTACTTCTTGAAGAAGGTGAAAGCATAAATTCCAGAAAGACAAAATGAGGCAGTGTAGAAACAGACCAGAAACGAGTAAGAAGAATCAGAAAAGTCCCTGTAGTAGCAGAAGGCGCAAGTTCAACTCAGCAGTCAAATTACAAGTGCAGGCACATGCAGTGAAAAAAACAGGCATTGTTGACCTAAGAGGTAAATCTGGAGATACTGTATGCAAAAGTAAAACACTGCATCAATACTAATACATGTCATATTAAGACAAAAATAGAGCACATAAAAATTACCATAGAAACCCAAGTACATAAAGGCAACACGTATGCTATCAGATAAACCGATTTAAAAATAATATGGGAGTGGGGGAACGTTGCAGCTTACATATGTATGTTTTTAAAATCTTTGTTAGCTGTGGGGTTTTTTACCAAAATAATTATACTTGAGAATACGTTTAGGGTGCAACAAACAGATCATCAGCTAAATCTATTTAAAAAATGGGGACAGATCAATACTGCTTGCATATAAATGGCTTTCAGTTCTTGTAGTTGCCAGAAAAAAAAAACATATCACTTCTCTAAATACTTTTGAGGACATATTATCTGATAAATAGTATATATGTTTGTAAAGCACCCTGCCACTGACATGTAAATAACCTCATCTGGATTCATACAGCTGCCAGTAGTCAGCTGACATACAAGAGGTGTAACCTGGGAAGGGAAAAGGGGCAGCTGCACAGGACACAAGCTGTCACTGGGCATGATGCAGGTATTAGCACTGATACTGCATTTCCAGTGACAGCTGACATGAGAATAGGAGATGAGTGTGTAGTAATTTTAGCAAGCTGCTTGATACAGTGTAAAAATTTAGCAAGCAGCTTGTCATGGTCAGAGTAACACAAAAACTCTGTTTTTGTCCCCTCTTGTTTTCAACTCTAAGATGACCTCTTTTCTTTCTTCACTTTGGAGATCTGCACGGGAGCCATATGTGCTAGCAATAGTTCTGTTGAGATACTGCATAGTATTAGCACCTGTTTATAATCTAGGCTGTGCAAGAGCACACAGGCATTTGACAGAAGAGTCCTTCAAATGATTACACCAAAAATTTCAGACCAAATTCCACACAGTTATAAAATTATAGCCCTGCACAGTTACCTGTCAGTTAACACTGGTGGAAAATATTTTAAATTAAAGTCCACAAGAAGATATATACATAAATCACAAACTGTAACATTCAAACAGCAAACATCCAGATGGGCATTTTATAAGTGCAGTAAGACACTTGGGGATGTGCATGGTACAGATATTATTGCATGTCTAGGTATTGTAAGGCACCAATCAGACTTTCCATAAAGTGATTGACTTTAGGGAGTGTAGTCACTTCAGTAATGGGATTTCCCACATGATTCTGAAAAACAGTTGCACTGTTGCTTCTGTGCATATTTGTTAACTCTACTGCAATACATTGTACTATGTGTGGGTGTTTGCTAACTGCAATGCAATGCATATTAGTATGTTTGAATTGGCCCTAGGTGTGAGTGTGTGCGCCTTCTGTGGAAGGTTGGGCGCCGGGCTGGCAACTCGACACCCCTAACCAGGAAAAGCTGAAAGAAGAAGAAGAAGTTGCCAATCCTAAAAAAAAAATGACCATGTCAAGAACACGGGGTGATTATCTGATTTTCTAAGGGTGAGCTGTTGACAGGAAGATGTTGCCATAGATATGCTTCAGATGTGAATGTTCGGAGTTTAAAGCAGTGACTAGAGCTCTCCACAGAAGAGATGACACCGTGGCATGTGGCTTCAGTCATGGCTGGGTTGGGGGGGTTGCTTCAAGTTGAAGGGTCACTTTTCTCAAATGAAGAAGTATTTGATTATATTAAACAGTAGGATGGAGGTTACTCTCCTCCCTGTTGGTAGAAGTATGGATCTTTGTCCTGTGTATGTTTGTTTGTTTGTACCATTTTTGTGTAGTACTTCATCAGACGTTGACTGTGTTATCAGGCAACTTATTGTTTTGTTGTTGTTGCTTAGAATTATCATTGCCACTTGATGAATCTGTTGTTAGACAACAAAGGTTCCATTTGCTACTACTCTGAAACAGCCCTTAGTAGCTAATTAAGCCATTTGTCATGATGTCATGACATTGGGGTTGGAGACTGGCATAATGAGTAAGGTGTTTGCCTCCCAAACACAAGATACAGAGTGTGATTCTCATCTTTGAAAGGGAAAATTGACTAAGCCTTAAATGGCCTGCAAGAGCTACTAGTGTAATACTTTTCTATGAACCTGTGAGTTGTTTTATTCATTTACTAGGTAAGCCTACTAGCACAAAATGCATCTTTTGAGGAGTGATTCAAGAGGAATAACTAGTTAAATAATTTGGTCAAAGTCTCAGTTTGCAGGTCAGTACAGAAGGAAGCAAATCATCACAAGATGAGCTTCACTAAAAAAAGATTTATCTTAATTCTTTTGTGCAGTTGAGACGGTAGCAGTTTATCCATTTGTATCAGGTGAAAGTCTAAGAGATCTGTCACATATGACAATTATACTGAAATTACAAGACACATGCTAATAAGGAAAATGTAGCTCATAGAAATACGACAGTTAGTAGCTACTTATACAATTCATCCATTTATTTATCTGCACAAGACTTTGCTTTTATTATTTTCCATTCTGAAATCTCATAATGCATTGGAATATATAACAAACTTTTGTTAACTGCTTATTTCTCAATGGCTTTATCTTTATTTTGGTGCATTGTTTTGTTTTCTGCTCATGGTAGAATGCTGATTGACAAATGAAGGCTAGAAGCAGCCAAACAAAGATAACTGCTGCATTTTAAGGGCAACTGTAAGAAGATGAGGCTTAATTAGGCTTAATTACTTACATTGAACAATGCAGAGTTACAATTTTTTTTTCCAGTTAAAAAAAAATTCCACACAGTGGGGTTTTTGATTTCAGACTCTGTGGTTTACCATATGTCGTAGATCATAGGGCAGTAATGCACCTGGAACATTTTGGTCAGCCTCCAGATGAGACTTCAGAAGCTATGATTCAGAAGATGCTGATCACCTAGTACACTTAAGGGTAGTTTGCAAAACATGCTTAATAAAGAGATCATCTGCTAATCATTACAATCAGCTAGAAAACAAGCTTTGCTAAGGTTCACAGTCTCTGTCATTTTGTTATTTGGAGTTAGTCCAAACACAGAGAGTGAAGCGAGACAGCGAGAAATACACACGCGCGCACACAGACACACACACACGCGTGCGTGCGGGCGTGCACACACACACACACACACACACATATATATATATATATATATATATATATATATGTCTATTTCATAAGATCGATGACTGTCTAAAGATTGAGATAACATTGCTGATGGTGTGAAACTTCCACAGCAGAGTAAGTGTAGGAAGACTGCTTTTACTATGACCTGGGTACAGGGGGTATCAGGGTACATATGATTAGCATGGGGTATAGGTGGTGAAGGGCAGGGGAGCAAAGAAGTTGTATGTTTGTGATTTTTGACATTTCAGACCATCAACGTTTTCATCTTGATCTTTTGACGGTCAAACAAAAGCAGGATCACCATTCCTTTGTGAAATGAATGGCACTACTGCAGCACTCAGTGATCAGATTTGCTGACAGCATCCCCCTAACACCTTGTGCCTGGGGCAGCTGCCCCCGTAGCTCCACCCTAGCCACGCTTCTGTCAGGATCCATATTTGATATGTACTTCGTTGGTTTTAAATCTGTAGCACTACATATAAGTGCAGAACTCAGAAAAGCTGTGTAATGTAGCACTTTTTTCCTAAATGGCAGTTAACTCCTGCAGCTATGATTAAGGTAATAACACTTTGTGAGAGAGTATCCACTGTATACAAGAAGACATGGTAGAAATGTCTGCTATCGAGTTATTTTTGAGTCAGGCTCAAATGGTAAATGAGCCATCCTGTCAACTACAAAGTTCAAATCCCATGGAAGTGAGAAGTTTAACAATGAAGGATGGAAATGCAATACTTTATTAAGAAATTTAAGAAACTGTTTGAAAAGAAAGTGTTGGGTCACAAACCTGCCTCCACAGGTTAGGATGCACAGAGAGTACTGTCTATGGAAAATCCAAGTCCAAGATCTTACAGGTGTCTATGATAAATCAAAGGTCACCAGCCATGGCATTACAGCGTACTACTCTGCCAAAATTGACAAATCCTTCTACTTGGATTCATCGGCCTGCCAAGCAGCTGGCCTCCTGAATAACCTGGCAGGAGCAAAGGACCTACATCAGACATCGTGCTCTGAGATGGACCCAGTGCCAACCCAACTATGAGTGGCATCCTTGTCCTTACCGGGCTGAGAACTGAAGCAACTACGCCCATCTCAGTGACCAAGGGAGTGGTGAAAAAATATACTCATATATATATATATATATATATATATATGTGTGTGTGTGTGTGTGTGTGTGTGTGTGTGTGTGTGTGTGTGTGGATGTGTGTGCATGCATGCATTATTTATTTATTTATTTTATTTTACATTTGTCTACTAAAAAGGTCCGACTGGACAAAGCTGTCCATTTTCAGCGAAGGCCCTGGGAGAAAAGTTCCAGAAACAATTGCTAACATACTATACATAAGATATTTACATGAGCATTGTGGGTTACACATACAGTTATAAAATATAACAGATAATAACATATGATTGCATAAGTTATTTATATAAGCATAGTGGTTTAGACATACAATTAAAAGTATAGCAGGTAGTAACATATGATGCTTGTTCATACAGTATGTTTAGTAGTGATAATCATGAAGATATAATGAAGATAAGAGAAAGAAGGAAAAACTAAAAATACTAGTCAGTTTGTCAAAGGAGGAGAATATAGACAAGTTTATATGAGGTTCATTGACATTTTAAGGGAAAGTTTTTCAACTTAGTTTAGGGGAGAGTTGGGTATAGAGAGGACACAGTCGGGAGTAGATGTCAGTGACTTGGTAAGTAACTTGTGATAGTAAATATAGTGCACCCGTGGGAGTTTTAAAGAAGAGGCTGGATAGTGTGTAGGTAGTTTTATATATATATATATATATATATATATATATATATATATATATATATATATATATATATATGGATAGATATACATATGGATATAGATAGATACACACACACACATATATATATATATATATATATAGAGAGAGAGAGAGAGAGAGAGATATGGATATAGTGTGATGAAATCTGTTAATTATTGGTGAAAATGGGTACAGGAATCTCTCACTGCTGCCTACCTGTTTCCCTTCTGAAAAAAGCAGGGGAGGGACAGCACTGCTCTGTCTAGAGGAAATATTCACTGCAGTACCCCACTTCCAGAAGACTATGAATACACAGGGTCCTTATTATTTTAGCAAACACAATGAATTGCGAATGCTGTTTAGTTGAGCGTCATTACACAAAATGGCAAAATACCAAAAGGACGGAACAGTGATTTTTTTTCCTAGGGAAAAAAATCACTGGGCCATTTTCGGGAATTTGCTGTTTCCTCCACTGTGGTGCGATCTTGGAGTTGGTATATTTAACTTTTTTTTTTTTTTATGGATAAATCGCTGTTTCGTGCTTTTGGTATTTTTCCATTTCACGTAATGACGTTCCCTGAGAAAAAAATTGTTGATCCATCTGTTCGACATTTGGGTTTCCATGGATTGTGGGTCGATTATATAGTGTTCACAATTCAGTGCATTCGTTTATATAATATAGACCTGACTACACATGATCTCTGAAACTGCAGCCCTAGAATGAGGACCACAGGAGTGGCTCAGAGTCTACCAATCTGTTCACTTTCCAGTGTTCTGAATGATTGGCACAGCAATGATTCACTTCCGTGTATAACCAGTGTGATTCTTTGCCATTAGTGGAGCAGTGATTCACTTCCATGTATAACTGGTGTGATTCTGTTCAACTGGTGCAGCAGTGATTCACTTCCATGTATAACTGGTGTGATTCTGTGCCACTGGTGCAGCAGTGATTCACTTCCATGTATAACTGGTGTGATTCTGTGTTACATCACCTGTTTAGAGGAGAAATATCAGATCGGTTCTCTGACTGTTAGAGGAAATGTCCTGAAAGTAGCTTTTTCTTCAAGGCCATCAGGGCCCTGAGAACTATTTGATGTAGAAAACCCACAGTCTGAGATGTCCAAACAGTTCTATGAAGAGAATGAAGTCCATCAAGCCCAGAAGGCACAGACGAATTTGAACCAGACTCTTCTGTTGGCCCTCACCCATTTACCCAAGATAACAACCTGCTGGGCTCTCTTAAATGCAAGATTAATTAACATTATACATTGGCAAGTTCAACATAAAAAAGCAATCATTTGAGCAGAATTTAGAAAGGACTTCCAGCAGTTTATGGTGAACCCCAAGGACTGCAACCATGGGGGCCCCCACTGCAGGAACATTTCCCGCAAGTCCTGCAACCACTCATCCAATTAAGGGAACTTGTATAAAATCCTTTTTTGCAATAGGCTTCAGCCAGTATGATCAAAATCATGATAAAAAATATTCAAGATGGAACAAACCTAAGTCATGAGAATGAAGAGAGTAGGAAAGTACTACCCCTATCCAAAAATGGAAGATAACTGCTTCATGAGAAAGAGGTAAGAGTAAAACTGATGACCTCTTTTCAAAAAGAAAAAAAACAGAGTAGCTTCTACAGTTTCTTTGAGCAGTAGCATCTGTGACTTTCCCAAATGCACCACAGAAATGAACTGCTCTAGTAGTCAGCTGGGGGAAGGCTTGCCAAAGTAACCATTTCTTAAGCCCACTGATCCTTTATGAGGTCTATCTAAGCTGAAGTGAACTCAGAGAGTCGCCTACACCATGGACTGACCCACACTGAAGCATTGTCTCCTTGAGAGTTGTCACCAGCATTTAGAAGGTCAAGGCTGTGTATCACTTTGAGACAAGCCAATGGCTTCCTCTTTGATTGTGGTGACTTAGCTTAGAAGAGAAAGATTTCAAAGCTGAAGAAGGGGAAAGTCAGCTTTATCCTTAGGAAGTCATCATTCAGGGCCTGAGCTGGCAGGTTTAAGAGCCTGTCCTCAAGAAACAAACATCCAGGATTTTGGTCCTGGGCTCCTTCTTAAGAGTTTCAGTCACATTGTTCCAGGCAACCAGATGTCAGAGCCCAGTGACCCTACTTAGAACATCTACACAGGAAAAATTGACAGTGAGATACATGATGACCCACTGTTAAGGCTTGACTTTTCCTGGGATGGGAGAATCCCAGGATTGTATTCTTTGATTCTGAATACTGTTGATCCATAGTGGGATGACCACTGCCTATGATAAATTGATCTCATACTTCATTCAGTCAAAAAGAGATTGAATGGTGCAAAAAAAGAAAAAAAAAAGAAAAAAGAAAAAAACACCTGGGAAACATCGCCCAGAGAGGAATCTATGCTGCAGCTTTTCTACTCCCCAGGTTTGATGATAAGGATCTCCTGAGCTCCAGTGTTCCCTAGAGGAGGATGAGCTCAGCACCTGCATGGACTGGAGCTGGGGTGAGCTGTCTGAATACCAGGATTACGTTTTGGATGACAAGACTTTGATCTGCCCTTTGGGTGGTTTTCCTTTTGACAGTACTGTGATTTATGTATAAAGCGCTTGCTGGTCCCCATTTGAGGAGCTCTCGACGGGTGCCATCTTTCTAGTCATAAAGTAAGTAAATAAACTCTCTCTGTGGCACTTTTATGCATCAGGATAAAATTGTTGACACTCATGTCAGTTTGTTATATAATTTTCTTCCCAAAGATCATAAAGGCAATCCTGGTGCAGATCCTAGCTTATAATATGCTAGCTAGGTAGACAGTACGCTGATGTTTAGGTATGGAAATGTAAGTGTTCAACCAATTAAAGCAATGATCATGATTCAAAATATGCAAGAACAAAAAAAAAAGAACTGGTAAGCTCATGAATGTAATATGCTTATGTATGTAATATTTTGAGTTATAATATGCAGAACTGGTGCTATAATGTCCCTACACAAAGGATGTAGAAGATGACTCGGGAAGAAGATGAATCCATGTACCCAAAGACCTATCTGGAGGGTCCTTAACATTATATCTGCATAAATAAATAAAATAAATTTTAACATCTGTAGATTAAAAATAGACCCCCAAATTTACTATTCTTCCATGCAGGACTAAGCGGCCGTTTAGGAGCAGGACGGCAGCATGCCATGCATATTAATGAAGTTGCGCTGCCTGAGCTCCTAATCTTACATGGAGCATGTAAGAGTGCAGGGGGTGTGTCTGAGAGCAAAGCTCTCAGAATACACATGCCCCCGCAATGAAGAACTGCAGAAAGGCCAAAGGAATGAGCGAGACTGTTCATAGGAGTCTGCATATCCCCAGCAACATTGCCCCACGTGTACAACAGCAATAGTAAATACAAATCAAATAAACAAACCTTTTTTTTTTAAATTAAGAATCTGATTAAAGCTAACCGTGGGTGTACCCATCGCTTAGCTACTGTTAATGCAGCTTAAATGGCTGAAGAGGATAACAAGGAAGATATATGCAAATGAAGCAGTATAGCAATAGTGTAGTGGGCAGAGCATTCACCTTAAGAGCAGGCATCCTGGTTCAATTCCCACATCAGCACATTCCATTTTCCATGGCAAATCATGTTATGACCAATATTTTAGTTGCATAACCCACTAAATAACATATATTTGTGAACTGGAGTACTGCATTAAATGCACATATGAGGTGTCAGTGTCATAATGTTGCAAAGTCCCCAGATAAGCACATGTGCCCCATACAGTATATGTACACAGGAATCATGGATACAAATGGAAGGTAAAATGTATAATGAATGACAACTCCATACAGCTATAAATCAGTGCAATTGTAAGTGGGAGTAAGCACTAGTAAGCAAGTGTAAGCACCAATAAGCAGTAGTAAGCATATTTAAGCACTAGTAAGTGAGTTTAAGCCTGTTTGCATGGGGGTAAGTAATGCGCACACAGGCTAGGCAATTTGAAACTAACTCTGTGTAAGCATATTTAACCGGAGGTTAGCATTGCTTACCTTCGCGCAATCCCGCGCATACCCACTTACAACTGCCTAATACCTCTGTATGTCACACATTTACACAGATAACAGTGCTGTACTGGCCTCATATATGTCTGTGTCCCACACAAGACACTCACACCCCTTGCTACTGTAATGACAGCACATAGGCTCATGTATTGTACATGCCATTACATACACATATTACAGATGTCAGTACCCTGCTATGTTATCAGACTGGATGGTGTGACCTGGTTACCAGGGCTAAGCCATGCTTAGCAAGTATCAACATTGCTGCAATATAACAGCTGAGCTGATTTGCGCAATGGTAAGTGAAGCCTACACTGTGTAAGCGCCCGTGCGTTTACCCATAGCTTAGCACTGCTTAGCTTCACGCAAACCTGCTTAAAGCTGTTCAAAACTGTGTTAACCACTCTGTATCTGACAGCCCTTGTTCTGCCCAGCAACAAAATGAACAGCCCTTGCATGTCTTGAACCCAGGACCCTGTACACTAAAGTCACAACATTTAACCACTATGCCATGACCACTGTGAAGATAGCTATTGTTTTACCAATATAGCTGTCAATACACATATTGAGTAGTATTGAACAATTGTCTTTACTTCCTAAATTGTGTAGTCCTTGTTATTAATATGACTGTTGCATCACACATGTTGTTTTATCATAATGTACACATAGCAGATACATACAGTGAGCTACATCTGGGAGGGCATACACAACCGTGAGGTTTACACATGGCAGAAATATGGTCATATACATATAATAGGTCTATATATGTCTACATGTACATACACATATATACCCATACATATGTCTGTATACACATCTGTATAGTGCAACATATATATATGGCCATGTGTACATCCTTTCGTATGTACATATAACAGCTTATCTACTGCTTTTGTAATGTCTGCATGGGGTAATAGTATCACTGAACACTGTAAAGAAACCTAAAGGACATAGCATGTCTCTCATGAGTAGAAATGAGTTATGAAGTTATCTACTCTGTCTTCCTGCTATACTTGCTGTTAAACACCTCTATAACATGCATATATTAATATAGCATGTGAATGTTGGCAAATACACTCTTTGGTTAACTCACTATCTTATATGTACTATACTTCTATAAGAAGAATAAAGATTGTGTGCTCTATATATTGTTAGTATAAAGATTGTGTACTCTATATATTGTTAGTATAAAGATTGTGTACTCTATATATTGTTTATTGAACCTTTTGGTTAACATGTCTTTCTCTTGTTAATGATTTTACTGCTCTGGAGCTTTTCTCCCCAAGCCTCCACTGAAAATAGACATGTATCCAGTTGGACTCTCCCGGTTAACAAATGTAAAATAAAATAAATAAACAAATAAATAAATAAATATGTATAGATAGATATATGTATATATACATATGTGTATGCATGTATATATGTATATATATATATATATATATATATATATATATATATATATATATATATATATATATATATATATATATATATATATATATATATATATATATATATATATATATATATATATATATATATATATATATATATATATATATATATACACATATATATATATAGCTATATATGTATGCACATCCTATGTGTACAGATATGCCTAGTTATGCTGGTATATATGTCGATATGTATAACTATATGTGCATACATATCTGTTCTGATGTACCTACTACTGTCAATATATATGTAGATATCCATACGTATATGTGCATATGTATCTCTATCTGTATATGTGTAGACATATATTGCTCTGCATATGTATATATCTGAGTGTTTATATGTATATCTCTGTACATATACATATCCATCTATGTATGTTGATATGTATATGTGTATATAGCTATATAGATATCTGGATAATTATATATACATATATGTCCACTATATGTGTTGAACATGGAGTGAAGCCCTACCTCAGCCCCTATAGTCCCAACTTCGTAGTGCAAGGGGATGTCAGGTATGTATTGCATGAATATTTGTAGACTATTCCTACTGCAATAGGGATTGTCTTCACAGATATGGTGTGTGTGGGAGGTCACATCTGCTTTTGACGTGCACCATTGGCTACTGACAGACATCCTAAGGACATCATAGTACAGTACCACTGCTAGCACAGCAATGCTCCTGTGGACTACAGCAGAGGTATGGCCAATATATGTAGACAGTCTGGCACACTCTGGACAGTCCAGAGGTATACACAGAACCCCTTAGTGCAAGACATGTGGACCAAGCCTGACATTGTAGATGTTAACAGCCATGTAGATGGGTATAACACATAACTACTGGTATACATTTGCCCCCATAGGTTATGCATTCACACACCCCTGTCTATCCTGACACATAATAACCGCTGGTACAGAGGTGCCATAGCCACATTCTACCCACTAGTTATTGACTTGCATCTGTACAGCATCCCACTGCTTTGTCTGACATACATGACTGTTATGGTGGCCCAGCAGCAGTACATCTGGCAAGTATCTGGACATGACATCTCACTTGGTAAGTACACTAAGCTGCTAGGCATGTAACAAAGCACTGCGCAGGCTACAGGCAGACTCGCTCAACACTGGCCTACATTTCCTATGGGGGAATACACATGTACCTGAATATATAGCAGGCTCTACAGGCATGTCACAGCACAGAGTAACAGACACCTGTGTGAAAGTGCATAACCACAACCAATGTGAACACAGACACAGCCACAAATGATAAGCTAATGTAATATTACAGTATATGGACTATCTGTTCAACACCATCCTCATATGTGCCACTCACACACTAACCCTACATATACTGGGCCACTACACAGTGTGGTCCGATACCTGTCTGTGGTATGAGACATGTGTGTGTTTGGCCCTACAAACATGTAAGCTGATAGGGTAACTTAAAGTGGAGCAGCATGTAACATCAGATAGAACAGGACCAAGAACAATGACATCTACCAGAGTCTGTACACAGGCCAAGTTACATATTAACAATACACGCACTGTCAACAGTCACCATAAGTACACAGACCTCAGTACTGTACACGCAACCACAGAATGTCCAGGTTATGTCATCACATATAACCCCTACTATACATAACGTGTAGCATTCTGATATCTAACTGGCTTGTTATCAGATATGATGTCACTAAATATGGTGAACAGCACATATACACCTCTTACTGCATGACATATGTACAAAGGTTGACAGAGCTGTGGCTGGAGGCACAAACACAGAGCCAATATTGACATGCTACTGAAATAACCTCATACATTTACTGTTGTAACAGGGTTTTTTGCAACATATGTCCTATGAGGGATATGAAGTCAGTAACTCTCATGGCTGTCACCATCTACAGACTGCAATTCTCACACTACATTCTGCAGATCACAGATAGGTGCTCTGTAGGTAACACATGAAATAAAAGGCATCAAACACTGCCCAGTCTGCAGATGAGCCTACAGATGGGGGTTTTCTCAAAAACATAGCACTGATAGGACAGGTATTAAAACATGTAGGACAGCCATATCCCAACGCACCCTGTTAAACTAACATTACTCCAAATGCAGTATAGCATCACTTACAGTCTGTAGTCAAGTTAGGCACATCCCCCTCCTGTGTGTTGTCCTGTTTCCACAGTGTATGTTGTTAGAGGCAAATCCTCAATTCATCTGTGATGCCGTTTGCCAAATAACAGATCGAGTTCCTCCTCACAGTGAATGAAAAGGCCCAACACCAACATGATGTTCCTAGATATTGGAGTGTGTTTCCATGCAATTGGCTATGGGAATGTTACCACAGCTGTTCCACATGCAATCAGCTAGAGGAGGACTGCAATTCATGCAGAGGCCATCAGCTGATCATGAGCATCACTTAAAAGCAGGTATAAGTGTCCACATCCACCAGAGAGGGAGTGAGAGAGGCAGACAGAGGAAAAGATAAGTCAGGGAGGGGTGGAAGAGTAAAACTTAAGCATGTTTGTGTTACACACCTACCAGTACAGGGTATCAAACCCCTGACGACTATGTAGTGCTATCACATGTCTATGCAGTTATTGGATGCACCACATAGGTTACATGTTGAGGAGCTCTCCAAACATATATGTGATGGTGAGTGACATCTACAACAGTGATATGGCAGCTATACGGTAGGTGTAGTACATGTGCCTGTCCGCATGGACTGGTGTCAGCATCAACACAGCCATACTCTCACAGGGATGCACAGACATTGACATACTTGGCAGGGCCAGGAATACAACTCATCATTAGTGAGATTGCCACAGTACTGTGCAGGTATGACATGCACCACAGGGGTCATATGGAGGTTATATGGGCAAAGGGTATGTGGAGGTGTCTGACATCAGACAGCATGCTTCAGTATGCCAATGGGGCTAATAGTGAGTGTGAATGTGGTCATAGGCATCATACAACACACACACACACACACAATCACAGGGTGCCAGTACTTACATGCAAGGGTGCATTGCTTCACGGTTGTGTAGTGATCGACTGTGCCAGATGGCTATACAAGGCTAGGTGATGGGTATACCTTGGCATCAGGCCACATGACGATGGTCTGCAGTGTGGCTCAGGAGTGTAGTGTCTGGATTTGCCGACACAGGTTGGTATTGTATTCACCATCCAGTCATCTGGGTAACTATTGCATGTGGCCAATGCTGTGCATTGCTTGCCATGTATGTGTTCGTTAGTCCATTTCATGGATGGTGTCTGGGATGTGCACACCTCCCACATGCATGTACAGTGACATGTAGAACTGTACCTGGGGTGTCTGGCCCATGTTGTGTACACAGACTGTTATCAGTTGTGCCAGTCCTGGCCTCATGTGGCGGGAACTGTTAATGGACAGCAGGTTGACCCTGCACCTACATTGACAGCATGATACTGATATTTCCTGGTGTCAGTGGCATCTGTCCATGCAGGGCATGTTTTTCAGGCATGGTATGTCCTTTGTGGGTCAAATTTGATGGCACCATAGGTGTTGCAGGTGTCCAGTGGGGAACATAGGGAAGGTGCACTGTTGGAATGTATGTGCCTATTGGACTGATGGACAGGGTGCCATGCCCTCTGTAGCCTACTGCAATCACACCATGGTTACTATCAGTGGACAATATGCAGGGTATTACCAACACAGCGGCTGTTGCCTAAGCATGTGTGTGTGTGCATGAGACATGGGTTGAGAGTGTTCTCTGGGTAATACAAGGGTTGCTAACTTTGTTCACCTGGCCTTGATGTCACATGTAGCGGTATGGATTTGTAGCCTAGCCTCTCAGCTATTTCACATTTGTTATCCCTGCATGGTGCACATTGTGATATATACTAGGGCCACCATATAAGGAATTTGCAAAACCCGCTCTACATTGAGTCAAGTTCTTACACACTCACACCCACCTCCACACAGGATATGAATGACAAACACAGACACACACCTGTCATGTCTGTGATTAGAACTCCTACCTAACTAGTTTATTACAGTACAGCACTATGCAGTTATAGTACGTGCTACAGAGATTACTAGAGTACTCCTTCCCCAAAGGTGTATTTTAGTGAATGACATCAGCAGGAGTGCCAAAGTAGGGCATTTGAATTGTAGTGAGTGTGACTAGTCTAGAATGCATTGCTCCCTACACAGGCATAGAAACACACACAAAAACATCTACAACTGCCATGTGTGGGAATAGTACCCCTACCAGAGTTCTATGTCACACTACAGCATTAAGCTGTTATAGGACGTGCCCTGGGGATTGCTGGAGTACTCTTTCCTCAGAGGTGTATTTTACAGTGAATGACATCAGTAGGATTGCCAAAGTAAGGCATTTGAATTGCAGTGAGTGTGACTAGCCCAAAATGCATTGTTCCCTACACAGACAGAGACACACACAATTGCCATGTCTGTGATTAGAAATCCTACCTAATTAGTTTATCATGCAACAGCAGTACGCAGCTATAGGATGAACCACAGAGATTACTGGGCTACACCTTTACCAAAGGTGTATTTCACAGTGAATTACATCAGTAGTCTTGCCAAAGTAGGGCATTCGAATTGTAGTGAGTGTGACTAGCCTAGAAAGCATTGCTCTCTACACAGACAGAGAGACACACACTTGCCACGTCTGGGATTAGAACTCCTGCCTAACTAGATTATCACATTACAGCAGTACGCAGTAATGGGATGCACCACAGAGATTACTGGGTTACACCTTTTCCAAAGGTGTATTTCACAGTGATTGACATCAGCAGCCTTGCCAAAGTAGGACATTTGAATTGTAGTACGTGTGACTAACCTAAAAAGCACACATGCACACACACAGTTGCCATGTCTGGGATAAGAACTCCTATCTAACTAGTTTATCACACTACAGCAGTACGCTGTTATAGGACATGCCACAGAAATTACTGGGCTACACCTTTCACAAAGGTGTATTTCAAAGTGGATAACCTCAGCAGGCTTGTCATAGTAGGACTATGGGGAGGGCAGTGTGTGTGCATGAGCCATAACCCATTCATGTAGAGGTTGACACACCATATGCTGGCACACGCAGGGTTATATTCCACAGGTACATGTATACAGCTGCTAGATGACTACTTCCTTGTACAGTCATGTTGCACAGCTAGCACTTGCACCACATAGTCTGTAATGCTGATGGATACCGGTGGCTAATGTCTACAGTGAGTTACATTTACACCTCATGTGGTTGTAACCATTTGGCTGTGTGCTGGGTAGGACAGGCCTCATAATGGACGGCTCCTTGTCACAGTCACTCTCTTCCACACATCTATGTACATCTTATTATAATGTGTTGTCCTTAGATATGTGTCTGTATTCCTATCCACTGTGTGTGCAAGGCATGACTGGTGCATACTGAGGAGTGTGCAAATGCCAGATATGTATGGTCTACTGTTGTTTGCAGACATGGGCTTCATTTAAGTGTCTGAGCATGCCCAGCATGACCTTTCAGTATGCTGTTGTCTGACATTGCCTTCACTTCTCTAAGTGTGTGAGCATGCTCAGTATGCTCTTCTGTATTGAATGTGTGGATCAATTCCAGGTAGTTTGTACTCCAGTGTAGACCTTTGTGTTGTACACCTGCAGGTAGCAAACTGTTTCTGCAGGGTATCTGTCGATCATTTGGCAATATAGGGACAAACTGTGCAAGGGATAGTGTGTACTGTAGGTGATTGTGTCTCTGCTGCTTCAGCTGCATGGTACTGCTGTTAGCAGGAATATTCAGATGTGTACTGTTATACACTGTGATGTTTTCTGTCCTCATGTACTGTCAGGGGGACATTCTTGCTCACAGTGATGTCTTTGGGGACAAGGGTGACTGCAGCTGTGTCCGGTATTGTGGGCAGACACCTACGTACTCATGGTAAGTTATGCCATTCTGGAGGGGGAACTGCAGACACCTGCTGCTGAGTCTGTGTATCCGGTTCAGCACATTGGTATAGTGCTGGCAGAGTATCCTATATTTGTACATCCATCAACATGACGGTATGGCCTTATCTTGCTGTGGCAATGCCTCACAGCTGTACAGATTCACACAGGTTACCCAGAGGCAGGGGCCATGTGTCAGGACATTACACCTATTGTGGTGTATGGGCAGGTGTGTAGCCACCCATTTATGTGTTTACAGCCAGGGAGAGTGTGTGCACACAGCTTGGTGTCAGACCATGCACATTCCATGCTGCCCATGCACCCCCCATTATTCTTATCTCTTCCATACATTATGCATATATTCTCTGATACTTTCCCTAAGGGTATCACCCCATCACAGGTGTGTTAGTTTTGGTCCACATTTCATGCAGTGGGACATGGTGGACATGTTACTATGGTTTGTTCACATGGCTTATGTGGAGTGTGTTATGTTGTTATTTGGGTGTACATGACATAACATGCACTGGCAGTACATGTGAGACACAGGCCTTTGGCAGGTGCCTGTAGGCCATTAGGTGTTGCTGCGGGCCAGATGTAGCAGGCTGTTGCATTTTGTTAGTCCTACAGTCTCAGATCACCATACAGTATATTCCCCTGGGGTGACAGGTTAGGTGTGATAGGTGTTCATGCCAATACCTTCTATCAGTCTTGATCAAGTGGTGTGGATGCTGGCAGGGTGCTACCTACAGCTAGGGACACACCTGCATGGGACACCTGCACTGCATTCTTCCGCTATTGCCATATACAGGTGGGGTCATATTGTACCCATTTCCCACAGCAGGGATATGACCAGAGAGGTACCTGTGGGTGGTGTTTGCGTGAACTGGGTGCATGTGTGCTATTGACACTACTTGCATCTGATACACATATATGCATGGGGCATTCCAGTTATGCTGGCATGTACAGGTACATCAGCTGTTTCCCAGTACATCAGCCCTACCTCCTTTGTGATCTGCAAGTGGTCGGGCAGACATCACCAGTATCCCCTACTACAGGACCAGTTAATGTGATGCATACCTGTATGTACAATTCCAAGGGTGTCGCCATTTCACAGTGACACAATATATACTGTATGTCTGGGGTACTTTCCCCTGTGTACTGCTTGTATTTCCAGGCCAGCAGCCATGCCATGTCAGTCTTCGAGATGGTGACACATATTACCACCATACATTTACAATGGCTTACTGCTAGCATGTGTTATACTGGTGGGAATTGTCTTTGGCACTGCAGTTGTGAGGAATTGTCCCTGTCATCAGCAGTAGTTGGCAATGGCCACCAGGTCTTACCTCAACATGCATACATACTGACCACTCTCACACAATATGAAACACACACCAACCTAACACACAGAGACCTGCATATTGTGCAAGTGCTACAACCTATTCTGCTACCTTGGACACCTCTGGGCATCTGTGCTCCACTGGTATTATACCTACACATACATGTTACTACATTTCTACATAGGGTTGTGGGGGGGGGCACACATGACTGTTATGACGTGTGTACATTGGATTGGGGGGCACACCAGACCATTGTTACACTTCTAAATAGGTTTGGGGGGCACACCTAACTGTTGCTACATGTCTAGGTTGGATTGGGGGGAGCACACCTGACTGTGTGTACATTCCTACACAGGATTGGGGGAGGGAGGCACACCTGACTGTTACTACATATCTACGCAGGATTGGGGGAGGGGGCACACCTGTCTGTTTCTACATTTCTACACAGTGGTTGGGAGAGGGCACACCTGACTGTTACATGTGTGTGCTGGATTGGGGGAAGGAGCACACCTGACTGTTTCTACGTGTCTACATAGGGTGGAGGGCACACCTGACTGTTACTACATTGGTACACTGGATTGGGGGACGGGGCACACCTAACTGTTTCTACATGTCTACATAGGAGTGGGGGGCACACCTGACTGTTACTACATTTTTACATAGGATTGTGGGGGGACACACACCTGACTGTTTCTACATTTCTACACAGGACTGGGGGGTGGGGCACACCTGACTGTTACTACATTTGTACGCTGGATTGGGGGAAGGGGCACACCTGACTGTTTCTACATGTCTACATAAGTGTGGGGGGGCACACCTGACTGTTACTACATTTCTACATAGGATTGCGTGGGGACACACCTGACTGTTTCTACATTTCTACACAGGATTGGGGGTGCACACCTGACTGTTACTACATTTCTACGCTGGATTGGGGGAAGGGGCACACCTAACTGTTTCTACATGTCTACATAGAAGTGGAGGGGACACCTGACTGTTACTACATTTCTACATAGGATTGTGGGGGGACACACCTGACTGTTCTACATTTCTACACTGGATTGGGGGGGGGCACCTGACTGTTTCTACATTTCTACACAGGATTGGGGGGCAGACCTAACTGTTTCTACATTTCTACATAGGATGGGGGGGGGCACACCTGGCACTTGTACACATTTGCTATGACTGTACTGGTATGCCAGGTACTCCATTTCATTCTGTATTCCAACCTATCATGCTGACTAGAGGCATATCAGTGTACTACAGGTCTTAACTTTGGTTGACCTACATATTAGTGTCTGACTTCCTACCCTTCAGAACTAACATCCCACTGCCTGACCTGCTGTAGTCTGTCTGTGTAGGCCTGGGGGGAGGTTACCCATTGGCATCATTCAGAGGCCATAGTACAGCCTCTGTTTGTGTTTGTCTACACCTGTCCTGCTGGCTGAGACTGTTGTTGGGTATGTGAACCTCCCGGACTGGCATGTGTGAGTCATATGGGCACACATGTCGCCCAGCACATTTCCTGCAGTGGGTTTTGTCACCCTGTGTAGTACTGGCTACTATGGTGACTCCAGTATCTGTTACAGAGCTCATGGTGCCATTATGGGTGTCTACTATCTGCTGACATACCATTCAGCCACCCGATTCCCTTGCATGCTCACATCCATACCATAGATACAGGCAACAACACATTCTACTCCATTCAGCAATTGGTAGGTTGATAGACTTACCTTGTGGGTGTGCCCATATTGAAGATGGTGCTGGAGGGCTGCCTATGTCAGATGCACATAGTACACTCCCTATACATGGTTGAGCACAGGAAGTGTCATGTTTGGCATCCCTTTTACTGTATGTGTGAGTCTGAGAGAGGTGTCATTCCCTGCGTCCCTACTGTGTCAGTGTATGTGCTATGCATTGCCTCTTTGCCAAGGCCAGGGCATACTGGGCACACCTCCATCTGCCTACTGGGGCAGGCTAAGGTTGTTCCTCCTCCGAGTCAATCTGTGCCTGTGCAGGCCTTGGCATTGGTGGGGGGCTGTGTGGCCCTGCCCCATGCTGTTCCTGCTGCAGCTGTTTTCACAGGATCATATTGTGTAGCATTGCACATACCATAACAATTTGAGTACATGTAGCTGGTGGTGAGTACTGCAAGGCTCCACCGGATGTGTCCAGGCACCGGAACCATGACTTGAGCATCCCAAACACACAGTCTATTATACATCTGGTCTGTGCATGTGCCTCATTATGGCATTCTTGTTTGGGTGTGTGTGCATTTCTGATGGGTGTCATCAGCTACGGCTCCAGTGCGTAACCAGCATCCCCCACTAGGTGGCCATAAGGGATGTCCCCATTGGCAAATCTCTGGTACAACTGCGTTTGATGCCAGATGTGGGAATCGTGATAGCTTCCAGGGCAGCCAGAACACACATTCATTATAATTCCCTGGGCATCACACACAACCTGGCAGTTGATGGAGGGAAAGCCCTTGCGATTGATGTAGACCCTACCCTGATCACCGCGTGGTGCTCTGATGCATATGTGCGTGCAGTCTATAGCACCCACTACCACAGGGTATTCTGCTATTTGGTGGAAGAGACACATATTGCTGACCAACACCTCACGGGTGTTGAGGAAATATACGTGCTCACTGGCATGTGCTGACATGGCATCCAGGAACTGGTGGAATACTCTGGATGCTGATGCCTGTGAGATCCTCATGATATCCCCAGTTGAGCTTTGGGAGGTACCTGTGGCTAGTATTCCTAGGCTTAGACATACCTCGGTATCCACTGGGATGGGTTCCCCTTTGTTAGTTTGGTGTCAGGCGTGGCCGGCACAGCTCAACAATTTGCTGTAGGAGGTCCCTGTCCATCCTATAGCACTCCAGTATCTCCAGCTCATGTAGCTCCTGGTAGGTTACCCTGGGTCTGTACACTCTTCTCTGTCTCCTCACTGTGGGTTGGTCGATAGCATTCACATCCTCACCACCCTCAGCTTCTTCCACATGTTGTTGTATGATGCCTGCTGCAGCCCCTATCATTTTGTTGTTTTGTTTGTTAAATGTTCCCTGCTTGTATACACCAGTGGTGTAGAGTATGGGAAAAAACAGAGGGGAAGGTGTTTGCATAGTTTATAGTAGTGTTGTGGGCTGCCTATGTAATTGGCTGACTCTGATAAATTTCACCTGTCAGCTATGCTAGTTCTCCTAGATTACCTTCTTACTGCTGTTTTCCATTCCCATTGCTTTCCTGTTTAAGCCCGGTGGCACGCCATGCAAACACAGTGCTCAAATGTGCACAGAGCTGCTATTTCCTGGTTTACTTTTTTTTTTCCTTTACAACTCGCACACCCGCTTAGGCAATGTAAAGAGTGCTAGACAGCCTCAGACACACCCCCTTGCCTAGCTGTACTAAGCTAGGAGCAAACCTGAGCCACAGGGCTCCAATCTGCTTACAGTATGCCTGACACACACCCCTATGATGTCAGCTAACTCCTAGGCTTGCATCAAGCTATTCCTGCTCTTACACTGTCGGGAGCTGACTAGCATGCAGGGGAAATCTGGGATTCACTATCATTCCCCTCATTTGCATAGGATTGCCTGCTAATGCATAGTTACATGTCCCACACTGAGCCTCCCCCCTTAGCAACCACTATTCACTGGCCATGTTGTCTTCTGCCTGCCATTGGGTATAATGGCAGAATAGTGATTTTAGTTAGAATGCTTATTGTAGGTTTATTTTCTTATTTTTCCCCCGATCCAATTTGCACGCCACTGCCCTATGCTTAAACAGCCGAGATCGGCTAAAAAAAATAAAAGTTGATTTTTTTCAAGTGTTTTCCATGCCAGTGACCTTATACTTGGCCATTGGCATGCTTTCTACATGCTATCCACCCTTTATTTGGAGCTGTCATGGCTCCGTTTTGTAATTTGCAGAAATTTACTCCGTTACTGGTGGAGTACATTTCTGCAGATTACACTCATCCTGCACAGCCGGTTTCCAGCTTTCTGGACTGCAAATTCACCTCATCTGCATGGATTTCTCTTTTTACTTGATTTAGGACATCTCCTACTTGCCTTTCAGCATCAAAAATGAATTTGATGTTTTTATATAATAGAACACCTAAGGATTTCAGTTGTTTGGTTTGTAGGATTCATAATGAGTTGGTAATACTGAAACAGTTGACATTTTTTAGTATCTGGGCTGTGCAAAAATCATAAAAATCATATTTTTACTGTTAATAATTAATTTGATATTTACAAATCGATTGCATATTGATTGAGTCATTTTGTAAAGTTTTGGTAAAGTTTGGTTGGCTCCTGCTAGGAGTTGCTATAACAAATCTCATTGTATACATTATATAGATTGTTTGTGGAACATTCTAGAATAAGTCAATGATAAATAAGGAGACCTGTAATGATCTTGGCACAGATTCCCACTAGATGCCTTTGGTAATAGGACATGATTGTGAGTGTGCACTGGTTCCTGCTACTTTGAAGGTCCTTTTAGTGACCTCTTCAGAAAAAAAACACATTCGCTTAGCTTTTGTAGTTGTGTTTTGTGACCAAGTGTTTTAAATTCTCTTGTTGATCTATGCATATTGTGCCTACAAACTTGCTCTGGCCATGTTAGTGTATAGATGATTAGTTACAGAATGGATAATTAGCTATAGCAAGATTGAAACCCATGCTGTATGTCAGTAGTATGGCATTTTTTGCTATGAAACCGAGTATCTATTGATAGGGGATCATTTACAGTCTTTTAGTAACAGGACACAGAATACCAACTGGTCACAAATGAGCTTCATTTGAAAGTGAGGTACTGTTGCTTATGGTGTAATTACAGTGTGTTTGAAACTATGTGGTATAGCTTTTGTGGTCAGTGGTAAGTTATGTGTCAAGGCTAGTGGCTTTCAGAAGTCATGGCTACACAGCTGCAGCAGTTTTGGGTATATAATAAGGAAATCTATGCTGTACACCCAGATTATGTTTTCTAACATTTCTACTACTAAAGATTTAGTTATTGCTTTGAAGTGCAACAGATGATACTTTAGTATTTTAAAGAGTGGAAATGTTTTCATTCTGGTAAAGTGGTTAATGCAAAATGAATCACTGGGGTGTTGAGTAATTGATATAGTGTATTGTATTTCACTTATTTTGGTGGTAAGAGGATTTTATATGGCAGTTTTTGGAAATATGTCCAAACCTTATACAAGCATTTATATAGCTTCATGTAATCAGGAATACAGGCAGGACAAAATCCTCCTCCTCAAGGAAGAATAAACCTGTCTGGTGGATATCTACAATAAATAAACTCTTGTGCCTAATTGGAAGCAATCTCTCCTTAGCCTGAACAAGCAATTAAGAGCACTAGTGAAATCTTCGAAAGCAAACTTCAAGTCCAAACTGGCCATATTTACTAAAGACAATCATAAGGCCTACTTCACATATGTCCGCAATCTCGAAGGAAGCACTCAGATCTACTCAGAACTGGTGGTCAAAGACAACACATACAAATGCCTTAGATATAGCCAACATGCTAGCGGACAGGTTCAGTGAAAACTTCATTCCTCTGTCTCCCCCATCAGTAAATCAGAACATCCACAGCACCTTCCCTCCTCTCCTTATCTCTAGGGAGCAAGCAATCACAGCCCTCTCAAAGGCAAAAAATACAGCCTCCATGGAACCCGATAACATCCCTGGCTGCATCCTACATGAACTAAGGCAGGAACTTGCAGTACCATTAAGCACCCTATTCAACCAAAGCCTGAGTACTGGCTTCATCCCAGCCAAGTGGAGGACAGTTACTGTCATCCCTTTGCACAAAGGTGAAGTGCCCACCAATCCAGGAAATTATAGACCCATCAACCTAACTAGCCTGATCTGCAAGGCCATGGAATTCATTATCATGGACTTCATTAACAAGGACATTGGCAACCTCCAAACACTCGATCCCACAAAGTTTAGTTTCATCAAGGGGAGGTCATGTCTGTTAAATTTGGTTGACTTCTTTGAGACAGTCCCAAAGCCATGTAGGGGAAGGCGGTGCACATCACCTACCTTGACCTGGCCAAAGCCTTCAATACTATTCCCCACTTGGGTATAATAGATAAACTCTCTCATCTAGGCATCAATCAATATGTTACCAGATGGGTAGCAAACTGGTTCACTGATGGAACACACCTAGTCAAAATAGGGGAAGCCACCTCAAGCAGTAGACTCATAACAAGCAGTGTACCCCAGGGATCGGTCTTGGGGCCTCTGTTGTTTGGGATCCACTTTTCTGAGGTGCAGGTCAAAACCAATTGACTATGGCTGACCAATTTACAGATGACTGCAAGCTGGGTGCAGTCATCAGTTCCCCAAGTGATATGGACGTCCTCCAAGAGGGTCTCACTCAGACAAATGACTGGTGCCAGAAACATGGCCTCAAAATGAATGCCAAAAAATGCATCATCATCATCCCCTTTAGGGAGAGTGACATCCCCATAACAACGTCCTAAGCATGCAATTAGTCATGAGGGACTTGGGCACCCAGATTGATAGCAAACAAACTTTTGACCACCATATTGCCTCAGTTGTATGGAAAGCTTTCTACATGGCCCACCTCATTATAAGGGTATCTCATCCAGAAAAGGGAATAACATTCCTGTATTGTTCCCTTATAAGACCAGTTATTGAGTACAATGCTCCTTTCATCATGTAGCTCACAAAGCATATGCAGCAGCTGGAGAGACCACAGAGGTTGCTCACCAGGAGAATCCAGGGCCTCAATAATGAATCCTACATGGATAGGCTAAAAGCCCTGTCCCTCTATTCAGTCTCATACAGACTCCTCTGAGGTGACCTCTCTCTGGCATACAAAGCAATCTCAGACTCTGCTTTGATGGGACTGATGTATATCCACAAGTCTAGCTCCACTAGAGTAACCCATACGCACAACCTCAACCTGGTCTGTGACATCAATATGACTTGTTAGTGGAACAGATTTGCATACCAGAGACTCCCCCTTCTGTGGAATAGACTCCCTGTCCACATCAAGCAGAGTACCTCATTAATCTGGATAACTGGATGGTGAACAGAAAATACACCCCTGGTATTCCATCCATGTCCCTGCTGGACAGGAGCATTGGGTGCTGACTTATCAGAACATGGGCTAAATTCTTAGCTAGGCTTGTAAGGGCCTCAGGGTCAATAGCCTAGTAACTTCCTATGAGCCTCTGATCCTATGCTGATTGTTCCAAATTGTCCTGCCAGAATTTTTAGGATGTCCTAAGTACACAGTTTATTGATTCCTAATTTAATGAGCTTTAGTTAGATTAGTCCTTATTCATGTATTGCATTCATTGTATTTGTTTGAATTACTTGGGGTGTCTTATTTTTTCTTTTGCATAGGACAATTGTATTGTAGAAGCTGGGTAAAGCTGTATAGGGTTAATAAGGAGAGGAGGCTGAGTCAATGCCCTGCAGCTCTATCATCAGTATATAATTTGTAGTGTCTGAGATGGGCCCACCTAATACTGTACGTGAAATTCCTTTCCAACTTTTGAGGGCCCAGTTAGAGATAATGGCACTATTGTCCATTAGGCAGAATTTACATTGCCTGGAATTTGCCTGGAATGTTTGTTATGAGAACAGCAACAGTACATATAAATGAAAAAATAAACCCTTTTATTTTTTTTTTAAGTACAGCTAACCGTAGGTGCGCAGGTGTGCTCATTGCTTAGCTACGGTTATAGCCACTTAAAAAGTTGAAGAGGATAACAAGGAACATATATGCAAGTGGAGCAGCACCGCAATAGTGTAGTGGGCAGAACATTCGCCTAATGAGCAGGCATTTGCGGTTCGAGTCCCAGTGCAACGCAGTCACTTTTACATGGCAAAGCATGTTATAACCAATATTTTTGTTGCAAAACCCACAAAAAAACATGTATTTATGAACTGGAGTACTGCAGGAAATGCACATGTGAAGCATCAGTGTCTTAATGAATAAGGCACTAGTAAGTAGGTTTAAGCACAAATAAGCAGTAGTAAGCATATGTAAGCACTAGTAAGCGTGTTTAAGTGCATTTGCGTGGGGGTAAGCATTGCTTGCACACATTAAGAAAAGTAGACGCTAACTGAGTGTAAGAAACTGTAACCGGAAGTTAGCAGTGCTTACCTCCATGCAAACCCGTGCAAACCTGCTTGCAACTGCTTTAAAGTGCCTTAATCACTCTGTATCCAATGGTCCGTGTTCTGCCCAGCAACAAAATAAACAGCTCCTACAAGGCTCGAACACAGGACCCTGCACAGCATAGACAAAAGGATTTACCACTAAGCCATGCCAGATACAAATAAATGTGATGTTTTCAGAAACATATCATCCAGTCCAGTCATGTAACAGTACAGAGAATGTATATCAATATCTAGATGTATGTGTGTGTAAATATATTATAATCTAAACAGATACAATATATCTATATATGTAGATATATATATTTCTAAAACTATATACATATATAGTAATATATATGAACATATATACATGCAAATGCCTATATCGACACATATTTGTTTCTACACCTATATAGCTACATATACACAGCGAGTTACATATATGTAAGCAGATATATATCTATGTAGGTATATACAGATATAGTTATACATATGTAAGCAGATATATATATCTATATAGGTATACATGGCCATACATCTGTAGATAGCAATGGCAGATTAAACAAAAACACATATGTCCACATGCACCGTTAATGGGGTTGAGAGGCCTCACACACTATACGTCTTGTACAAATATGCACCCCCCCCCACAGCCAAACACGTCCTCCCTGCAATGCACTACCAAGTGTCACAGATCCCATAACCAGGACCTGACATGACATGGGCACAAGATGTTAACAGTACTATATCCCACCTGTATGATGTCAGCCTGGTATTGGTAACATATCATGCAGTACAGTCTGGCTCCCATAGGAAATGTAAAATGTGGAAGCCATCAACATCCCCAGGATACAGATACAGAGACACAGATATGCAAATACAGATATACACACACACACACACATATATATATATATATATATATATATATATATATATATATATATATATATAGAGTTTACCATTAAATAGTCGCACGATGTATGTGTGAACATCATATGTTCAAAAACAAAGTTTTGAAGTAACGGAATTAATGGATATGCTGCACCTCAGAAAATCCAAATCCCATCGAGCTACGCGCTCAAGAGACTTGAACCTCAGCACTGAAATAAATAGGACATGCTGGAGGGACAGATTCATAACCCAGAGGCTCCCTTCACTCTGGAATAAAATCCCAGTCCAGGTTAGGCAGAGTCCCTCATTGACTCTCTTCAAGAGGAATCTTGATGAGTGGATGGGAGATCGTAGGTTTACCCCGGGTATCACTTCTGTGTCACTGTTAGACAGAGGCACAGTATACTAACCTCGAAAAAGGGCACAGCAAAATAAATTTAAAATGGGTGGCGAAAGCCAAACACATTCTGGCTAGGCTTATAAATGCCCTAGGGCAGATAGCCTAGTATGAACCTATGAACCTATGAACCTAAGTATGTAACCATGAAAATATCGACTTACAAATCGGCGAACTCATAGTATCAAACCGACCTTAATAACACGACCATTACTGATGCAGACTGGAAGTCCCTACGACTCTGAACAAGTGTTACCATGGGTCCCAAGGGGGGCACAGGTCCTGTATTTTGGTCTATCAGGTGTGCTATATTAGTGTCAGTGCTGAACACAAGTATACAAACCTGCAGTATAGATATGGAAAGATGAGGTTGCATTGCAGCACGTTATTTCAACTCTCGACATTTTGTAAAGCCGACATTTCATCCCGCGACATTATTTTTTGATAGTTTTAACATACAACATTTTCATGTTCATTATTTTAATGGTAAACCTATATATATATATATATATATATATATATATATATATATATATATATGTGGCTACGCATAAACACGCAGATATATGTTCAGTAACATACATATGTAAAAGGTGCACATAATATGGAACAGCCACTCTTATGCCTACAGTTAACACCTGAACAACTGGACACTGTATGGGCCACCATACAAATGACAATCTTTGCCTGCAACATATACCCACAGAGAGGTCATAGGAAAAAACACCACACTCAGGTTTGCAGAAATTTAAAACCTTTAATTATGTACTGTTCCAGTTCTATATGCTATGTCATATAGCTGTCCAGACACTGACATCCATATAAACAGAGTAATACAACTGTGAAGCAGTCATACTAATACAGTAGTCTGGAAAGGTTCACAACTGTTGATGTCTAGGCCAAGCCCTTCAAATTGTACAATAGTGAGGACAGACTGGGCCACAGGATACTAAACAATCAACAGTATGAAATGCAGGTGTATAGTTCAGCAGCCTCTATCTACACTCTGTACAACATCTCTAGGTGGTAAAGATGTCAGTTGACCAAATGGGATGTAACTGTTACATAATAAGACATAACTGACACATTCACAGGCACACTGACAAACAGAACAGTCTGTATGGCAGGAGGCAGTAGGCCTGCATTAACCCAAGTTATGTAAGTAATGTGAATATAGATGAATTGTATGGTACTGTACATCCAGATACCTTAAGGCAGCTCACCCCTGATATCCCCATATTTTGTAACAGCCTAGGTCATTTATGGTGCTTCCCCCCTAGACTCAATAATACAGGGCAATATACCACTGTTACATACACTGGCCTCGGGAATGCATAAGGGCACACATGTATTGTGTAGGTGATGCCCACACATATATGGCCCCAGCCCCACTGGATGTGTGGGGGGATACAACAGCAGTGGACTAATGGCAACAATGGCAGTGTGATATACTCACAGCCCACTACAGAGCAACCCCTGACAGCATGTCATATGTGCAAAGCTTGGTATGTAGGTGGGGGACAGAGGCTGGAACACAGGCACATATGTGGAAAACTGTTGCCATGCACTAAGCAAGTTGATGGTGTTACAGGATAGTCTGCAACATACTCTCAGTCAGGGAATTGAGATTAGAAACAGAAATGGATGTAGCCATGTGCTGATAGCACTCAACACACACACTGCCAGTGAAATATCTGACACAGGACCTGTGTGGTGGACAGACAACACATGATAGGCACACCTCTGGCCACCAAGAGGATAGGCCCACAGTTGAGAGCTATGCAGATAGACTGCATTCCAAGGTAAATTAGTATGTACACACACACCCTGTAGCACCAGTACTATACAAAGCATAACACAACTCTACTCACACTCTGTCTGTAGTTCCTGAACCTCCTACAAATATGTAGCTGCCCTGAGTGTGCCGGTTCTCCTGTAAGAGGTACTGCTACCTGCTGCCGGTAACACTGATGCCCACACACAGGAAGGATGTCCATCACACAGGAAATGTAAAAGGACCACGCCCACATGATGTAGGGATGCATAGTAGGTGGTTGCCATGACAGTGGTAATTGGAAGTACTACACATGGATAATTATATATATATATATATATATATATATATATATATATATGGCTATCTGGATAATTATATGTACATATATTTCCACCATATGCCCTGGACATGGAGTGTAGCCCTACCCCAGCCTGTATAATCCCAACGTCGTAGTGCAAGGGGATGTCAGGTATGTATAGCAGGTATATTAGTAGACTATTGCTACTGTCATTGGGATTGTCTTCACAGACATGGTGTGTGCGGGAGGTCACATCTGCTTATAACATGTGTGCCATTAGCTACTGACAGACATCCTAAGGACATCATAGTAAAGTACTGCTGTTAGCATGTAATGCCCCTGTGGACTGCAGCAGAGATATTGGCCAATATTTGTGGATATTCTGACACACTCTGTACAGTCCAGATGTACACATATAACACCTTAGTGCACAACATGTGTACCATGCCTGACAATATGGATGTAGACAACCATGTAGATGGGTATAACACACTTGTATACATTTGCCACCATAGGTTATGCATTCACACACCACTGTCTGGCCTGACACATAATAACCACTGGTACAGGGGTGCCATGGCTACATACTACCCACTAGATATTGACATACATCTGTACAGCATCCCACTGCTCTGTCTGACATACATGACTGTTAAGAGAGGCCCGGCAGCAGTACATCTGGCAAGTATCTGCACATGACATCTCACTGGGTAAGTACATCAAGCTGCTAGGGATGTAACAAAGCACTGTGCAGGCTATAGGCAGACTGGCTCAACACTGGCCTACATCTCCTATGGGGGAATGCACATGCACCTGCATATATAGCAGGCTCTACAGGCATGTCACAGCACAGGGTAAGATACACCTGTGTGAAAGTGCGTAACCACAACCAGTGTGAACACAGCCACATATGTTAAGCTAGCATAATATTACAGTATATGGACTATCTGATCGACACCATCCTCATATGTGCCACTCACAGACTGACCCTACATATACTGGGCTGCTACACAGTTTGATCTGATGGCTGTCTGTGGTATGGGACATGTGTGTGTGTATAGCCCTACAAACATGTACGCCAATACAGTACCATAGAGTGGAGCAGCATGTAACATCAGACAGGATGGGACCTAGAACTATGACATCTACCACAGTCTGTACACGGGCTAAAGTACATATTAACAATACACACACTGTCGACATTCACCATAAGTACTCAGACCTCAGTACTGTACAAACATCCACTGATCCACCCTTCATTTGCACCTCCTCACAGCATCTATGGGACAAGAGTGGAAACTTCTCCCTCACCCCCTACCCTTCCATCACAGATCCAAACTGAATGTAGAACGCCATTCAATCATGACCACAGCATCTATGGGACTGGCTATATCCCCCGCACATGCACTTATGTCCCACCCACAAGTTATCCCCCGGTTACTGACCCTGGTAACTACCGCCCCCCCTCCACACAGGATACAATCTGCAATCCTGGGCGGAAAGAATCCCCTAAACCTGGAATTCTGGGCGACATTGGGATACTCAGACCCTTGATCCCACCCAGTTCGACCAGCCCTGGTAACTATCCTGCCATCTAAACTCCCTTGGAACTTCGAGACAGTCACTAGTGCCATCGACATAATGGGCGCTGTCCACACTGAGACAGATGGACTTGGCCACCCGCCTTGACACTCTATACCAGTCCTGCCTGCATCACTAAGCCCAGCAGCCTGGGCAAGGTTCCACACACTGCACACTGGGACAAGTCCTGGCTACCAAACATGAACTCATAAGTGTCAAAATTGCTGAGCCATGTCAGGCATAAAACACAAGCTCAGCAGCCTAAATGTAACCACTCAAACAGAAACCCACTCAGCAAAGTGGCTTCACTCAGTCATGTGAAAGCAAATATGGGAGGATTGCATGTCAGAAGTTCTGCAGATGACTGTGGTGTGGGTGCCCTTCAGCCCACCTGCTGAAACAATACATCCCAGATTGACAAAAAGCAATTGATGACTGACAACTGCGTGCCATCATGGCCCCAAACTTAACGCCAGAAATGTATAGTCCCACTGACACACACACAAAAATGAAACCCTGGCCTTAAACGGACAGACAAAACCCACTGAATGTATCAAGAAAAACAAAGAAACACGATACTCAAGTCGATTAAAATCTGACTCCTAAATCAACCCGACACGGAAAGTGGTCAGAAAGACATTTTACAACCTCCATCTCAGTGAAAAGAAACAGTGACCTCCTCAAAGGAGGTCATTTCTCAAGAATATTCCTCCCTTGTCAGGGCCCACCCATGAATATAATGCCAGATTTCATCCTTATCTGGCCCATGATTGAATATAATGCCCCCTCCTGATGTCCACCTCTTCTTCACCAACAATGAGAATAGACCTCAAAATCTCATCTTATCCAGCTACATTCAAGAAACTCCCCCAGAATTCAATAGCCAACAGGATCTGCAAAAACAAAGCTGTTTGTGTCTCTAATATACCGCCATGTCCAACTGCTGCCATGATAAACATGCCCCATCCAACCAATCCAACCACTCAGAACATCGCAAAAAAACCAGATTTCCACCACCACTCACAAATAAGCAAAGATTTCACATGCTGGACAAAATAATTCATACACAGAGGGGATAAATTCATAACACAGAAATCCCAGTACATGTACCACAACTCCCTTCACAAAATCTGTTCAAGAAAACGTTCTCATGCATGGATGAAAAATCGCAAGTTTACCATGGAGAGTCAAAGGAGTCCCCTCAGTGTCACAGTGTCACTACTAGACAGAGGTATAGTTTACTAACTAATGGGGTCCCACTACTTCAAACTAAAGAGGCGCAACCAAGCACGTGGTGCGGCGAGTTTTCATACATCACTGTTGGCTAGGCTTATAAATGCCCCCGGGCAGATAGCCTAGTACACTACTATGAAACTATGAAACTATAAGAATGTCCAGGTTATATCATCAAATACAACCCCTACTGTACATACCATGTGTAGCAATCTGATATCTCACTGGCTTGTTATCAGATATGATGACACTAATTATGGTGTACAGCACATATGCACCACTTTATGCACAGTATTTGTTGATAGAGTTGTGGCTGGAAGCACATACACATGACCAATATTGACATGTTGCTGTGATAACCTCATACATTTACTGTTGTAACGGGGTTTGTTGCAACATATGTCCTATGAGGGATATGAAGTCAGTAACTGTCACAGCATTCATCATCTACAGACTGCAATCCTCACACTACCTTCTGCAGTCCACAGATAGATGTTCCGTGGGTAACACATGAAACCAAAGGCACAACACACTGCCCAGTCAGCAGATGACCCTGCAGATGGGGATTCTTTATAAACATGGCACTGACATGGCAGGTATTGCGACATGTAGGACAACCATATCCACACACACACACACACACACACACACACACACACACACACACACACACTGTTAAACCAACATTACTCCAAATGCAGTATAGCAGCACTTACAGTCTGTAGTCAGGCCAGGCACATCCCCCTCCTGTGTGTTGCCCTGTTTCCACAGTGTATGTTGTTAGAGGTAAATCTCCAATCCGAGTTGCTGTTTGACAAAAAAACTGATCTAGTTCCTGCTCACAGTGAATGAAAAGGGCCAACACCAACATGATGTTGATGTTCCTAGATATTGGAGTGTGTTTCAATGCAATTGGCTATGGGAATGTTACCACAGCTGTTCCACATGCAATCAGCTAGGGAAAGGCTGCAATTCATGCAGTGGCCATCAGCTGATCATGAGCATCACTTAAAATACATATGCTGCTGCCTAAGCAAAGCAGGTGTAGGTCTTCACATCCACCAGAGAGGGAGTGGGAAAGGCAGACAGAAGCAAAGACAAGTCAGGGAGGGGTGGGAGAGTAAAACTTAAACATGTTTGTGTCACACACCTACCAGCACAGGGTATCAAACCCCTGAAGACTATGTAATGCTATCACAGTTCTATGCAGTTATTGGATGCACCACTTGGGTTACCTGTTGTGGAGCCCTCAGAACATATATGTGATGGTGAATGATATCTGCAACAGGGATACGATTGCTATACAGTAGGTGACGTACACGTGCCTGTCTGCATGAACAGGTGCCAGCATCAACACAGCCACACTCTCCCAGGGATGCACACACATTGACACACTTGGCAGGGCCAGGATTACAACTCATCAGTAGTGAGATTGCCGCAACACATCACTGTGCAGGTATCACATGTCATACGGGGGTTGTATGGACAAAGGGTATGGAGAGGTGTCTGCCATCAGTCAGCATGCTTCAGTATGCCCATGGGGGTTGTAGGAAGTGTGGATGTGAACATACATACCATATAACACACACACAAACACACAAGGTGCCAGTACTGACATGCATGGGTTCATGTCTGCACGGGTGTGTGGTGGTCGACTGTACCAGATGGCTGGACAAGGCTAGGTGATGGGTATATCTTGGCATCAGGCCACATGACAATGGTCTGCATTGTGGCTCAGGGCTGTAGTGTCTGCAGTTACCCAAACAGGTGGGTATTGTATCTCCCATCCAGTCACCTAGGTGACTATTGTGTGTGACCAATGCTGTGCATCGCTTGCTATGCATGTGTTCCTTAGTCGATGACTTGGATGGTGTCTGAGATGTGCACACCTTCCACATGCATGTACAGTGACATGTGGAACTGTACCTGTGGTGTCTGGCCCATGTTGTGAACATAAATTATCAGATGTGTCTTGCCCACTTGTGGTGGGAACTGGTAATGGGCAGCTGGTTTACCCTGCACCTACATTGATAGCATGTTAATGGTATTCCCTGGTGTCAGTGGCATCTGTCAATACAGGGCATGTTGTCAGGCATGGTAATGTCCTTTGAGGGTCACTTGTGATGGCACCACAGGTGTCCATTGAGGAACATGGGGAAGGTGCACTGTCTGCATGTACTTGCATATTGGACAGAGTGCCATGCCCTCTGTAGCCCACTGCTATCACCCTATAGTTACTATCTGTGTCCAATAAGCAGGGTACTACCCACATATTGGCTGTTGCCTAAGCATGTGTGTGTGTATGAGACATGGGTTGAGAGTGTGCTCTGGGTAATACTGGGGTTGCTAACTGTGATTGCCTGGCCTTGATGTCACATGTATGGGCATGGCTTTGCACCCCAGCCTCTCTGCTATTTCACATCTGTTATCCCTGTATGGTGGACATTGTGATATATAGCAGGGCCACCATATAAGAAATATGCAAAACCCACTCCGTATTGGCCACACACTCACAACCACCTCCACAAAGGATACGAGTTACAAACACACCTGTCATGTCTGGGAGTAGAACCCCTACCTAACTAGTTTATTACATAACACAGTTACAGTACACATCACAGAGATTACTGGAGTACTCCTTCCCCAAAGGTGTATATCACATTGGATGACATCAGCAGGATTGCCAAAGTGGGACATTCGAATTGTAGTGAGTGTGAAAAGCCTAAAATGCATTGCTCCCTACACAGACAGTGACACACACACAAAACATCCACAACTGACGTGTGGGTATAGCACCCCTAACAGAGGTCTACATCACACTACAGCAATGAGCTGTTATAGGACGCACCACAAGGATTATTGGAGAACTCCTTCCCCAAAGGTGTATTTCACAATGAATGACATCAGCAGGATTGCCAAAGTAGGCCATTTGAAATGTACAGAGTGTGACTAGCCTAAAATTCATTGCTCCCTACAGAGACACTGAAACACACACAAAACATCCAGAACTGCCATGGGTAGGGATAGAACCCTACCACAGTTCTAAATAACACTACAGCAGTATGCAGTTATGGCACACGCTGCAGAGATTACTGGGGTATAGCCTTTCCAGTGGTGTATTTTTAGGTGGATCACATCAGCAGCCTTGCCAAAGTTGAGCATGTGAATTGTAAGGATTGTGAGTACCCTAAAAAGCATTGCTGTCTACACAGACAGACACACACGCACCTACACTTGCCATATCTGGGATTAGAACACCTACCTAACTACTTTATCACACTACAGCAGTATGCAGTTACAGGACATGCTACAGAGATTACTGGGCTGCAATCTTCCCAGAGGTGTATTTCTATGTGGGTGACATCAGCAGCCTTGCCAAAGTTGAGCATATGAATTGTAAGGAGTGATAGTACCCTAAAAAGCATTGCTCTCTACACAGACAGAGTCAGACACACACACACCTACACTTGCCATATCTGGGATTAGAACTCCTACCTAACTACTTTATCACACTATAGTTGTACGTAGTTACAGGACACACTACAGATATTACTGGGCTGCAGTCTTCCCAGAGGTGTATTTCCAGGTGGGTGACATCAGTAGCCTTGCCAAAGTTGAGCATATGAATTGTAAGGAGTGTGAGTACACTAAAAAGCATTGCTCTCTAAACAGACAGAGTCAGACACACACACACCCATACTTGTCATATCTGGGATTCGAACACCTACCTAACTGCTTTATCACATGACAGCAATACACAGTTACAGGGCATGCTACAGAGATCACGAGGCTATAATTTTCCCAGAGGTGTATTTCTAGGTGGGTGACATCAGCAGCCTTGCCAAAGTTATGTATATGAATTGTAGGGAGTGTGAGTACCCTAAAAAGCATTGCTGTCGACACAGTCAGACAGACATGCACACAAACAGTTTCCAAGTTTGGGGTTAGAACAACTATCTAACTATTTATTACACAACAGCAGTACGCAGTTACAGAACACGCTATAGAGATTACTGGGTTGTAGCCTTCCCAGAGGTGTATTTCTAGGTAGGTCACACCAGCAGCCTTGCCAAAGTTGAGCATATGAATTGTAAGGAGTGTGAGTACCCTAAAAAGCATTGCTCTCTTCACAGTCAAACATGCACTCAGACACACAGTTGCTAAGTCTGGGGTTAGAATTCCTACCTAATTAGTTTACCACACTGCAGCAGTATGCAGTTATGGGATGCGCCATGGAGATTTCTGGGCTACACCTCTCCCAAAGATGTATTTCACATTGGGTGACCTCAGCAGGCTTGTCATAGTAAGGCTATGGGGAGGAGAGTGTGTGTGCATGGGCCATAACCCATTCATCTAGGGGTTGACACACCACATACAGGCACAAACGGGGTCATATTTCACAAGTACATGTATACAGCTGCTAGATGACTAATTCCTTGTACAGTCATGTTGCACAGCTGGCACGTGCACCACATACTCTGTAATGCTGACAGATACTAGCGGCTAGTATCTGCAGTGAGTGACATCTGCACCTCATGTGTTTGGGGCCCTTTGGCTGTATGCTGTCTGGGACAGGCCTGGATGGCTCCTTGTCACAGTCACCCTCTTCCAGACATCTATGTATGTCTACCTTTGGCTTATTATAGTGTGTTGTCCTGACATATGTCTGTATTCCTATCCACTGTGTATGCAGGGCATGAGTAGTGCATACTAACGAGTGTCTGCACTAACAACTGCAACTGCCAGATATGTCTGGTCCACTGGTATTCGCAGACATGGCTTTCATGCGTTTGTGTGAGCATGCCCAGTATGACCTTTCAGTATGTTGTTGACTGACATTGCCTTCATTTCTCTGTGTGAGCATGCCCAGTATGGCCGTCTGCATTGAATGTGTGGATCTTGTCCAGATAGTTTGTGCTGCAGTGCTGACCTTTGTGTTGTACACCGACAGGTAGCATGCTGTTTCTGCATGGTATCCATCGATCATTTGGCTTTGACTGTTACTACATTTCTGCATAACTGGGGGGGGCACACCTGACTGTTCCTACATTTCTACACAGGATTGGGGGGGCACACCTGACTGTTATTACATTACTATGTAAGATGGGGGGCACACCTGACTATAACTACATTTCTACACAGGATTGGGGGGGCACACTAGGCTGTTATTACATTACTATGTAGGATGGGGGGCACACCTGACTATTTCTACAGTTCTATACAGGATTGTGGGGGGCACACCTGACTGTTATTGCATTACTATGTAGGATGGGGGGCACACCTGACTATTACTACATTTCTACACAGGATTGGGGGCACACTAAACTGTTATTACATTACTATGTAGGATGGGGGGCACACCTGACTATTTCGACATTTCTACACATGATTGTGGGGGGCACACCTGACTATTGCATTACTGTGTATGATGGGGGGGCACACCTGACTATTTCTACATTTCTACACAGGATTAGGGGGCACACCTGACTGTTATTACATTACTATGTAGGATGGGGGGCACACCTGTCTATTTCTACATTTCTACACAGGGTTGGGGAGGCACACCTGACTGTTATTACATTACTATGTAGGATGTGGGGGGCACACGTGACACTTGTACACATTTGCTATGATTGTACTGGTATGTCAAGTACTCCATTTCATTCTCTATTGCTAACTATCATGCTGAATAGAGGCATACCAGTGTACTACAGATCGTGGCTTCGGTTGCCCTACGTATTATTGTCTGACTTTTTACCCTTCAGAACTAACATCCCACTGTCTGTCCTGCTGTGGTCTGTCTATGTAGGCCTGTGGGGGAGGTTAACCATAGCTATCATTCAGGGTCCATGGCAAAGGCTCTGTTTGGGTTTGTCTACACCTGTCCTGCTGGCTGAAACTGTTGTTGGGTATGTGAACCATCCTGACTGGCATGAGTGGCTCATATGGACACAGATGTCGCTCAGCACATTTCCTGCAGTGGGTTTTGTCACCCTGTATAGTACTGGCTACTATGGTGATTCCAGTATTTGTTACAGATTTCATGGTGCCACTATGGGTGTCTACTGTCTGCTGCCATAACATTCAGCCACCCAATTTCCTTGCATGCTCACATCCATACCATAGTTACTGGTAATGACACATTCTACTCCATTTGGTAACTGGTAGGTTGATTGACTTATCTTGAGGGTGTGCCAGACTTGTGGATGGTGCTGGAGAGCTGCCTATGTGAGATGCACATTGTACACTCCCTAAACATGGTTGAGCACAGGTAGTGTCATGTTTGGCATCCCTTTTACTGTATGCGCGAGTCAGAGAGAGGTGTCATTCCCTGGGTCCCTACTGTGTCAGTGCATGTGCTATGCGTTGCTTCTTTGCCAAGGCCAGGGCATACTGGGTACGCATCCTTTTGCCTACTGGGGCAGGCTCAGGTTGTTCCTCCTCCGAGTCACTCTGTGCCTGTGCAGGCCTTGGCAATGGTGGGGGGCTGTGTTGCCCTGCCCCATGCTGTTTCTGCTGCAGCTGTTTCCGAAGGATCATATTGTGTAGCATAGCACATACCATAACAATTTGGGTACATGTAGCTGGTGAATACTGCAAGGTTCCACTGGATGTATCCAGACACTGGAACCATGACCTGAGCATCCCAAACACATGCTCTATTATATGTCTAGCCTGTGCATGTGCCTCATTATGGTGTTTTTGTTCAGGTGTGTGTGCATTTCTGATGGGTGTAATCATCCACAGCTCCAGTGTATACCCAGCATCCCCCACTAGGTGACCGTAGGGGATTTTCCCGTTGGCAGATCTCTGGTACAGCTGCATCAGATGCCATATGTGGGAATCATCATAGCTTCCAGGGCAGCCAGCGCACACATTCATTATAATGCCCTGGGCATCACATACGACCTGGCACTTGATGGAGGGGATGCCCCTACAGTTGATGAAGGCCCTACCCTGCTCACCAGGTGGTGCTTTGATGTGTATGTGCATGCAGTCTATAGCACCCACTACCCTAGAGTATTTTGCTATTTGGTGGAAGAGATGCATATTGCTTGTCAACACCTCACGGGTGTTGAGGAAATATACGTGCTCACTAGCATGTGCTGACATGGCATCCAGGAATTGGTGGAATAATCTGGATACTGATGGCTGTGAGATCCCCATGATATCCCCACTTGTGCTTTGGGAGGTACCTGTGGCTAGTATACCTAGGTCTACATATACCTTGGTATCCACTGGGATGGGTTCCCCTTGGTCTGTTTGGTGCATCAGGTGTGGTTGGCACAGCTCAACAATTTGCTGTAGGAGGTCTCTGTCCACCCTATAGCACTCCACTATCTCCAGCTCATGTAGCCCCTGGTAGGTTACCCTGGGTCTGTACACTCTTCTCCATCTCCTCATTGTGGGTTGTTCGGCAGCATTCACATCCTCACCACCCACAGCCTCTTGCACATGTTGTCCTATGTTGCCTGCTGCAGCCCTTCTCATTTTGAAGGTTTGTTTGTTAAAATTTCCCCTCTTGTATACACTGGTGGTGTAGAGTGTGGGAAAAACCAGAGAGGAAGGTGTTTGCTTAGTTTATAGTAGTGTTCTGGGCTGGGCTGGTCTGCTGCCTGTGTAATTGGCTGATTCTGATACATTTCACCTGCCAGCTAAGCTAGTTCTCCTTGATTACCTTCCTACTGCTGTTTTCCCTTCCCATTGCCTCCCTGTTTAAGCCCGTGTGCATGCCTCACCAACAGACTGCTCAAATGTGCACACTGCTGCTATATCCTGGTTTAACTTCTTTGTTCTTCCTGTAGCTGTGCTAAGCTAGGAGCAAACCCAAGCCACAGGCCTCCAATCTGCTTACAGGATGCCTGACACCCCCTCCATGTTGTCACCTACCTCCTACTCTTGCACCCAGCTATTCATACTCTTACACTGTTGGGACCTGCCTCACATGCTGGGGAAAACTGGGATTCACTATCATTCCCCTCATTTGCATAGGATTGCCTGCCAATGCATAGTTACGTCTCACACTGAGCCTACCCCCTTAGCAACCACTACTCACTGGCCAGGTTGTGTTCTGCCTGCTATTGACTTGCATGGCAGAATACTAATTTTAGTTAGCATACTTATTTTAGGTTTATTTTCTTATTTTCCCCCGATCGCATTTGCGTGCCGCTGCCCTATGCTTAAATAGCCGAGATCGGTGAAAGAAAAAATAAAAGTGGATTATACTTGGCCATTGGCATGCTTCCTCAATGATATGCAGCCTTTATTTGGAGCTGTCATAGCTCCATTTTGGATTTTGCAGGGATGTACTCGGTTACTAACCGAGTACATTTCTGCAGATAGCACTAGTCTTGCACGGACTGTTGCAAACTTCCTGGATTGCAAAATCACCTCATATGCATGAATCTCACCTGCAAATGGGGTGATTTGCATACTGGGGCTTAGTCCATGCAGGATTAGTGCAGTAGCATACGTGCATGCCCCTGCAGGCTGTTCCTGGATTGCACGGCAGACATATTGCCTGCGTGGCCTCCTGCACCAATCTTGCACTCCGTGCAAGCTTTTGTGAATCTGGGGGTCAGTCTTATGGGTAATGATGTCACATGAGTAATAGTGATAATTCAGTGTTAAAGGGATCTGTTTATCAGCACAACTGATAAAAGCACATTACATATCCCATTAAAGAGATGTTCACCCTTTATCTGTGTGAAAATTACACTCTAAATGAGTATAACATTGTCAGTCCCATCCTACGAATCTCTGTTGTACAACATAGCATACATACATACATAAAGGGCCGGATTCATGAAGGCTTGCACGGAGTCTTAGAGTAGAGTAAGACTCCATGCAGCCAACATGTCCGCCGAGCGATCCAGGAACAGCCGGTAGGGGCATGCAACTGAGCTCTCCAAACTAGTCCTACATGGACAGGGCTGGGATATGCAAATTACCTCAATTGCAGGTGAAAGCTATGCAAATGAGGTAAATTTGTGATCCAGGAAACCCAAACCTGTCCGAGTAGGAGTAGTGTTATTTGCAGAAATGTACTCAGTTGATAACTGAGTATGGTTCTGCAAATAGCAAAATGAAGCCGTGTTAGCTGGAAAAAAAACATGCATTCACAGGAGGAAGCATGCCAATAGCCAAAAATACGGCCATTGGCAATGGGAAGTGATGCAAATTAAAAATAAAATAACTTTTTTTTTATCCCGATCTCTGGGGTTTAACCGTAGTGCAGTGCCAAGCAGAAAATTAATAATTAAGATCCACAAATGTGGATTTTATAGCTAAAATGAATTTACAATGCAAGGGAATGGCAAGCTGAAGTCAACATGGCCACCGAGTAGAGGTTGCTAAGGGGGGAAGCTCAGTCTAAGAGATGTAACTAAGCATTAGTAGGCAATCCTATGCAAATGAGAGTTAGGATAGTGAATCGCAAGTTTACATAGCAAATGAGCAAAGTCAGTGGAGTGTAGGAGTAGGATAAGGGGAGTAACAGAGTAGAAAATAGGTGACATCACGAGGGGGGTATGTATGAAAGGAGTGAAGCTCATTGGAGCAGGGTGTCATGTGTCAGCTTACATTCACAGAATAGTGAAAGAGGTGTGTCAACAGGTAGGCCAGGTAAAGTCAAGAAATCAAAGGTGTATGCCGTGGATAACACCAAAGTTTCTTGCTGAGCATGCATGCGTGTGCGCGCCAGTAAACCTGAGTAAGACAGTTTGCGCGTGTGTAAGCGTGTGTGTGCGCGTGTAGGCTTGAGTAATCATATGTAAGGCTGTGTAAACAGTTGTAAGTGTGTTTGCGCTGGTGTGCGCGCATTTTAAGAAGAATAAGCAAGCTTTAGTCTGTGTGAGCATGTGTGCGGGCGTGTTAGCTGCTGTGCGCATGTTTGCGCTTGTGTGCGCAGTGCTCCCCCCCCTCCCGAGGAAACAGTAAGGAAATAGGAAGGACACCAAATAGTGGAAGTTACCAGGGAGTACTAGCAGAGCTAGCAGGTGAAAACAATCAGAATCAGGCAATTACCCAGGCAGAACACTAGCCCAGCCCAGCACTTAAAACTCTGCAAACAACAGTCCATTATGTTTCTCGAAAGAGACACTGCAACACTGCAGTAAGCTAATAGAAGTGAAAACTGAAAAGGCTTCACTGAGACAAAAATGTTAGGGGCTGCCATTGCTGTTATAAGGCGACATATGCACCATGCTGAGGGTGGTGATAATCCAAATGCTGCTGGACAACCCACAGTGAGGAGACGGAGAAGAGTGTACAGGCCCAGGGTTACCTACCAGGAGCTACATGAGCTGGAGATAGTGGAGTGCTATAGAGTGGACAGAGACCTCTTGCAGCAAATTGTTGACATGTGCAGGCCACACCTCACACACAGAGCCAACAGAGGGGAATCCATCCCAGTGGAAACTAAGGTATGTTTTGGCCTAAGAATATTAGCAACAGGTACCTTCCAGAGACCAACTGGTGATATGATGGGGATATCACAGGCATCAGCATCCAGGGTACTGCACCAGTTCTTGGATGCCATGTCAGCACATGTCGGTGATCATGTATATTGCCCCAATTCCCGTGAGGTATTGGCCAGGAATATGTGTCTCTTCCAGCAAATAGCGGAATACCCTGAGGTAGTGGGTGCAATAGACTGCACACACATACGCATCAAAGCACCAGCTGGTGAGCGGGATAGGGTCTACTTCAACCGCAAGGGCTTCCCCTCCATCAACTGCCAGGTCATGTGTGATGCCCAGGGCATAATACTGAATATGTGTGCTGGCTGCCCTGGAAGCTACCATGATTCCCATATCTGGCATCTGATGCAGCTGTACCAGACATTTGCCAATGGGGACATCCCACATGGTCACCTAGTGGGGGATGCTGTCTATGCACTGGAGCCGTGGCTGATGACACCCATCAGAAATGCACACACACCTGAACAGGAATGCCATAATGAGGCACACACACAAACACAAAATGTAATTGAGCATGTGTTTGGGCTTCTCAAGTCACAGTTCCGGTGCCTGGACACATCTGGTGGAGCCTTGCAGTACTCACCAACTACATGTACGCAAAGTGTCATGGTATGTGCTATAGTACATAATATGATCCTGCGAAAACAGCTGCAGTAAGACCAGCATAGGCCTGGGCCAAACAGCCCCCCACCATTGCCAAGGCCATCACAGGCAGAGCGTGACTCGGAGGAGAAACAACCTGAGCCTGCCCCAGTAGGCAGAAGGAGGTGTGCCCAGTATGCTTTGGCCTTGGCAAAGAGGCAACGCATAGCACATACACTGGCTCAGTAGGAACTCTGGAAATTATACCTCTCTGACCCACATATAGTAAAGGGATGCCTACATTGACACTACCTGCTTTCAAACATGTATAGGGAGTGTAGTATGTGCATCCGACATAGGCAGCCCTGCATCAACACCTGAGGCATGATTGCCATGTGTTAAGCAATATAAAGCAGTGCTAAACAGCATTTACCATCATGAAGTCAATTTAAACAAAATCGCACACACCAACTACTACAAATGTGGTCAATGTAGAGTAATATTGGCCAATGTCCAGCAATGATGGTTAATATTGAGCAATGTTGGACAAGCTGGGTCTAGGTAGGGCATAGCTGAACAAAAGCCAACATGCTCATATTTGCTCTACTGGCCCTAAGCAGTCTGGTCTGCTCAGTATGAAAATATAAGTGGCAATGGGCCTCAAACCCAGGATACTCTACACTATAGTCATAGTACTGAACCACTAAACCATGACAGTAGTGCAGTGGTTAGCCTGTATGAAGAAATGTTGATAAGTCTATGCAAAGTATTTCACGGAAACCCTGCAGGCACAGCATAATCCCTGTCGAGTTATGACACAAATGTGAGTCCTGCAGTAAGAATAGAACCTGACTTTCAACACACACAGTACAAATGTTAATACTGGACATGTAGACATACATCAACAAATGTAGTGGACCTCAGACAGCAACATACTGAAAGGTCACACTGGGCATGCTCACACACGAATACATGAGACAAATGTCAGGCAACAGAACACTGACAGTCTGAACTGGGCATGCTCACACACTTAGGCCATGTTGGAGTACAGCATTGGGCCACACATAGCAAGCAGTTGCATGTGTTAACCCAGGAACCTCTCACTACACAGCAATCTGCCCTGTGCACACACTTATATGACAACAGACACATATATAATATAGTGGAACCCTGCCATAAGCAAATATGTTCTGCAGATACCTAAGCGGTTCATATAAAGTGTGAAAGCAAAGATGATAAAAACCTGCAAACAGTATCAGCAATAAACATTGTGCATCATGTAAATTATCATAGGTTCAGAGGTTGATACTAGGCTATCTGCCCTAGGGCATGTACAAGCATAGCCAGAGTGTGTTTGGCTTCTGCAACTCAGTCAAATCAGAACACTGTGCCTGTGAATAGTAGGTCACACAAGATAGCCCATTTACGTTCAGTGTATTGTGCCTCTGTCTAGCAGGGACCCAGAAGATATCCCATGGGTAAACATGCGATCACCCATCCACTTGTCAAGATGTCAGCTGTAGGTGGTCAGTGGGTGGTTATGCCTATGCAAAACCAAGACTACACTCCGGAGTGAGTGGAGGCTTTCTGACAATAATCTGTCTCCCCAGCATGTCCTTTTAACATCAGTGCTGAGATATATGTCCCTGGAGTGTGTAGCACCAAGGGAGTCAGATATCCTGAGGTGGAGCATGTCCAGTAAGTCTGGGTCAGATATTGCCTTCAACTACAGGCACACAACACATTCATGTAGATGGTAAGTGACTGAGTAGAGCTGGAGTTACTGTATCGGAACTGTGCAGAGCATCTGTGTGAGTCCCTACATCTGCTCGAAGAGTAACATATGTGGCCATTACAGTTGCTGCAGGTGTCAGGTAAGGTACATCCCAAATGTGGCATAGTAACCAAGCATGGTCGTGAAGAGTATAGGGACACAATGACCACACATGATCAACATGTGAAACCATGTGGGATATTGTGGGCTATGTCGACATACTGTCTAACCACTATGGCAATAGGATTGTCAAAGGTGAGAGTACGAACAGGTCATGTCCCCAAACCCGTAACAACTACTACTGTATGTAATGGATTACAACCTATGTGGTAATGTGTGGGCATCTTGTCATCCTCAAAGGGGATGACTATGCAACTAATGGCATGTAGCCATGGGCCATGGCTCAGGCACCAGTCAACCTATCTCTGTGAGACCCTGTATGAGTATGCATGTGCCAGCAGGAGAGCTGATTATGGCACCCAGTTTGCAGTAATCTGCGAACATGGGCAGCCATATCCCTCCTGTGATAGCCTGTACATCACACAAATATATACTGAACAAGAGAGGTCCCAGGACTGAGCCTTGTGGGATGCCATGTGTAACTGGTGTATAGTCAGACATGGCACCTGCAACACTGATCATGTGGGTGCTATCCCTGATCCAGGTAGCAATCCATCGTGTCAGATATGTGTCGATATTGATGCTGGTGAGCCTATGCATAATGGCCGAATGGGGTATTGTGTGGAAGGGTTGTGCAAGGTCCAGGCAGGCTGTGTGGAGAACCGTCCCGACACTGATGGACGTGGTAACTGTTGAAAGAATATGAACAGGTCCAACAGGCAAGATCTGCCCACAACAATGCTGTAATGTGTAGGACCCAGTGTCTGTAGGTTTCCCATGTCTATGTGCATGAGTCCCATTACAATACACTCCATAGCTTTGCAGAACTGGCTAGTTAGCCTTTTAGGCCAATATTGTCTGTGGTCTGTTGTGGCAGTATTCAGTGGAGCGGGACCACTATCGCTGTACGCCATTCCGTGGGTACATATCCTGCAGTAACTCTTACATTGAACAGTGACGTGATGTGAGTGTTACGTCTGTCATGAAGGCTGCGTATGACACAGGCCAGGACACCGTCTGGTCCCATTGATGCTGTGTTGTCCACTGTGCGGAGGGCAGCACTCACCTGTTTACTCATGATGTCTGGGAGGTTGCACTCTGTTGGTATGGACAGCACCACCTTAGGGGGGATGGGGACACACATCTGCACTGAACCTGTTTGCCAGGATGATGGCAATGCCAGTGGGTTCAGGGTATGTTTAGTCAGTATGCAGTAACACACAGCATATCAGTAAGTGTCCAGCCAGGTACCTGAATTAACTGAAGAAGGCCTTGTGAGTGTCCGACGTGTCTGCTGCAATTGTCCGTTAGAAGCGTGCCTGACATAAATACACAAGTGATTGTAGTAGTCTGCTAGTACAGATCACAGATGCCTTCCCTGTCTGGGATTGTGCTCTATCATGTAGTAGCTTCCTCTATTTGTTGTAAAGTGTATTAATGGCTGGGGTCTACCAGACAGGTCCACTGCCATTGGAGGAGTGAGTCCAGTTGTTATTTTGGATGTAACGATCCATGCGGTCCACTAGGTGTCCATAGAATGTGTATGTAAAGGATTCAGCAGTCTGAGCCATACTTACCACTGACCCAGTGTCTCTGAAGGATACCACCGTGGTTTGGAGGAGTGTGACATTTGCTTTTGGGCAGTTCACCAAGATTACCCAGGATGGGTGTGGGGACAGGATATGGATGTCCAGTGAGATAAAGTATGTTCTGCCCTTACCAATGAGGGGTATATCGCAGGTGTGGAACATAGAGTCCCCATGTCAGTGATGATCATGTCCAATATGTTGTCCCCTCTTGTGGGTGTGGAAACCAGTTGTGCCATAGCATATGAGTTTAGAAATAGTAGCAACTGTTGGGCGAGGGTGTTGGGGCCTGAGTACTATCCACAGTCAGTGTGTGGGTATTTGACATCACCCAATATAATGGTGTTTGGGGAGACCTTCATATTGTCCAATGTTCCCAGGAAAGCTGAGTGAGGTTGCTGAGTTGGGGAGTGTGGTCTGTAGCAGGCAACAAACCAAAAGGCAGATTTTCACAATGTTAGGTGCATATGTATGGTCTGTGATGCATTATGCAGTGCTACCAACCCGGAGGTATGTGTATCTGTGATGTATATGGATACTCCCCCTATTTGTGTTGGCCATTCCGAGTTATGTGGTCAGAAAGCATGGTACAAAATACAACCTGGTAGTGCTGGTGTGCATGTGGGAGCCTGAACCATTTGTCTGTTAGTGCACAGATATTGCTATCCTCCATACTGAGGAGATTCCTGAGTGGGCGCAATTTGAGGGTAATACATCTGGTGTTGAGCAGCATTACCCTCAGTGTCGTGTACTCTGTAATTTCTATGAAGGTGGTTCTGTCCTTTGAGCCCCGCTTAAATAGGGCAATATGGTGGCAGCAAATGCCCTAGCCAGTATTCAAAAGTCCAAGGCTGACAGGTGCAAGCTGTCCATAGGGAAGCTACGTGGCATGTCGAGCATGTCACCCCAGGGTGACAGACACTGTATCCCCTTTGAATAACACCAATATGTTAGCCAACTGTTAAACGTGATCAGTTTGTTGGTATACTGTGACATCATACTTGGTGAGTGTGGGATGCTAGATAAGGTCAGGGTAATACTGGGCTGGGCTACATGATCAAAGAGTTCCTCTATGTTTCATGCCATGTGGTCCAGGGAGGAACGTCTGAGGTTGTACGCACCAGCATGGACAATGATGAAGCCAGTCCTGGACTTGCTTTGGAGTGACCTGAGTGCATGTGTTATGTGGCGGATCCTGGCACCTGAGAGACAGCTCAAAGTGACTATTCCCTGTTTGGCCTGGTGAGTGGGACGACAGTGTGTTTGACATTGTGTCACCTATAACAAGTGTATCAGGTGTGTTGTTTAGCCCAAAGGGCAGTGACTGTGTGGCACACTGACATTGTGAACTGTGTGACATGTGGGCATTGTAGTGGGGTAGCAGTTGTATGTGTGTCTGCTTTGGAGGTCTCTGCTGCTTAAGCAGAGTGTATGTAGAGCCTCCGAATATGTGTATGCGTGATAATGTGGTTTGTTTGCTGTCACTATCGGCGTATTTGAGACTGATATGTGGTGTGTGTGGTCACCCTCACCACCTGATAGACCATGCCAGTCATGGGTTGAGAGAGCTCAGCATCCTGTATGTCAATATTGTTACATCTCCCACATATATGTGAGTGTGATGTGAGGAGGAGAGGGTTGTCTGTGTACATGAGGCAGATGTGACATTGTGCCATAACCACAATATTCACTAGAGTAGACAGGAGAGCACACATGAAACCGACCCCTGGACATGCCAGTGTATTATGACAACATACTCTGTAGCCTGATCACAAAGGATCAGTAGGGTGTTAAGTGTGTAAAAGAGTATAACCGGGATTAGTGCTCAGGTTTGTCGGTGTTTTGTAAAGAGTAGCTGAGAAAGAGTCCAGACTGAGAATCATGACATGTCCTTCAGCTATGTAATAAATAGTAATGTACACACATATATGTGCTGAGTCAGTGATAACTGCACCTTACTGACATTGCCGACATACTGTCAGACAGGCCCATGTATACATACCCACCTCCCACTGACGATAGTCCCTGACATCATACCAGGAGATATCACGTGTAGAATGGCTGAACAGCTCCCTCCAAAGCCAAAAGCATGGCAGCAGTTTGGATTACATTGTTTCCCAATATGTGTAATGCATGCACTACAGAACAAACAGACCCTGCATCTGAACAGTCTGTTGAGCCTCACCCACTCCACAGGACCTGGAACCGTTGAATGTGTTACAGCAACATATGGCACTCCCCACATGTGTGGGTGCACACCACACCATAGGAAGTATAGTCCAGTAAGCCTATAAAGTCTAATCTGCAAGGCCATGGAGTGCATCATGGCAGAAGTCATAAACAGAGCTATTCAAAACCGACAAACACACAACCCTACCAACTGAGGTATGTTCATGTGCAAATCATGGTTCCCAAGCATGCTACACCGTCTGCAAGGCAGCCACCCCGGACATACATCACGGAACAGAGCTACACATGTCCCACATAGACTTTGAACAGCTCTTCATCAACATCAAAGACACATGTCATATCCACAAAACCAACAATATGTGCATAGATATGTGTTGACATATGAAGGGATGTCAATGTGTCCACAGATAGATCATACAAGGTGAGACTCACGGGGTCCTGTACAAGCTGTTGATACCTGCCAACCTACATGGATCATTCCTGGGATTGCATAAAAATGTGTACACACATTACCATGTCCAGTCTGATGATGTCATCATCCTACAAATATACCAGCAGAACAGAAACCACCCAGTAAAGCATATAGCGTGCCGTGTTAAAATGTATCTCTCTAGTATCATAACATAGTTAGGTAGGGGTTTGAGTTCTGCAAACGCCAAGTGTATGTGTGTGATTTCCTTTGAGAGGAGTAGCCTTTTTGGAGATTAGGAAAACACATTAAAAGAGGTACATCCCTCTTTGGAAAGCCTGATGATGTCAGCATCCTACAAATATTCAAGGAGAACAGAAATCACCCTGTAATACTTATAGTGCACCGTGTTGATGCGTATTTCTCTAATATCATAACATAGTTAGGGAGGGGTTTGAGTCCTGCAAATGCCATGTGTGTGTGATTTCCTTTCAGAGGAGTCGCCTTTTTGGAGACTGGGAAAACACATTAAGAAAGGTACATCCCTCTTTGGAAAGTTCGATGATGTCAGCATCCTACAAATGTTCAAGGAGAACAAAAAGCACCCAGTATTGCATATAGCATGCCATGTTAATGCGTATCTCTCTAATATCAAAACATAGGTAGGGGTTTGAGTCCTGCAAACGCTGAGTGTGTTTGTGTGCCACAGGTGGTCAATGCAGTGTGGGTTTTGCTTTTACTATGGTATGACATATGTTTCAAACAGTATGTGCATTGCACACATCGGGTATCTGCATGTCAAATAAATTTGTGTACATGTGACCTCAGTCAGTGCATAGGTGTGAAGCCTGCATACTATATGAATACATTTGTAACCTTCGACAGATTGTGCTGCTGCTTCTCGGATCATAGGTCACATATGTATGTCTGCGTCAAGCCCGGCCAATGTAGTGATCCGTGGCCAAGGACATCTCTGCCACACACACCCATGACATGTACTATAGAGTACTGTGAGTGAAGTTAATTGCCAGGGTATATGTCAGACATGTTCATACACAACAATGACTGGCAATAATGGACAGTCATTATAGGTGTACACCAGCCCTGTGGATATGCATGCAGGCCTCTAATGTGTTATGTGAAACACCGAGGGACCCCACAATACCTATGGATATGTGGATACCAAGGGACAGATGACATAACACGTGTCTGTCTGTACACATTGGTACCCAACATACATGTTCAGGGCTACCACCTATGTGGTACTGTCGGGATAGTATGTATAGTAAATGTGGATGACTATGCCATAGACGGCTTACTGCTATACATCATGTATTGGACAACAGGTATCTGTCTGTAAGATACCCTTGTGTAGGATATGCGTCCCATCCAGGGAATGCAGTGTAGACCAATGCATGCATTTTCAGATGTGGATTGACATATCCCTAGTGTGTTTGCATGTACCTAAGAGAGCTATATGCCACACAGGTGTGGTCCCAGAAATGTGTGGCAGTCAATACCACTGGTTACTGTTATAGTATAGTACTGGAAGGATCCAACTGTTACTGAGTTCCCTACAACTGTGAGCCATTTATCAGGATATCATATAATGATTGGTTATAGTCATGCTGTTGAGGTGGTGTATACTACCAGACTGCAGATCACTGACAGATATCAACAGTATCACCCACAGCATAGTGCCAACCCATGTCATACACACATGTGTACTCATGTTAGTACATATCTGTAGTAGAATGCATACTGGCCATCGAAAGATACCATGAGATGTTAACAATGTGTAGAACAGGGTATGTAGCACATCCCACATGTCCACTATGCACGTACATGCAGACAGTGTGTACACACCATGTTCACAGATGTACACCCGCTAATTTGTAATGCACACATCACACATGTACTGTCCACTCAATAACACATGCTGGCAACACTGTACACTTCAGCCAAGTGGCACATGGGTGGACAATACATACTCAGATCTAACACTGGTGTAAACAATGCTACATTGACTATCACAGCTGTGATGCATGATGCCTGCTCAGATATACCTACAAGAATATCATTACACTTTCCTGTTGACAACTTGCTACTATTGCTACACTGCTATAATGTCACCCTGTGCATCAGAACCATGTTAGTCTGTTCCTACATCAATGTTACAGATGACAGGAGGTGGCACAGGTGTCATCATATACACAGGGTGTGTTGTAGGTTTGCCAGAGCCTGACATTGACCCATCCAATCGGCATGTCTGTGTGTGTGTGTGTGTGTGTGTGTGTGTGTGTGTGTGTGTGTGTGTGTGTGTGTGTGTGTGTGTGTGTGTGTGTGTGTGAGGGACAACAGTACTGCATGGGCCAATGTTGATGTAATGTGTGTGTGTGTATGTGTTAGCCCTAGTTGTATGGTAAATGTGTGTGTGTCTGCATGCACACAACTCCACCATGTGGCTGCCGTATACAGGCGGTTGTGGGACAGCCACAAACTGTACCTGCTAGGCCATAAAGACCACTGTCTCTGGCCATGGACACAGTGCCTGTGCCTAGCAGGGGTGCTACGGGCAGTATCGGGTACCATCCCTGACTGGGTGCTATCATCAGAGGCAGAGGTATGATGATTGGACCCATGTCCCTGCTGGGACTGGCCAGTGCCACGTGCACGTGGTCTAGTAGGATGGTGAATGGACAGGCCAGCCCAAGCATTGCTGGGGTTGGTACTGCCACTACGGGAGTGGCTGTGATCCATGGTCCGTCTGCGACGACTGCCAGTTGATGCTGTTGCTGGCATGCATCCGTGTTGGCTTCTCATCCATCCCACATGGTCCTGGCTCATGGCTAACACATTGTGGAGGACAGCTATTGTCTCCCTCCAATGGCTATCAATGACCTCGGTGTAGTTCCGGATGGCACCGGCAAGGTCATGGATGTTGTCATCTACAGATAGGGTATGTTACCTGCTTGCTCCAGGTGGATGTGCTGGGTGGCTCCAGCCTCCATTACAACACATGTCAGAGGTTGATGTAGCTGTTGTCCAGGAGCCACCATGCTTAGGAGCAGCTCCTCCACTCTGGTGAGGGGAGGGATGAATGGCCACCCCACCACCTGTGGCAAGCTGCTGTCTTTGGATATCAGAAGCACGCCACCAGACTTGTCTAATTAAATCACTGCAGTGATGGCGTACCTGCTCATATGTCTGGTTATGCATGCCTATGTCATTTACCCGACGAACAAGTTCCTGCCACAGTGCAGTCCGCTCCTGTTGGTGCTGGCTGCTTCTGGAAAACAGCATTGTGTACCGCTGCAATAGGCTTTGCAGTATCACCTCTTCCTCATCCGCTGTGTATGCTGGGTTGCGTTGGTGGGTCATCTGGCTAAAAAAGATATGAACACTATGTGTGAGAGTGTCCTGTGGCACACTTTACACCTTTATTCACAGATATCACTTTACTGACATATATACCATCCTGTTGTCTGTCAGAGGTCACACACATTCAATACCACTTATTGGTTCTCAGGCCACAACTAACTAACACTGCCTGGTACACTCTATATATCACACCACTATACAACAGTACCCGACACACTGTTTGTGACACATTGCACAACCTCAAGACAGGGGTGTATATCACACCAATGCACGAACAGAGATGTCATCCATTGCAATGGATGTAAAGTACAGGTACAGCAGTACCAATCAACCACCCTAGTCATTGATGCCATAGCCCTGCCTAACAGATGTGTACAGTTGTTACTATAGGTGGCATACTGCTGTAACAGAGTATATATGTTGCTGGATACACACATTTACCCTGTAACACACATATGATTGCAGCCATTGTACAGACATAATCACACACACATCAGACAAACATACAATGCACCACTGTCTGCCAACACAGATGAGCATTACCTGTGTACCATACGGTACTGTGTGCCACTACTTACACACCCTTATGCCTGCATTCTGTCCTCTGTGCAGACTACAGGAAACACATATGACAGTGTTTCCAAGCAATGTGAACACACACCATAATGTGCTGTTTAGGCCTACAGCTTCAGGTAGTACTACAGTTCATATTGGTGATGGATTCACCAGCAGTACCACTCACTAAGCATACATGTATTGTTTTAGCCTACAATGAGACACCACATTCGTCAATGGAGAACTACGTCACATCATATGCCGTACTACTATGTCTGCCTAACAGTACATTACACATCAGTTGCTGTCCTCACAGCTAGGATAGGCACTACCATGTCAGATACAACATCACACTAAGCTATCACACCTTTACAGACCTTGCACACATTCAGCGTTACACTTATTCAACCTCACATAGCAGCTATTGCATTAAGTACATGTGTGAGTGCATAGTGTCATAGGTAGGTAATATGCTATTGGCCCTAGGGCCTACGGCAGCCTAGCCATATGCTACCCTGGCTTTTGACACACATGTACTTTGATTTCACTTGCCCCTGCCAACCAGAACCACAGAGGTGTTTCCTGGGGTGTATTACCAATCTCCCACACAATCATCAGGGGTATTTATAACAACTGCTAAGGAGGAGCCTTGTTTGCTATTGCTATGTGGTCTATTCCGGTGTATGGCATATCTCTGAGATGGGAACCTATCCCTCCAGCATGTGCTGTTTAGTGATCTGACAAAGTTTAGGGCCCTAGAGCGTGTATCCCGGAGGGATTGTGATATGTGGCCATGGTGGTTGTCACCCAGCTATGGGTGTGACATACCTCTGTATGTCCGGCAGAGGTCACCTCTGTATGGCCAGTATGCAATACAGTGTAGTTGTGGTTTTGTGAGTCAGTCTGCATAGGGCATCTGTTTGTGGCCAGTATTACCCTTTGGGAGGTCTGTCTGTGTCCTGTTCACCTGGTGTAGCTGTCATGTGAAGTACATACCACACAGGACATTATGATGAGTAGAGGGGAACTCTACCCTATACTTCCATAGATGCCACACCTGTTCTCATGACACATACCACACAGACAGATTACAGGTGTAATGTGGCACTGTCTTCATCAAAGCGGAGGCTACTGTCCACCTGTATCCCATGTTCCCTTATCACACCTTCACTGTTAGGTAGATCTCTACCTATGTGGTAGTTAATGGGTACACTGTTTTGGGAAGGTGGAATGGCACTGCAGTATCAACACTTGTCTACAGTCCATGCCTTGGTCACCACACACCTGTTGCGGTACATATGACCCCATGTCTCTCTGTCTCTCTCTCACTCTATATGTATATATATATATATATATATATATATATATATAGAGAGAGAGAGAGAGAGAGAGTAGAGTACTCTTCAGGAACATCTACAACATGCCAACACATACATGTGAGTTACATACCTTACCTTTGTATTTCCCTGCTCGGTGTGTTATGGTTTTGTAGTTTTGTTTTTTTTTATTGGGGGTTTGTTTGGGGTTTTCGCCCTCTATTTAACTTTCTGTCTCAGTTTCTCACTCTGTTTTGTCTCTGACTCAGTCTGTGTCTGTGCCCGTGTCTCTCTCTCTCACTCTCTATCTCACAGCACCTGCAATGATATAATTGCATGTGTGGACTGCAGGTACAGCCTGCTTTTCTAGGTATCTGCACTTGTGCATGTGACAGTCTCTGCACCAATTGCTGCCCACCATTCAGTAATTGCATGCAGCCTGCTGTTTGGTGATTTCATTACTCACTGTGATTGCAGCCCACTGCTATAAAATGCTAGGTTAGGTAGGCGTAGCCCTTTCAGATTTCCAAGGTGGGGCCCATGCTTGTTTGCTCTGGACACCGTTGTGTCAGTCTGAAGGGTGGCATATGTCTCTTATCTGATGCTAGGGTTGTAGCCAGTTATATGCATGTTGTACTCAAACCTGAATGTTGCTGCTTCCAGTACACACATCTCAGTGTAGACATGTATGCACCCCTCCAAATGCTAACACAGGATACATGGGAGTATGTACTTTTTTCTCACTTACACAACTGACTGCCATACAAATGTGGTTATTGCACTGTATCCCTGTGGCCAGTATTTATCCTGGTCTGATACTGTGTGGTGTTTGTAAGGTGCTACTGTAACATTATTCCCTGCTAGGATGGCTGATTCTCCTTTCACAGTCATGTCATGCAATTCCACAACCACTGCTGGTAAAGACCCACAGAAAAGGATTTGTGTTATACCATTCCTAATTTCCATTTACATTCCCTCATTGTAATGCATGATATATTTATTTCAGAACCAAGTTATTTGTATATCTGCTGTGGCTTAGTGGTAATTCATGCAGTCTATTGTGTCAATGGTCTGAGGTTCGAGACTGGCAGAGTTTTTTTCTTTTGCTGCTCAGCAGAACAAGGACCCTGCCATAGAGTGACTAAGGCACTTTTAAACAGTTGTAAGCGGGTTTGCGCAGGTTTGCATGATGCTTAGCGATGCTTAGCTAAGCATACACATGAGCAGACTCGCTTAAACCCGCTTACTACCACTTAAAAGTGCTTACTCCCGCTAACCCCCGCGCTAATTTCTTTTAAAGAAAAGAAAATGGGGAGATAGGAAAGTGGTGAAAAAGGGGCACAAAGAGGGACAGACAGTAGGTAAACAAGCTTGGGATGTGCAGGACAGGTGTAGGGAAGGTCCATAGCTGCCCATTTCTTTAACAGCAACAGCTGTGCATATGCAATGAATTTAGAGTGAAATTTGAAACCTTCCACCCCTGGGAGAGGGGTGAGGACAACAAAGTATGTTGTACTGCCAATTCTAATTATCAGCTTACATGTCCAATGGACATGTGTGCGAAATGGGCAGCTATGTATGGGGCGTGATTTTTTTGTGGGTACAGATTGCCCTTTTTTTTTTGTTTTTCAGGTGAGAGTGGGAAGTGAGGTAGAGGAAGTAGGTATGTCCGGGGAGGTAGGTTGGGAAGGTAAAAAGACAAGACAGACAAGATGCATACAGGGGAGGTGTATGACACATGGGGTGGGTGAACACAACTGACGGGGTCGGATGTTTGGAAATCGCAAGCCCATGAGCCCACAGATGGTAACAGTGGAACTGAGATCCCCACCCATGGGCAGTCACCACTGAACCTTCACAGCCCCGAAGGTGGCTGTGCTGGGGGCTGCGTAGGACGGGCAGGCTCACCCATGAGACAAACCACTCTTGCCTCGAGCTGGCATAGGGGATCAGCGACTGAACGCTGGATCTCCCTATGCACCACAACCCAGACCCTTCGAAGGGTGACAGGCGTCCCTTCTCCGCCCATGCTTGCACGGGGGGATGAGCCCCATCCCCTGCAGCGCTTCCACCCAAAGGTGGCACAGGACCAATGGAGGAGGGGAGCCCGGGCTGGGCACCGGACCTGCTGGTGCCAGGTGCACTCGCCAGCTGAGGAGGGACAGGTGGGTCTGCTGGGACCGGCCTTCCCATACGTTCTGTGATTAGGTGTGTTTAATTACAACATAAGCAAAACAGCATTCCAGATTAGTTGTAACAGCATGCAGTAATATTCCCATTAACCCAACACACTAAGGTTACAACATTTGAACAGAAAGCATAACACATGCATATTTTGAACCACAGTGGATATTCCAACAGCATGCAGGGATGTTTGGTAGCAACAGGCCACCATGATTGTGGTGTTTAAACAGGGCACATGCATCAACGTGAATGCAAATATTTATAGAACAATAGGACATATGTCCCAACAAATATTTAAGATTACACATACCCATTGAGGTGTGGAATTGCATGGTTTATGCACATACAGTAGGGTGTAGAAAAAACCTCGGTTAACATCTTATAATTACCTTTTCATCTGCACTACATTCCTAGTGACTGCAAGTGTATATCCCCTACATGTATTATTACACTTGCCACCATACATTAGGTTATGTAATGGGTTTGGCTAGTTCAATATATGCCTGACCTATATCTGACATACTAACTGTCCAGGATGCAGATGTTACTGCTACATATTTCTTGATTGCATTTATATTTTTTTATCTACATATCTGGGATGTTTACACATGACATTTTCACTTCGATTTGTACAGAACTCTGCATTTATTGACACACACTCACATTTCTGGGGAAAAATAACATGCTACACATGTGCCAGGTTTGCTTATTCATGCCAGCCAGTAACTGACTGTTGTGGACTGTATATATGTTTCACAGCTACTAGCACTTCCATCACCCACTTTATATGGGACTGCACAACTCTGCGTTGCCAGCACCTTTTCAAACAGTACCGTTTGTATAATGCAAGGGTACAACAACATTTCAAACTCTGTAACACAGACACACTCTGGGTTTTAGACCTTTATTAATGACATTACACACTTTTCCACAGGCTCACTCCTTTATTTGTTTTAACGGTGTATATGGCAGACATGTTCAAGACATATTATACCTTTATTAATAGGTTAGAACACTCTTTTTTCAGGCTCACTCACTTATTTTATATGACAGTGCCTGCAGAGATATTATTCTAGACATATGTTACCTTTCTTAATGGGTTACTACACTCTTTTTCTGCCTCGCTGACGTTTTATCTGACAGTACATGCAGAGGACTTATTCAGGCAATTTTATAGCTGTATTATTGGACTACAACACTTTCTTTCATGCTCTCTCCCATATTTTATATAACAATACATGCAGAATAATCACTAACCTGCCTGGTGGTGCAGCCTTAGCAGCCTATCAGCATAGGCTTGCTGATTTGCAGCACGGTCACCTGCAACTGTAAAGTAAATGAAGGGATATTGAGACATACCTATCTGTTATACATACTCCATTATCAATTCTTACATACTGCATTCCATGGCTACATACTCAGTTGTGGGGCATCCCGCATCCCACGGGCCTCCTGTATCCATTGGTTCAGGCGGTCCTGCTTTCGTCTCTTCAAGTCTGCATGGTGGTGACGGACCTGCTCACCAGTCTGAGGAATGCCTGTGGCACTGATGAGGTCACGAGCTAACCGTTTCCAACCCTCTGCCTTGTACTCCATCCCTTGGAACTGGCCCTGCAGGAGTCTTGACTCATGATGGTGGACAAGGGGCCAAACCATGTATTTCGACTCCTCGATGCCCCAACGTTGCACTCGGAAGTGTGTTCCCTCTCCGACACCAGACATTCTAACTGCAGATGTGAGCTACAATCAGTTATGGTGTGTATTCCCGCCTGTGGGGCTTAAATATGCTGCATTTCCCACACTTTTTTGTGATTGGCCATTTGATGCACAGAGTCCTGGGTTCGAACCTTGTCATTCGTTTTATTTTCATACTGTCCAGACAGGCTAGGGGGTGTGGCTGTATTTAAGCAACTTTGCTCTACGTTGCTCCTCAGTGCCCTACAGTGCCCTGGTTGGTGCAGCGCACATCTGCGCAAACACATTGCTCTGGGTAAAGCGCTATTAAACTATGGGCAACTCTATTGCGCTGGGTGAAGCACTATTGAACTATGGACAACTCTATTGCGCTGGGTGAAGCGCTGCTTAACTGCAGGCAATTTTATATTGGGATCCTTTAAAATATTTATTTTGTTCACTGATACATTGGCCATTTCACTGCTTTTTAGTTATGTTTCAACATATTTGTTAGGTATTAGTCCATATACTGATTTTAAAAAAAAATACGAAAGGGAGTGGTGGGACTCAAACCGTGAATGCCTCTTCTTTGTGCGAACGCTCTACCATTACGCTATTGCTATTTGGTGTGATTTGCATAAACATTCTTTCTTATGCTCTTCCGTGTTAGAATTGCTAACTGTAGCTAAGCAATGGGCACACCCGCACACACACGCGTAAATACGGGCAGCTATTTTGGGAATTAAAAAAAAAATAATGTTATGCATTTTAGAACTGTGGTGGGGGTTTACAATATCAGACAGTGAGGTGTTGGGTGCAGGGACATTTGAGCAGACGTGCCCTTGTTTATTTGCTTTTATTTTAAACACTTGCAGGGGTGTGGACATTTAGACTGCTCGGCAGTCGGACATGGCCCCTGCTTTCTTGCACAGTCCATGTAAGACTTACGGTTGAGTCAACGTGCCCTCATGCATATTCATGGCACACTGACATCATACCATTCAACTGCAGCCTCTGAGTAAGACTTGTTAAGTCTTACACAGAGGATTTGTGAATCTGAGGGAAAGAAAGAGCAAATCACCTCCATGAAAAGTTTGAGGACATACTGTCTAGGGCAGTAGTTCCCAACATTTTTTGCATTAAGGCACCATTACCAAAACTGGTGTTTGTCCCTGCCAACCTTGTTGTACTTATGCAGAATGACATCACCACCCTTATGATACTTATGTAGTATGACATCACCACTCTTATGATACTTATGTAGTATGACATCATGTTGAATAGCATGATGATGAAAAGTACAAGAACAAAATAATGTGTTGTTTTTGCATGAGTGTCAAGTCATAACCTGGTACATATGTCAGGTATGTCTGTAATATCACAAGGCACTGCCAACATTTATTTTACCAGTAGTTATAGCTCAATATGCTTAGTCACATGCACCTTGATAAATAAAACATCTCTCTCTCTCCCTTATACCCTGCAAGGCTTGTCAGATGATTTGGTACAGAAACAGACAGATTTTGCTGGAGATCTGTGTGTTTTGCTAGTGGAAGTAACTGAAGTGGGCCTGGGGTCTGGAGGTCATTAATCCACCAGAAGCCATGTGGTGTTACATGCTCTGTAGTGCATTTTATAACTTTTCTTTCTAGCCATATGATTTCAGTATATGATTGTCATTACTTTAGGTTACTAATGGTTTTCCTCTGTGGAGTAGCAATACTTGTTTTACTATGTGAGGAGGGCTTTCTTTTTCTCAGTTGCTATTTAGCTTGCAGGGCATTTTTTAACTCACCAGATTTGTGGGTAAGGGAGTGAGTTTGAAATTCTGAGCAGGGTTATGCTGATTTTGCAAGACCTATTCAGCATCTTTTGTAAGCATGACTGTCCATTCTTTTTCTTCGCAGTTTAGAATCAGTGGGCCAGATATCCAATCAGAATGCAACTTTCACAAACCATCTTCTTAGTGCTATAGAACCTAAGGTACCCTATTACTCAGGGACCTTTCACCTTCTATCATTCCTAGGTATCATGATGGCATCTATACATGTTATAAGAGCAAAATAATGTCTTGTTTTTGCATCAGTGTCAAGTGACACCTGGTGCATATGGCAGACATGTCTGTAATATCACAATACATGGCATTAGAGGAGAGCAGTTGGTTTAATGGTTAAAATCCTTACCTCCCATGCACAAGGTACGAGGTTTGATCCTAACTTCCAGCCAATGCCTATTTGGAATTTTCATGTTCTCCCTGTGGGGTTCCTCTCACCTCATGCTCAAAACATGATGAGTCTTTCCATCTCAGACTCATCAAAGAATTCAGACAGCAGTTGCAGGACCTAACAGATAAAGCAGGATAATATGAATGGGTGTTGATAATGGTGCTGTGGGCAGCAGCACAGACTCTACATGGTACCCCATGCGGGAAGAGTTGTATAAACCAACCACCTTGGGCATCTACTGTGGTGCACAGTATCCACATAAAAGGGGATCACAGACTGCAGATCAGTGCAGGGATAGGATGACCACTAAATGGCAAAAAATATGGCTCTTGGTGATTCGGTCATGAATGAATTAAAAATTGCTATGCTCAGTGTAGGTTCACTGACAGAATGCAGCTTGGAAGTTGATGCTGTGATGGTATGGAGTAGGGTGGATTTCCTATGGATTCAGGAGACAAGATAGAAGGGCAGTATAGCAAAGCCACTTGGTTTTGGAGTCTACTACTCGGGAGGAGGACAGGTTAGAAATGGTGTGGGAATTATGGTGAGGGAGAGGTTTCAGAAAACAGGACATTTTGCCAGCAGTAGTTTTAGGTCTACTGTCTACAGTTATTACCTGAGTGAGATTAGGTGAAATTAGCAAAGCTGATCTGATGTTTGCAATGAGTTGAATCAGACTCCAGCCCTAATGATAGGGCAGTATTCATAATCTCAGCCTATGCTCCACAGCAGGGTTGGGATAGTGAGGAAGAGAGTGCATTTCAGACAGCAGTTGCAAGACCTGATAGATAAAGCAGGACAACATGAGTTGATGTTGATAATGGGTGACTTGAATGTACATATCGGGACAGAGAAAACAGAATATGAGAACCAACTGGGTCCACATGGGTGAGGCAACAGGAATAAAGAAGGAGAAGCCATTCTAGACTTCTGTCTGGGAAATGGCTTGACAGTAGCCAACACATGGTTCAGAAACAGAGACAGTCACAAGATCACATACAAGAGTGGCTGACATGCAACTCAGGTAGACTTCCTCCTAGTAAGGAAATGGCAATGGGCTAGTATCAGTGATTGCAAAGTCATTCCCAATGAAACAGTCAGTCATAAACCACTGATTGCCACAATCAGTTGCAAGCAGTGGTAAAAAAAGGCTGTAAAGTGAACATAGACCAGACTAAAGACCTGGAAGTTGACTGGAGTGAAAGTGTAACAGTTCAAGAAATTACTCAGGGCTCTAGCTCCTCATGAAGAAGAGGAAATAAGTGGAGTTGAAGAAGAATGGCAGTGCCTCAAAACAGCTTGTGTGAGGACTACAGAAAAGATATGTGGCCAAATCAGGTATGGAAATAAGGTACATAAGGAAAGCTGGTGGTGGACTGCAGACGTCCAGGAAGTCATCAAAAGAAAGAAGGAGTGTAGGAAAAAGTGGGAGATAGAAAAGACGAACCAGCCTAGGAAGAAATACTGTCTGGCTAACAAAGAAGCTAAGAAAAAGTTGTAAAAACAAAGCACAAAGCATCAGAGGCACTCTACCAGCTTCTGTAAAGTAAGTCAGTAAATGGTACAAAGAAACTATATCAGGTTGCAAGGCAAAGACAGAAAGATAAAAAAAGTCAGGCATCCTTCATAAGGGATGCCCACAACAACCTGCTCAGCAGTCCACAGGACATCAAAGGCAGACAGACGGAGTACTTCCAGCAGGTTCTGAATGAAAAAAAAAACACACACAGAAGCTGTACTGCCCTAGAAACAGACTACAGTGAGAGAAGTGGAGGAGCCCACCATTGAAGAAGTAAGTACAGCACTAAGGAAAATGAAGTCAGGGAAAGCAGCAGGCTCAGATGAGGCCACATCAGATATGATAAAGATGCCGGGTGAGATAGGGAAGAAATGGCTCCTAAAGGTATTCACTGTGGAATGAAAGACATATCCCAGATAGCTTGAGAACAAGCATACTAGTGCCAGTGTTCAAGAATAAAGGGATTATTCACAGTTGTGGGCAGTACAGAAATCTCAAACTCCTGTTGCAATGCATGAATGTTCTGGAGAGGGTGACTGATAAATATGCAGTGTAGTGGAAAGTAAGATGGGAGATGAGTAGTTTGGGTTCAGATCAGGATGCAGCAAAATTGAGCCAGTGTTTGCAGTGAGACAAAGCTACAGGTGAAAAAATAGTCCATCTGGGCATTGCTACACTTGGAGAAAGCATATGATGAGTTCTTCAGAAAGCTGATTTGGGCAGTCCTGTGGTAGACCGAAGCCCTAGAAACACTGGTAAAATTAGTGCAAGTGATATACAAGGACTCAGAAGTATGAATAGTGTTTGGTCTCACAGAGGGGTTCCCAGTGAGAGTGGGCGTCCATCAGAGTTTAGCTCTGAGCCCACTGCTGTTCATACTGGTGAAGGACTACATTAGCAAATAGGTAGGAGGGGACAGAGCAACAAAGCTGCTGCATGCAGACGATGTGGCAGTGCAGGCAGACTCTGAGCAAGAACGTCATCAAAGGCTAGAGGAATGCAATGCAAATCTGAAGGCACATGGGATGAAACTGAGTACAGATAAGATAGTTGTAATGGCATTAAATGGTGACATTCAGAAGAAGCTGAGAATTGAGGTAGAAGGGAAAATAGTGGACCAGGTTAACAGCTTCAAGTATCTGCGAAGGGTGGTTGAGGAGAAGGGAAGTCTGAATGAGGAAATTGAAGCTAGAATCAGAGGGGCTGCAGCCAACTAGCACAGTGTCAGGTGTAGTATATGACAGAAGAATGTGAAAGAATCTGGCACAAAAAAAAATGGGCAGTAAAGGCAGAGCAGATGAGGAACCTAGAGGGGATGGAAGACAGGTGTGGGATGCACACTGTGGGACAGATGAAGGAATAAGGACCTCAGAGTAGAATCCAAAGTAACTCCAATTGCAGAAAAGATCAAAGAGAACACATTATGGTGGTTTGGACACGTGCAGAAAAACAGAAGACAATCTGGTGAAGATGATTTGGGATAAACAGAAAGAAGGTAAGAGGAAACAAGGGTGTCTAGAAAAAAGGTGTATGGATTGTGTGAGAAAAGATCTGTGACAGTCAGGCATGCGTGTCAAAGAAGGCAGGATAGTGACATTGAAGAGAGCACGATGACAATAGGTGAAACAACACCTCAACCCCATGTAGAAAATGGAAAAAGGTGGGTGATGGTCTTGATGATGAATCTATACATGTTACAAAGAAATTGCAGGAACGTGTTTATAATAAATCATAAAACAGCAATTAAGAAAAAAAATACACTCTATCAAACTGCAAGTGATAAATAGACTATTCTTAAAAAAACTTGCTGTATAAGGAAACGCCTGAACTTTTAATTTAATCAGACATCAGTAATGATTTGAATATAAAAACAGGAAATGTGAGAGAACTTTGCTGATGGCCTTCTAAACTGTCTGCATTTCTCAACAGCAATATTCCTTTTCTATTCTTCATATCCTGCACTAATACTCCTTTCCTGCTATTCATATACTACAGTAATACCCCTTTCCTACTCTTCATATACTACGCTAATACTCCTTTCCTACTCTTCATACACTACAGTAATACCCCTTTCCTACTCTTCATGTTTGTCTTTTCAGCTTTTCCTGGTTAGGGGTCGCCACAGCAGAACTCCGGTCCGCTAATGATTGGCAGTCATTTTTTTTTATGGTGCCAAGTTGCCAGCCCAACGCCCAACCTTCAGCGAAGGCATGCCCATTCACACATGTCTTTCGGAGGCCACTCAACCACAGGGAGGACATACAGACCCCACACAGAAGGCACTCCAGCCGCAAATTGAACAGGAGAACCTCTTGCTGTGAGGCAACAATGCTACTGCTGTACCACCGTGGTTAATTCCCTTTCCTACTATACTACACTAATACTCCTTTCCTACTCTTCATATACTACAGTACTACCTCTTTCCTACTATTTCTATACTACAGTAATACTACATTCCTAATCTTCATATACTAATAATATTTATTTCTGAATCCAAAGATTGCTGCTGTGTAAAACATTTCTGCTCAGGGGTGCAGCAGGCAAATTCAATTTTGTATTCACAAGTTCTTAGTGATACCCCCCTTGGACACCTATCAATTAAAAATGGACACATCTTTCAAAATGCTGCCCCCAAAGCACTTTATAAATATAAGTAAAATTTTCAGCTGTTCCTCCTAAAAGTATTAAAGATACTGTTTTCAGATTACCAATGCTGCATCTGTTGTTGGATACATTCATTTAAGCAGTTGTAGACATACTATGACCTGAAAAAAGCCATACTGTTATCCAAGCTGATATTATGAGCATGTTTTCTGAAGATTTATGGCTAACATAACATAAACTGTTTTTCCCAGGATTAAATCATAGATAAGGTGCACTGCATTCCAAAGAGCAGGTTCCCAAGGATGAATCTTCTTGTCAGACATATATAAGCATCAGCAGAAGGACATGCCATGCCTTCTATCCTTCACTAATCATATAAACCTTCACTGGAATGATAACAAATATGTATCAGCCATTTTCCTAGACTTCTCAAAAGTATTTGATATGGTCTCCCACTCCATTCTACTGGACTCACTAACATCATTATCCTTCACCTCCTCTACTATAGCATGGTTCAGAAGGTACCTGACAGGCAACAATCAGTCCAATGGAAATTAAGTCTGTCTACACAACTTCCAACCACCATAGGAGTCCCACAGGGCTCTATACTGGGCCCGCTATTGTTCTCTATTTCACAAATAACCTCAAAAGCTCTACACAGCATGCCACACTCATACAATATGCGGATGATTCAACCCTGATTTGCTTCGCCTCATCTCTCGCCATCCTACATACACTCACTCAAAATACCTTTAACTCAGTAGAAAAATGGATATCAGGTATCTGACTAATTCTAAATCCCAAAAAGATAAAACAGCTACTATTTACTACTAATAGATAAAAAAAAAATCTCTCCTTTACCATAACATCTAAGGACAGCACCACCATCTCCCCTTCTAACCACACCAAACTTCTGGGCATTGAAATAGACAATAATCTCCACTTTGATGTTCACATTTCACATACCATAAAACTAGTACACAAAAAACTAGGCTCCCTATACAAGCATAAGTCCTTTCTCTCACAAAAAGCAAGAGTCACTTGTACAGAGCCACCTACCCTCAACTCTATTATACTCAGCACCAATCTTTACCCAAATCAGACAATGTGACTTAGACAAAATAGAATCATGCTACAATAAAATAGTCAAGTTTGCTACTAACTCAACCTATACAACCCATCACTGTGCTGCACTAAAAGAACTAAAATGGCTTGTGCTACCACAGCTACTTAACTATCACCAGCTGGGCACAGCCTACAATATTCTCAAATATCCTGAAAAGATCCCCTCATTATCCAACCTACTTACTGTCTATACTGCAGACTGGTACCTAAGATCTAGTGAAAAATCTCTCCTCTCCATCATCAAGGCTAACAATAATGCAGGGAAAGCACTCTACTCCCACACCGTTGCCAGAAATTGGAACTCTCTTCCCCTATCCATGTCCACTGCCCCCTCCACATCCATATTCAAAAACTCCCTCAAATCGCACCTTCTTAGTACCTGGTTATGCCGTTGTATCACATAACCTTACCCATACTACTATTAACTCCCCAAACTCCTCTCTGATCACATGCTGGATCTCTGATCCCCTGTAGGCTTGGTCATCTGAAAGGCTACTTTTAACTGTAGAATCGTACTTGGTATATTTTCTTCTCTTGCCAATGTATAACTGACATTTGTCTTTTACCTATGTTCTATACCTTCTTTTACCTGGAGTGTTTTACTAATTTTTTGTTATATTACTTTGCTCAGCATACATGACGTAACCTGTTTTGTGTATTATGCTGGATGTACTGTAACTGACACTGTCTTTTACCTATGTTCTATACCTTCTTTTACCTGGAGTGTTTTATTAATTTCTTGTTATACTACTATGCTCAGCATACATGATGAAACCTGTTTTGTGTATTATGCTGGATGTACTTTATTTGTATAATTTGATGGCGGAGCTTTTCTCCCCGGGCCTCCACTGAAAATGGACCTGGTCCAGTCTGAATTTCCCGGTTAACAAATGTAAAATAAATAAATAATAATAAGCCTGATGCCAGGAATGTGGTGAAACAGTGTAACCAGAGTATTGCAACAAGTGTGATAACCCAGGCAGTGCTTATACAAACCTCGTACCTGCTATTAGAAAATAAAAAAATACTTTTACAGAATGCTTTGTGGTATTGACATCGTGCAGCTGGGTTTGTTCAGTACCTTTCCACGGTGTATTAGTCATCTAATAGGAGTTCTTGTTTATAATGAAAGATGATTTTATTCTAGCAGCCAGACATTGTACATATTTCCCACACTAGTCACAATTGTAGGTGAGCTTATGAATCACCATTAAATGAAAGCAGTGCTTTCTCGTGATGTAATATGACATAAGTGAGTTTGACCTTAACATTGAAGGTTACATTTGTGTGCCATCACATTGCAAAAGTCATGGGAATTTTTTTCTGTCACTGAGTAACATAAACAATAGCAGTAATAGAAGACAACAATTCTTTTCATTTTCTGAATACTTTACCACAGAATCCCAAAAGTGCAATGGAACCCCAGGGTGCCAGCATCCATTTTGAGATTCATTAGTATAGGGCATGGTCATCTCAAATTATTAAGTATGTTGGGATGTGGTGTGCAGTAATGCAACACATGCTGGTAAAAGGGTCACTGTAATAATATAAAGAAGTCTTTATTTCAAAGTACAAAATGGATTAGCTCATGTTAAGTAAAGGGATTATATGTTCTAATTATCTGGCTTGGCATGCACTTACAGCTTCTACACACACACACACACACACACACACACACACACACACACACACACACACACACACACACACACACACACACACACACACCCACACACACACATACAAAAATGCAGTGTAAATATGAATATAAGTCCTTGTACCCCAGTCATCATTTGCAGTTTGCAGCCTGCACCATTTACAAACAACCACATAGATCGCATCGAGTTGAGTTAAATATCATCTTGCGCCCAGGTTACATGAAAAGTATAAGCTTTAGTATACAACAAGCAAATGTAGTATGCAGGCATGATAACTGAATCCTTAATAAATATATTCATTCAGAGATCTGACTACAGTAAATCTTTTAATTGCAAAAACAAAACTGTCATGTTTCTATGGATGAGTTATTTGCAGCAATAGCTTAAAGTATTTGTTTTTTAGAGTGTCTTGGATTTCATCATATGTCTTCCCCCTTAAATTATTTTGACAGGTATTAAATAATCAGAGCTGGTAGCCCGTCCACTTAAAGTAGACAAGATAATGTTTTTTTTTTCTTTCAGCATAGGGAGTTCATTTGAAAAGAACTGCTTGTTAAAATGATAGCAATCCCTAGGCCTATATATACAAAACTGGCTGACATGAGAAACATTAATGTTAGTTAATCGGTGATTAACGAGTGCCTTGAAACTGGATTACATTATTTGAGGATTAGTTGTTGGCAAGAGATGTAACTACAGTTTCGACAGATGTGGTATAATTTTATTACAGCCTCTTCATCTCAGAAATAGGATCCTTGAAACATGAGCCTACACCATTGTTTGCATACAAAGAGCTAAACAAAAACATTCAGACAAGCTTAATTGCAGATGATGAATAAAGAAACAACGTGCTATTTTGAGCTGCTTAACTTTTACCTGATTAAACAGAAACGCTGGCTATTGTCAGAACTTAAAAGTTATTGTAGCAATGCTTTTATTCAAAGCCTGCTTTTGAACAACCATTTGTTTATTCCCATTCGTAAACCACATTTAATAAAAATTAAAAGCATGAGATAAGTTTATTTGCTTGAATGATTTCTTGTATAGTTCACTGCAAACCCTGCAAATAAAAAAATAAAAAATAAAAGTACGAAAAACGCTTCAGACCTACTTAACGTTTCAGAAAAACATGTCTCTTGCAATACTGTTACAGATCACTACATACTTTTTATACTTATTTGTTACCTAAAATGCTATTTATTCTACATGTTCTTTGCTCACTATATCTTCAGTTGTTGAAACTAATGTAAGGATTATGTAATAGCTTGTTTCTACGTCTTCAGCTCTGAAATGAGTCTACATAGTTCAGGTAACTGTGTTTTAATTAAAATGTGTAGAAACATTTGAATATGAAGTAAAGATGGTTGTATAACACAAGACACTCTAAATTTCAAAACCCATAATGCACTGTGACTATACCCCAGCTGTATTTTTACCAAATAAATCACTATCCTTTATTCAGCATCGGTAGTCCAGGCTGCATGTTATCGCCATTTGGAATACAGTGTGCATTAAATCAGGAGTTCAAAGTAGAAAACCAAAGATCCCCCATTGCCCAATACATGTATCTTCATGCATACTTGAAAAATAATACAATTAACTCTAAGTACGCTGAACCTTAGGGAAGAGGAATTTCATTCACAGAGAGGTCCTCTGAATAACATTGTTACAGGAAAAATTAGTAGAAGAAGTTTGAAAGAAGCTCACGCTTAAATAGAAGAGTCACAAAGTGAATGGAATAGCCAGATAGTGAATGTCACTAAACCTGATGGAAGCATCAGATTCTGTAATGACTTTAGGAATCTGAATAGTATTCAGTGTTTGATAGTATTCCCACTATCAGAACTGATGAGTTAACAGAGAATCTACACAACCCTACATACTCGATAATACTGTTCTTGACAAAGAGGTATTGGCAGATACTGCATTCCAACTCTCATAAAGAAGAAGACAAAAGCAGCATTTGTAACACCGAAAATTTGTTTCAGTAGACAGTGCGACCATTTGGCTACATAGAGCTTGTTTCCTTCCAAGGATTAATGGATAAAATACTGCCCCCTCTCCCTCTCACTGTATGCTGCAGGCTTCCTGAATGATGTGCTCATCCATTCAAAGGTGTGGGAGTCTCATCTACAGTTTGTGTCAGGCATGTAAGACAGGTATGCTTGACTGTGAGGTCCAAGAAAGGTATTGCTCCGTTAAAGCAGATGGTGTAATGAAGTAAAAACAATATTTTGGGGCATATGTGATCTGAACCAGTGCTAGCGACTCTTTATTTTACAATGGACCACACCCTGCATATGGATGCATCAGACGTATGTTTGGGAGCAATGTTTTCTCGAGATATTCAAAGTGAGAAACACACTGTATGCCATATCAATCAAATACTAAGCTATGCTGAAAAATATATACACCCACTGAAAGACAGTACATAGGTATGAAGTGGGCCATTCTGAAGTGCTTATTTATTAGCTAGACAATTCAACTTATTGCCTGATCATGTCCCATTACAATGAGTACATAAGCAGATGAAAATACAAACCAAAGGGTCTGTACTAATTAATATTAATATCATTTAGTTGTCAAGATCCTATAACTCACTGTTTTGATACCAGAAAATGATGGTTTTATACTAAGAGTGTGGAAGTGGTGTAGTTATAACATCTTGTGAATTGAAAATTTGGAATCTTCCTTTTAAAAGTGTGTTAAGCAACTTGTGCTGATAAAATTCTCACAGCATTTTAATCAGGCAATCTGTTGCATTAATTAGTTAATGGGAAGTCAATCATCTATTTAGTGCTCTGTCAAAAGCGGTTTCCTCTGCAAGGCAAATAAGGAACATGAGATGGGGTTCTGACCACAAGATTTGTAGAATTTAGCTGCTCAGTGAAGTCACTGTGAATGTGGTCTGAGCTAAACAGGTAAAAATTTTTCAGTCTTTGATAAACTGAAGGGAAGGCCTGGCAATGCCTGCAGCCTGTTTGGAGACAGTGTTAGTGGATTATTTACATAGATTATAAAGCCCCTTATGAAGGTTTTGCTCAGACTGCATAAACATTCTAATAAGCTAAATAAGCCAACTGTCATTATATTCCTTTGCTTTGCTGTAATAAATCGTGTGTGTCTTTCAGACTTCATTCCCCTAATTCATCTTAGTCATGCAGGCTAACCCTAACTATGACCCTTAATTGAATGTCACTCAACACTATTGAATAGTATTACAAATATTCTTTGATTGAAAGGCATTGGAGCTCTCCTCCCTGAACCTTCATTGTAAACTTAATTTTCCTAGATGGTCATTTCCATTCAGCGAAATTTCTAAATGTTTTGTCCTCAGGTCTAATCCTAAGGGGAGTCATTTCTTCTACTAGTCTACAAGATGAAATTTTTCCTTTCCTAGATTTTAGTTCTTTTATATTCCAGTCTCTGTGATGTTGCACTATAATATTGCTTTTTTATCCTGCTCTTCAGTTACAGATCATCTTTTTTAAACACCATTATTAAAGAAATTATCATTAGAAATATAAACTAGCAGAAACAACTATATGCATAAAATCACAAATAGTGAAAAGATTTAAGTGTAAAAGCATCAATCTTTCTGTGTGAACATTTCAGTGGGCATTCTATCAGACACACTTCCCACATCATGTTTTTTGGTATTCAGTTAAATAATCCATTATATACCATACTTTAATATGATTTTGTAGGACCCCATCATTTTTTCTAGCACGTACCTTATGTATACTGTATACTCAGTTCAAAGAGATAGCCTTTCATTTCTGAAAGATAAAGGGGAAAATGATAAACACCAGGTGATAATCAAGTTATTTCTGAAAAGTTACATTTATTAGCTGGCTCAATTATACCCAGTAACCAAAACTGTAGATGATCTAAGCAAAGTATCCCCGGGATTCAGGAAGCCATTTTTCCATGCAAGAACAGTGTAGGAGTTCCTGCACAGAAAATGGCCGCCGAGCGATTCAGGATAGTGCCATTTTCATGTGCACGTGTGGTCCTACACTGTTCTAGCACGGAAAACCAGCAAATATGCAAATCACCTAATTTGCTGGTGAAAACCATGCAAATGAGGTGATTTTGTGATTCACCAAGCTGCCAGGTCTCCATGCTAGAATAGTTTTAGTGCAGAAATGTATTCAGAAAATAACTGAGTACATTTCTGCAACTGACAAAATGGAGGCATGACAGATCATGGAAAAGCATGTATTATGTACATTACACATGCCAATGGCCAAATATAAGGCCATTGGCATTAAAAAGTGATTAGTTATGAAAATTAAACATTTTTTGGCTGATCTCTGCCGTTTAAGCATAGGACAGTGGTGTGCAAATGGGATTGTGCTGAAAATTTAAAAAAAAATGAGAAAAGTCAATTTTAAGTTAATTCTGCATTTTGCCATTATAGTCAATGGCATGCAGAATGTAAACAATACCAGGGAGCACTGGTTGTCAAGGGGAAAGGGTCAGTGTTAGTGCAGTAACTAATGACCTACATACTGGGGTATGCAAATGAGGGGAGTTATACTGAATCATAGATTTCTTCAAAGTGTCAGCTTGTACCTAACTGTGTAGGTACAGCAATAGAACAGTGCAAGTATAAGAGCTGAATGACTTCATAAGGGGGTGTGTCATGCTTGCTGTAAGCTCATTGGAGCTCTGTGGCCTGTGTTTGCCCTTAGCTAAGCACAGCTAAGGAAGGGGTGTGTCAGATGTGTCCGAGCAGCGTGGACATAGCCTAAACAGGTGTGTGCGCTGCACACCAGGTTTTAAACAAAAAAAAGAAGAGGCAATGACAACAGTGTTTACATTTAAGCACTGGGTATGCATGGTGCACCTCGGGGCTTAAATAGGGAGGAACTGGGAAAGGGAAACAGCAGTAGGAAGGCAATCAAGGAGAACTAGCATAGCTGGCAGGTGAAATGTAGCAGAATCAACCAATTACACAGGCAGCAGCCCAGCACACTAATATAAACTATGCAAACACCCTACAGACTGTTTTTTGTGGAAACAGCAGTAGGAAGGCAAGAAGAAGTAGCATAGCTGACACAACTATAAACTATGCAAACACCCTACAGACTGTTTTTTCCCACAAACTCTACACCACCGGTGTACACAGATGGGGGATTTTTAACTGGAAAAACTAAAAATGTTAGAGGCTGCAGCTGCTTTACTCCATCAATATGTGCTAGAGACTGAGGGTTGTGAGGAGGAGAATGCTGACAACTGACCCACAGTGAGGAGGAGGAGAAGACAGACCCAGGGTAACATACCAGGGCTTACATGAGCTGGAGATAGTGGAGCACTATAGGGTGGACAGGGACATTCTACAGCAAATTGTTGACCTGTGCCGGCCACGCCTCACACACAGAACTAATAGAGAGGAACCCATCCCAGTGGATACCAAGGTATGTGTAGGCTTATGAATAATAGCCACAGGTAACTTCCAAAGACCAACTGGGGATATCATGGGGGTCTCACAGGCATCAGCATCCAGGGTACTCCACCAGTTCCTGGATGCCATGACACCACATGCCAATGAGCACATATACTTCCCCACCTGTGAGGCGTTGGCCAGACGTATGTGTCTCTTCCACCGTATAGCAGAATACCCTGAGGTAGTTGGTGCTACACACATCCACATCAAAGCACCAGCCGGTGAGCGGAGTAGGGTCTACATAAACCACAAGGGCTTCCCCTCCATCAACTGCCAGGTCATGTGCAATACCCAGGGCATTATCATGAATGTGTGTGCTGGCAGCTCGGGAAGCTATCACAACTCTCACATCTGGCATTGCTCACAGCTGTATCAGGCATTTGCCAGGGGGGACATCCCATATGGCCATCTAGTGGGGGATGCTGGCTGTGCACTGGAGCCATGGCTGATGAAAACCATCAGAAATGTACACACACCTGAACAAGAACACCATAATGAGGCACACACACAAACCAGGATCATTGTAGAGTGTGTGTTTGGGATGCTAAAGTCACAGTTCCGCTGTCTTGACATATCCGGTGGAGCCTTGCAGTACTCTCCAGCTACAAGTACACAAATGTTCATAGTATGTGCCATGCTGCACAATATGATCCTTCTGGAAACAGCTATAGCAGGAATAGCATGGGGCAGGGCCACACAGCCCCCCACCATTGCTAAGGCCAGCACAGGCACAGAGGGACTTGGAGGAGGAACATCCTGAGCCTGCCCCTGTAGGCAGAAGGAGCCATGCCCAGTATGCTCATGCCTTGGCAAAGAGGCAATGCATGGCACACACACTGACACTGTAGAGATCCAGGGACTAATGCCTCTCTCCAACTCACACAAACAGTTAAAGGGATGCCAAACATGACACTACCTGTGCTTTACCATGTATAGGGAGTGCACTACGTGCATCCGACATAGTCAGCCCTCCAGCACCGTCCTCAGTACTGGCCCAGCAACAAGGTAAGTCACCCTTCCTATCAATTACTGAATGGAGTAGTATGCTCTCATACTTGTATGTATGATATGGATGCAAGCATGCAAGGGAATTGGGTGGCTGAATGGGATAGCAGCAGACAGCTGACAGCTTTGTGGGACAGCAGAAAATTCATAACAAATACTGGTGTCAACATACTAGGCAGCACTACACAAGGTGACAACTTCGACTGCAGTACATGTGATGGCCCAAATAACTGTGGGTGTCAATAGGTCACACACATGGATGTCAGTGAGGGTAACATACCTACTGCCAGCCTCACCCAGAAGGACAGGTGTAGATGACCATAAAGAAAGGCCGAGCTAAGGCCCCCAAATGATGGCAGTGGTGAACAGCCCCCCATCAGACCTACACAGACATACTACAACATGTCTGGCAGTTGCATTTTACTTCTGAAGGGTAAGAAGTCTGAAACTGAAATATATGCCATTAAGATCTAACATGTGTACTCTACTGATATGCCTCTTTTCTGCATGATAGGTCACAATACTATATGAAATGGAAACCAACAGAGTAACCAAATACCAGTACAGTCATTGCAAATGTTTAAAGTCTTCAGGTGTGCCCCCCCTCCCCACAATCCCATGTAGAAATGCAGTAACATGTAAGTTTGAGGAGTAATATCATTGGAGCACAGATTGTCAGACCTGTCCCAATGTACATTGTTGCATGTGTACAATATGCAGGGGTCAGTGTGGTAAGTTTATTGTGTGTTTAATATTGCCTGGAAGTGGTCAGCATGTGGGCCTGGATGGTTGTGTCTCAGTGGCCTAGGTACAGTACAGTGGACGACAGGGCCATGTTCCAACTGCAGCGCCAACCACACTGTTTCTCAGCTGCACCCATGTCAGCAGTTGTACATACTCACTGTCCAGATGTCAATATCTGTCTCCGTCAGAAAGCTGGACATGCCATGAATGGGGGCCCATATGTAGAAACAGTACACAGGTGGAAGTAACCTACACAGAGTGCACATAAAATAACTGTCAATTGCACACAAATTTGGAATTATACATAAAGGTTAGCATCACATTAGTTGTCCCTCTAGTATGGAATACTGGTAGTCTGGCCAATCACTGGCAGACCACAAAAGGCACAGTTATAAAGTGATGACAGACTGCCCATGTCCACACACAAGCCAGCATAAGGGGAATGTCCCGGGTATATTTGTGAGTCAGGTGCAAGTAGCCTCCATATTACATATGCAGCCAGCTCACCCCACCATCAGCCACAGGTTTATCACAGGTCATATCCTTGCTGTAGGGAATGAGTACAGCATGAACCCTTCTCTGTTTGGGAATACATACATTATGCTGCATGCTGAATAGTTGTCCAATGCAGATGTGTCCCTAGCTGTAAGCAGCAACCCGACCACATCCAGACCTGTGGATCAGTGTGAATAGGAAGGATTGACAGGAAAACCTCAACCACTCACCACTGTCACCCCAGGGTAATCCACTGGCTTGTAGCCTGGGAACGTATGACTGACAGAATGCACTGGCCTTATAGATGGCCTGCAGAACTCTCAAATTGCCTACAGTCCTCTGGCAAAGGCCCATGCCTCACCCATAGTTCCAATGTACGGAATGTCAGGGGGTCCTAACTAACAACCTAACACAGTAAACAGAAAACAAATGCAAGACCATGTTGACAAATGCCAGTAGCATGCCTCCCCATGTCCTACTGCAAGGACTGTGGACCAGGCCATGAATACTACTGGGATAAAGGTCCAACTATAGGGATACCTCTGAGATATTGCTTACATAATGCTAGGAAGAGGAGAGAATAGCAGAGGGGGGTTTAGAAGCATAGATGTCATGGAGTGTGTGAAGTCTGAAATGCTAATGTCTGCCCATACTACCCCCGACTGCAAACCAATGAATGAATAGCCCCAAAACTGCTTTTAAACCACAATGTGAAGGCAAACTGACCAGATATATGAGTCCTGCCTCTGGATAACCTGGGTGTATCTGTACAGCTTAGAGGTATGGCCCAGCAGGATATGGCCATTCTGTGAAGTTGAGAAAAGCACAAGAAGGGGATCCCCAGCCAGCATGCTAACAAGGTGCTGGACCATTTACACAGTGCCAGCAGTCTATTGTCTGTAGCTACCCTGCCCCAATGGCAGGACTGTGCCAGAATGTGTAGTCTATATGCCTCAGAATATTGGTCTCAGCTTCATTCATCTTGAATTTCCCTGGTAAATAACTGTGAGCAAAGAATGATAACTGTCAGTAGTTGATGACATGATACATCACAGTGTAAAACAGTACATATGTCAGAAAATCTATGCTACAACCAACCATGTTACACAAGCAGCAAAGACACCAATAGTTGCAGTATCCCCCTGTATGTTACGCCCATTGTGTCTCTATATTGGCAACCTATCTACAGATATCCTGCAGAAACAGGTTGCTAGGTGTAGCTGTAGCACACAAAACCCTGAACTGGAGTCCAGCCCTCCCTGGAATAGATGCATACATGCAATATAGAAGGTCATACTGGGCATGCTCCCACAGTTAGAGAAATGAAGCCCATGTCTGACAACACAGTGGACTACAGATATTGGTTATTCACAGATGTCTGTGCACACATACCAAATTGTACACCATTGATACTTCAGACACACACACACACACACACACACACACACACACACACACACACACACACACACACACACACACATACACACACACACACACACACACGCACACACACACACTGGATAAGAATACTCACACATATCTAAGGCCAACAAAATATAATATGTCAAACATACACACACAGAGACGTGGGGAAGAGAGAGACAGACAGCGACAGAGAGAATCCCATTATGAGGTCTTTCCCACCCAGTACACATCCCATTGGCCAATATCACATGATGTGCTGATGTCATTCACTGTAGAAATTCCTTTGGTTGGCCCTCAGCACTATAGTCTCAGTGGTGCTTGTGATAACTGTGTAACACTACAATACAAATAAGTATCTATGTAGCAGTTGTAATCTCAGTCATGTCAAATGTAAAGTTGTGTGTGACTGTGTGTGTGTGTGTGTGTGTGTGTGTGTGTGTGTGTGTGTGTGTGTGTGTGTGTGTGTGGCCATTTACACTTACTACACTTCCTTTACCCCCTCCTTTAGCACTGCTGCTGTCACTCACTTTCAAAGATACCTTTGTACAGCTATCCCACATATAAGCTCCATGGCGCTTGTGATAACTGCATAATTCTATAGTGTAGCAAACTAGTTAGATAGGAGTTCTGACCCTGGTCCTGGCAACTGTGAAAATGTGTGTGTTTGTGTGAGAGACAGTGTGTGTCTTTGTAGAGACATGATTTTTTGTCCATTCACACTTACTACACTTCCCTTATCTCTCATTTAGCACTGCTGCTGATGTCACTCACCTTAGAGGCATGTTTGGACACTGTTGTACCTATCTGTGGTGCATGTAATAAATGTGTGGACAATGTAGTAGCAATAACTATATAGGTAGGGGTTTGAATTTCATTCCTGGCAAGTGTTTGTGTGTGTGTGTATGTACATATATGTGTCTGTACCTTAAAGATTTTGGCCCCATTTACACCCAGTACACTTCTCAGTGTCTGACTTTAGCAGTCCTGCAGATATCATTCACCTTAGAAGTACCTGTTGGCAACCCTAACCCATGCAAGGTCAGCGGTGCATGCGGTAAATGTGTAACATAAAGGTCTGAAAACATGGTTAGATAGAGGTTTGAACCTCACTACTGGCAAATGTAAATGTGTGTAGGGTAAAATATTTTGTGAAATCTCTCACCCACTACATCACCCAATGCCAGTATTTACAAGGGCTGGTGATGTTCCTCACCTTAGAAGTACCTTGGGACAACATCCATCCTATAAGCTCTGTGGCGTATGCAATAAATGTGTAACACTGTTGTAGCAATACATAGCTAGATAGGGGTCTGAAACTCAGTACTGGCAAGTGTGTGCGTGTGTGTGTCTGTCATCAGTATCCTGTGTGGTTGTTGATGTGATTGTGCAATAACAGGATCCATGGGGGGGGGGGTTTGCTAAATTATTATATTGAGGACCTAGTATATGTCCCAATGTCCACATTACAAGGCCAACAGTTGTCAAAAACCGTAGAGGTTGGTGTAGACAATCCACAGCCTGAAATTTGTAGTGCCATATGCAATGACTATGTGACAGTATGGATTATTTAACAATATAGGCAACCCTTCTAATACTCAGAGACACTCTTCACCCATGAATCATACACAAACATACTTGGCTAGGGAGCAACCACTATATCAGTAGTTCTCCTGCAAATTGCCTCACAGATAGGACCCACGGTGTGATTGCAGTGGACTCCATGTTAAACCGATGACCAGCCATGACTGGTGTCACACAAGGTATGGACCCATGTTCTCTCATGTTTGGGAACAACCCTTCTGAGGTGCAGGGAACAGAAAGGCACCCTTGCTGATAATGTTTGCATACAACAGTTAGGTGGGTGGTAGCATTCCCAATCCATGTGATGTTGACATCACGCCCAAAGGCCACTTGACACCTATGACTGTTGTCAGAACCCTGGACATTACCTCAATGCCAAGAGATGTGCCACCATTACCTTTGGGAACACCATGGCTCACATGAGGTAATACATTGGTGGTAGTCCACTGAACAGTGATGTTATAACAGAATGGTGAACACAGGTTGACAGTCAGCTGCCTGTTGACCACAACAGTGCCACTGACATCAGAATGTGTTACATCTCCTGACTGAGTGTGTGTTATCCAGCAAGTAAAAGGACATGGCACCCTGTTCCATCCCCTCAGTAGCCCAATCAATGTGTACAGTGGCCCTTTTGCCATGTTCCCCACTGGACACCTGCAATCACTGTAGAGTCTGCAAACGTACCCCACAAAGGGAATACCATGCCTTATACACATGACCTGTATGGACAGATGCCATTAACTCCACTGAATACCCGTATCATGCTGTTAATGTAGGTGCAATCACTACCTCAGTTACATAGCCATGTCTTACCAAATGAGGTCAGGAATGTTACTTCTGAAGATACCAATCTGTCCACACTACATGCCCCAGAGACTTCAAGAACACTTCCACACTTAACAGAACATGCACATGGGACATGTGCACAGCCTAGACACTGTCCATGTTATGGAATATAAATCACATACATGTGAAACAGTGCACATCACTGGCCACCCATAATAGAAATCTGGATGAGTGGATAGGGAATACAATATCCACCCCTGGGGACCACTACAGTGACTATACTCCTGGGCCACATTGGGGACTATTTTCATGTGGCCTGATGCCAGAGTATTCCCTTGGGCTAGCCTTGTAGAGGCTTCAGGCCCATCAACCTACTGCACACCTATAAAGCAATGAACCTATGGATCTCAGTACTGGCAAATGTGTGTGTGTGTGTGTGTGTGTGTGTGTGTGTGTGTGTGTGTGTGTGTGTGTGTGTGTGTGTGTGTGTGTGTGTGTGTGTGTGTGTGTGTGTGTGTGTGTGTGCGTGTGTGTGAATAGTAATCTCAGTGTGTTTGGTTGATGCATATTCCCTGTGGCTGTGGTTATTAGCAATCGGAGGTGTGTCCAAATTACAATAAGTACTATTCTCCATTCTACAACAGATGTAAAGCAGCATATACCTATGTACAACCCTCAGCCCATAATATGTAAGTCATATGCAATCACTGTGTTACAGACTGGGGATTTCCATGCACATGCTGTACGCTGCCTATGACATGGTGGATGTGTTACCACACTGTCATACTCCTTGGTCTTGCTGCAGGGACACATCCTGGTGACACACAGATGCCTAGAACAGAAATGGAATACAACATGTTCGAACACATTCACTCAGCATTTCAGTTGTCGGGGGGAGAGGGGTAGAGCTGGCACTGAATGTGATGCCAAGACTGTGGCCAATATCTGTTGTCTCAGGATAGGTATTAGCATTGTGCAGTAACTCACAGCACTTGTGTTTAATGCTGTGGAGGTTGTTGATGTAACTATCAAAGGCTGTTGTGATTGTTGTCAGTGTCTGCTGCATGCCTGCCATTATAGATGCCTGTAGGGGATTCCATGAGGGTTCCAAAGTTGTGTTTGAGGAAAATAAGGGAGTTCAACAGTCACAGGACACCACATTTCCCTGCAACAGTGTCCTCCTTCTGATGTACACTTTAGTAATGGCAGAGGACCATCACATTGTTTCCCAGTGTTTGGAGGGCAGCATCTGGGTTCTGTTGGCTCTGGCTAATGCCATGCATTCATGTACCTGTTTGTACAGTGCATATGTGTATGATTCCACAGTCATGCAGCTATTTCCCATTGCCATGGGTGCAGTGAAGACATCCACCCCTGTTTTCATGGCTCCAAAGTCAGCTTTGGAGAGGTTTTGCAAGGTAGCTACCTTTGTGGTGGGTGTGGCTGACATGCTGAGTTTCATGTTGATTACAGCCTGTGTAGATCTCACCATGCAGGGATTGACATCTGTGGATGAGCAACAGTCCCATATTTAAGTAGTTAACACAGGTCAAGGTTGTTGCATCCTCTACCGGGGGTCAGTATCAGCTGGTCCAGGGCATTGGAAATGATGAATCCCAGAAGTGTTGGGCAACTGTACTGGCACTTGGCTACTTTCCCCAGGTGATGGAGGGGTAGTTGAAGACTAATACTATGTCAGTGCTGCGTTGGACCTCCATAGATGGCAGGGTGTTGAGGAATGTGCATTGAGAGTCTAGGGGCATGGATGTAGACCCATAGCAGGTTATGGTCTGGATTGCACTATTACTCCAAGGCAAATGTACCAGATGTATGTCCAATGCATTATGCTAGGATATTATTCTGGAGGTGTTCCTAGCCATAACGAATATGGAGACACCACCTGTGGAGGTGTGATGTGTACATGTCTGGGGGCTGACAACTGTGGAATGCATCATAGCCTGATACTGCAGGTCTGCTATCTGCTGCTGTGAACCCACTCTCCATTACAGCAGACATGTCTTCCACTCCAATGAGCACTTTGAGTGACTGCTTCTTGACAGATGTCTACTGTTGAGCAGCATGACCCTCAGATTGCATACATGTCTAGCTGTTATGGTGGTAATTACATTAGGAACACTGCCTAATAAGGCATCATAGGGGTGGCAAGACACTTACCAGTAGCTGGAAACCCAGTGCTGACAGATGTAGGACATCTGTGGCAAGTCATTGGGTTCTGTCAATCATGTCATCCCAAGCAGAGAGGTACTGGATCCCCTGAGAATGACACAAAACATGTAACCCAATGTTGCAGTCAATCATCTGTTGATAGTACTGCAGCATCATTCTGGGTGACAGCGATACACTGCTCAGGGCTACTGTCACACCTACCTGGACCACATAATCAGAGAGTTCAACCATGTCTCTTGTCATGTAGTCCAGGGAGGTGTGCCTCAGGTCATTCACACCTACATGGATACAGAGTGATACTCATAGTTGTTGTGGAGTGCCATGGCTGGTTGTGTCATGTGTTGGATGCTGGCATGTGATAGATATTTGGCTGTTACCTGCTCCATGTTCAACTTAGTGAGTGGAATATGTATGTGCCTCAGTATTGACTTACCCATGATCGCTGTATTGTGCAAGGTGGTTAGCCTTAGAAGCTTAGGTTGAGGGGCACACTGTGTAGGTTAAATATGTGTCCCATGGCATGTGCCATGTGGTGGTGTCTGTCTTTCTGCTCTGTGCTGTTTGGGTAAATGTCTATTGAGTGCCTCTGGAAAGTGGGTGTGTGGCTTTTCACTGTATGTCATGGCTGTCAAAGTGGGTGTCATGGTGAGGTACATGTTCCACATGGTGTGGTGCATGTGTTGATCTTATCCTCTTGACCTGCTAGTCCAGTTTTGCTGGAGAGTGCATATGTCCACATTGGGTGATATATAGGTAGCCCTCACAGGTCTGAGTGTTTGGAGTATAGAGGGGCGGGTTGTCTGTGTACATGAGGCAGATGCAACAGTGCCTCAGAATGGACAAGTGCACCACGTTAATGGGTGAAAGCACAGAAAACCACCCTTCAAACATGCTAGGAGGGGTGGACATAGCTAGTAAGCACTGGGGCTATATCTGTGATGAATGAGTACTGCTGACGGTGCCACACATCTTGATACAATAACCTGGTGAAGAGCCAAGCCATAATGATAGTTGAAGTGCAAGAGAGAAAGAAATTGCATGATGTACGGGTGGAACAGAAGGCAGACCGTCTGCCACCTGTAATACTTTCACATGGCCAAAGCTGCTGATAACTGCACAGCAGTGATAAAGTTCAGTAAGTTCTGTAGCAAGTGCTGTAACTGTGTAACAGTATAGTAGACATACCTAGATAAGCAGGAGTTCTAATCCCAATACTGGAAAGTGTGTGTGTGTGTGTGTGTGTGTGTGTGTGTGTGTGTGTGTGTGTGTGTGTGTGTGTGTGTGTGTGTGTGTGTGTGTGTGTGTGTGTGTGTGTGTGTGTGTGTGTGTGTGTGTGTGTGTGTGTGTGAATCATGTTCTGTCTGGCTTATTCCATTTTTGACTTGTGTACTAGCGTTCACACTTCCCCTCACCTCATCTAATAGTCCTGTTGATGTCATGCACCTAGGAAGTACCTTTGGAATAGTTGGAAATGTGTAAGCTCTGTGGCACATCTGATAACTGCATAACACTATAGTCACAACAACTAGATAAGCAGGAGTTCTAATCACTCTACTAGTGACTGATTGTATGTGTGTGTGTGTTTGTGTGAGAATCATGTAGTGTGTGGGTTAGATCATTTTGTACCTGTGTACTACCCTTTACACTTCCCCTAACTCCAATTTAGTAGTCCTGTTGATGTCATCCACCTTAGAAGTACCTTTGGAATAGGTGTAAATGTATAAGCCCTGTGGCGCATCTGATAAATGCGCAGCACTATAGTCACAATAACTAGATAGGTAGGCGCTTTAATCACCCTACTGGCAATTGATTGGATGTATATGTGTGTGTGTGTGTGTTTGTGTGAGAATCATGTAGTGTGTGGTTACACATTTTTTGACCTGTGTACTACCCTTTATACTTCCCCTCACTCCAATTTAGTAGTGCTGTTGATGTCATCCACCTTAGAAGTACCTTTGGAATAGGTGGAAATGTATAAGCTCTGTGGCGCATCTGATAACTGCGTAGCAATATTTTAAGAATACCTAATTAGGCAGGAGTTCTAATCTCAATGCTGGCAACTGTTGGTCTGTTTGTATGTGAAGAATATATTATAAACAATGACATTGGTAATCTCCAAACTCTAGACCCCACCCAGTTCAGGTTTGTAAAAGGCAGATCATGTCTCTTAAACCTGATAGACTTCTTTGAAGCAGTCACAAAAGCTGTAGATGGGGGTAAGGTGGTTTGCACAGCCTATCTAGATCTTGCCAAGGCTTTCAACACCATTCCCCACTCTGGAATTATAGATAAACTCGCTAAACTAGGTATAAATCCCTATGTCACAAGATGGGTTGCCAACTGGCTCACTGACAGAACCCACACTGCGAAATTAGCAGACTCCAAATCCGACTTCAGACCAGTGACTAGTGGAGTACCACAGAGTTCAGTCCTGGGTCCTCTCCTGTTTGGTATCTACTTCTCTAAAGTTCAGGCTAACACAGAAGGTCTTTGGCTAATGAAGTTCACAAATGACTGCAAACTAGGAGCCATAATCGAAACTCCTAACGATGTGGACATCCTACAAAAGGGCCTCACTGAGACAGATGGCTGGTGTCAAAGCCATGATCTCAAGCTCAATGCCAAAAAGTGCATTGTCATCCCCTTTGGTAAAAACTCTGTATCCATGAACTACAAGATAGGTGGTAGTATACTTAATACCGAAAGTGTGGTAAGAGACCTTGGGACACAGGTGGACAGTAGTCTCTCCTTTGATAATCACGTCATCACAGTATTCAGGAAATCCTTCTATGTGGCACACCTCATCACAAAAGGTTTCTCATCCAGAAAAAAAGAGGTCATCATTCCCCTCTATTCATCACTCATTAGACCCATCATAGAGTACAATGCCTTTTTGGTATGTACCTCACAAGACATCTACAATAACTGGAAAGGCCGCAGAAATACATCACAAAGAGGATTACCGGCCTCAAACAGATGCCCTCCAAAAAAAACAAATTCCCTACACACTGGGAAACAAATTCCCTACACTGACCACCTCAAAAAACTCCAGCTTTACTCTGTCGCATATCGTCTACTCAGAGGTGATCTCTGCCTAACATACAAAGCTATGTCAAACCCAGAGCTGTTGGACATGGTCCACTTAAAGAAATCCCAATCCCTCCGAGCTACACGCTCTAGGGACCTAACCTTGTCACCACAAGAAACCGAACATGTCAGAGGGATAGATTCCTGTCCCAGAGACTTCCCATACTCTGGAATAAACTACCTGTCTATATCAAACAAAGCTCCTCATTAGTACTCTTTAAGAAAAATCTTGATGATTGGATGGGAAATAGGAACTTCATCCCGGGGATCACTTCTGTGGCTCTGCTTGACAGTGGCACAGGAAAACAATTTTTTTGGTGGCAAAAGCCAGGGTACCTTTTTGGTTGGGCTTGTATAGGCCCCAGGGCAGATAGCCTAGTACCTACTTATGAACCTATGAACATATCCTGTGTGGCTTATACCATTTTGATGTGTATACCATACATGGTTGGTGACCACCTCCCACTGCCATTACTTTATATAGTGTGGTAACAGCATCTGCCTCACATTCAGCAGGTTAAACCATTGTACAGTCTGCTGTACAGATTAGTCTGGAATATCCATATGTTTGCAACCTGTACATGGTCAGAAGTAGTCTGTGTGCCTTAACAATGTCCATGTATGTGATATTATAGCCAAATAGGCCACAGTGAGTGTACTGATACATATGGCAGCATGAGGTATCATACCTGACTGAAACATCATGCTGATATAACGTCTGCCACCCTCACAGGTAGCCAGCCTTGTAGGTGCAATACATGACTCTAGATGCTTGGTTTTGCAAGTGAACTGTTCCTGTTATGGGTCACATTAAAGGCTGGAAGAGGTGTGGACTGACATATTGTGGTGCTAATTAGTATGTACCAGGAACACCTTGCATCTTAACAGGGGTGTGTACACAATTTATATCCACTGTATACTACTAATGTGTCACACATGTCCCTACCTTAGGCCATTTGTCCAGCCCATTTTGCTAGCCTCTGTCCAGACATCTTGGCACTGACAAATTGTGCTTGTTGAATTCATGTCAGATAGGCCCCAGTGGTGACCACTGTGATGTAATACAGTTAACCCCAGCACAAGTGAACATGCACAAAAAGCAATATGGCTATTACATAAAGCAATATAGCTATTACTGATAGTTGTGTGCATGGTAAATTGCATGCCCTTCACATGCCTTGGGTATTACCAGGCAACTACATGTCAATGTCATACTCACCAGCTTCAGGCTGCTATCCCATATGCAGACCAGGGAGTCCTAGGTGGTTGTGAGAGGGAGTTATTGTCAGCAGACTCACATTTGGCCTTGGTACAGGATGGATGCAGCATGTCTGCACATCTACAGTACTAATGCCAATAATACACAATGTCCTGTCTTCACCATAGATGTGCACCTCTGTGTATTAGAAAACCCCATCCACAACTGCAATTGGACCTGACACATGGATGTAAATACAATACAGATACATGTATGTCTGATACATTAGTGTATTAACCCCCACTGAGCCCTTACCTGCATGCTCCTCGTCCAGTGTTTGTGTGTGCAACCCACCTCCACAATACTTCCCTTAGCTTCATGACTTGTGCATTCGGCGTGTAGCCCAGGTGTGGTGAGGAGCTCCTCAGTGGGTGTCAGTGGGGGCTGGATGGCTGGTCCCCCACCTGTGGCTAGCCGGTCCCTTGCTACAGCAACAGCCCATTGATGGGCATGGAGGATGAGGTTGGTGGCCCGATGCTGCACATGCTCATAAGTTCTGCTGTGCAGGCTGGCATCATTTACCCTGTGGACCACACTATTCCACAGGGTGGTCCTCTCATGCACATCTTCTGCTCTCCATCTGAATAACAAGGCATAATGTCCAATCACATATTGGGTGATGATGTCAGTTTTCCCAACAGAGAATGCTGGTAGGTGAGCCCTCTGCATGTTACCTGGAAGACATAAACAGGAAAAAGTCACAGGATCTTATACGGTTGTCAAAGTGTACATCAACAGTGGATATTACTTGCAAATAATCCACACTACACCATAATCCTCCAAGCTATCATGGCTATAGCAGCTTGCATTGCACTCCTGGTCCTGAGCTGTCTTATTCGCCCCAATGTTGCCACTTGATTGCATAATCGTCTATTCTCCATTCATTTCTGTGTAGAGGGTAGACAGTGGCCATCTTCCATTTGGATGGTGTGTGGATGGTGGCAGGTCTGTGTTTGACTGTGGTGTGTGATGGAGCTGTGAGCACATGCCTGAGTTCATGTAGGAGACAGACAGTGATGTTATTATGCCCCATGGAGATATGCTGTTGTTGCCATCAGTAGGCAATATGTACATGCTCAGCATTGCTGAGGAGAGGAGTGTGGTTGATATGCATATCCCCCTATACAACTCGGGTGGACAGGGATGTGATATTCTCACCTAACCTGTGTGATGCAGGTTGTCTATATCCATGGCATGTGTGTATGAAGTGTTCTTTACTCCAGTAAAATGTGAATTGTGTTGTTTCCTCTGAGACTTACAACATATGTGGAGACACAGTTGCAATTGTTCTTGCTGGTGTGGATATGTCTGATTTTTAGTCATAGTCAGCCTTAAAGGAGGTCACTTGTGAACTTACATGGTTGCTCAGATATAGGTGGACTTGCTTCCAAGTTGTTGCCTGCACCTATGTGTCCCTGTACAGCCAATGTAGCAACCTATTATGTGGTTTATATATTGCTGCTATCCATCAAAGGGGATTACTCTACCTTGGCAGAGGCTGGTTATACAGGTCAGGTACTGCTGAGTCCAAATAGCTACAGTGGATAAAAAAGGTACGCTCCCCCTTGTTTCAATGCCTGGTATTTGTGCAATTGGAACATTAACACCACAATAATGCATTTAAAAACAATTCCAACCTGTAATGTGACCTACAGCCTGTACAATTCAATTGAAAACATAACAATCTGGTCTGTGAAAACATATGGAAATAATCACTACAATTAGCCAGTTGAATGAGTGTGCATACCCTTAAACTAATATGTTGCCTATGCAGATGGTTACAACATTCAGTCATCTTGTTTTGTACTCTAACATCATGGCACATCTTCACTTGGCAATAGTTGCTCACCTTCCTAGAAACACCTCTGATTGTATTTCAATGGAATTGTACAGGTTAGGGGTCACATTCAAGATGAGAAACATTATGAAATGATCTTCAGTTGTCTGATTGTCATACAGCACACAAACCTGGCATTCCAACAGGGGTGTGTACACTTGTGATATCCACTGTATATAGGTGTTGATATAGCTGGTAGTAGTAGGCATGGACAGAGGGTCATAACACAGTTGGACACTTCTCCGGTTACTACCTGATAATCATGCCTACTCTAGTACCCATATCAGTGTCAGGGCAATGCAACAACCAGTAGCTGTACACATTTGTGTCTGTTGTATGCACTTACAGTGATATTACATATGTGTAACATGCACAACCTATGTAACTGACTGCTTGAAACCCATGTGATTAGTTTTGTGCCTTCCAGCTGAACATATGCATACATACATATGCTCAGGGGATACCTGGTATACATTTCTGACCTATGTTTGTATGGCACACTGTATTAACAGTCTTGCTGCTCAATCATATGTCTCAACCTGTTATAGCAGTACATCTGGACAATGGCACACATAAACGGGTGAAAAAAGGGACATCAAAATTGATACTGTATTAATATAGCTGCACCATACATTAGTACATTGATTGCACAGTAGGCTTTGACATCACTGTGATAACCTGGAAGATGTCCAACAGTCATAGGTTAGTACTAAGCTAACTGCCCTTGCGAGCCATTTTAAGCCTAGCCAATTATCCTTTGTGAGACTCAAACCCTGCACCTTGTGTTTGTAAGGCAAACACCTTAACCATTAGGCCACCCTCCCAACAAATAAGTAGGCTATTACATTACAATGTCATTGCTCACAGACCTGCCAATGGTTTGGCTGACATAACACAGGTATATGTGTATGTGACTACAGATATCAGTCACAAATGTGCTTATTGTCCAGCAGAACACTGTACAGTTCATAGGTTCATAGGTAGGTACTAGGCTAGTGGCTTAAGGGCCTACGTAAGCCTAGCCAGCAAGGTTCCATAGCTTATGCCACCCAACAAAGCTATTTTGTTGTGCCACTGTCCAGCAGAGACACAGATGTGATCCCTGGGGTGTATTTCCTATTTCCCATCCACTCATCAAGATTTTTCTTGAAGAGTGCTGATGAAGAACTTTGCTTGACATAGATGGGTAGCTTATTCCAGAGTATAGGAAGTCTCTTGGACAGGAATCTATCCCTCCAGGGTGTCCTGTTTATTGTGGTGACAAGGTTTAGGTCCCTAGAGCGTGTAGCTCAGAGTGATTGGGATTTCTTTAGGTGTAGCATGTCCAACAGCTCTGGGTTTGACATAGCTTTATATGTTAGGCAGAGATCACCTCGGAGTAGGTGATATGCTACGAAGTAAAGCTTGAGTTTTTTGAGGCGGTCAGTGCAGGGAATTTGTTTGAGGCCAGTAATCCTCTTTGTGAGGTACTTATGTGGCCTTTCCAGCTGCTGCAGATGTCTTGTAAGGTACATTCCAAAAGCGGTGTTGTACACTATAATGGGTCTAATGACTGATGAGTAGAGGGAAACAATGACCTCTTTTTTCCTGGATGAGAACCCATTTATGATGAGGTGTGCCACATAGAAGGACTTCCTGACTACTGTGGTGATGTGACTATCAAAGGAGAGACTACTGTCGACCTGGGTCCCAAGATCTCTTATCAGGCATTTGGTGTTAAGTAGTTTGCTGCCTATGTGGTAGTTCATGGGTACAGAGATTTTACCAAAGGGGATGACACTGCACTTTTTGGCATTGAGCTTGAGGCCATGGCTCTGACACCAGGCATCTGTCTCAGTGAGGCCCTTCTGCAGGATGTCCACGTCATTTGGAGACTTGATTATGGCTCCTAGTTTGCAGTCATCTGTGAACTTCATTAGCCAGAGGCCTTCTGAGTTAGCCTGTACTTCAGAGAATTAGATACCAAACAGGAGAGATCCCAGCATGGAACCCTGTGGTACTCCACTTGTCACTGCTTTGAGGTCAGATTTGGAGTCTGCAACTTTTACAGTGTGGATTCTGTCAGTGAGCCAGTTGACAACCCATCTTGTGACATAGGGATTTATACCTAGTTTAGTGAGTTTAGCTATAATTCCAGAATGGAGGATGGTGCCAAAAGCCTTGGCAAGGTTAAGATAGGCTGTGTGAACCACCTTACCCTCATCCACAGCTTTGGTGACTGCCTCAAAGAAGTTGATCAGGTACAGGAGGCATGATCTGCCTTTCATAAACCCGAACTGGGTAGGAGTCAGAGTTTGGAGGTTACCAGTGTCTTTGTTTATGAGTTCCATGATGATATGTTCCATGGCCTTGCAGACCAGGCTCATCAGGCTAATAGGTCGATAGTTCCCAGGATCAGTGGTGGCTCCTCCTTTGTGGAGTGGGATAGCTGTTGCTGTGTGCCATTCAGTGGGCACAAAGCCTAATGTGAAGCTATTATTGAACATGGTACTTAAGTTGAATGTTATTAATTGGATATATCACTTGCAGTTCAACACACGTCTGTGACAGTACTTTACTATGCACATGCCCTATATAGGTTTCTTAGCTTTACAAGACAAACATGTATCATACTCATATTCACAGGTAACATGGATATAGATAACATCACAATAAATAGCCTAGCAGTGGCACAGTCACAACTGTTTGACAGACACCCCAGTGGTTGACATATATGAGCTGTCCTTTCCCAGGGTGAGTCAGGCTCCTGAGCTGTGATCCAACCTCACAACCTCTCAGAGAATCACATCTGGACAAAGCCTAAAATGATGGGGGGATAAATTGGGACAAATGTAAATATTCCTGTTACAAACATAGGAAGTTTGTAGAATGATACATTTTGCATTACAGTGAATATTGTTAAGTATGTGGAGACTTAAATTCAAGTGTTTGTTATTACTTGATGACTTCAGTCCTCAGCTATTTGCCAGAAAAGTAAAGATTTCAGGAGGAACAGACAAAAATATGATGGTAAACTGTGGCCATTCTGTGAAGATCTGTACAGTTGAGAGGTATGTCTGTAATTTCTCCCATTGCAGAGAGGGCCATTTGCTATGGCCATAGCAGCCATTCAGAAGGACATCAGTACAGCAAGTCTTGTTTGGACATATATTCCTCCAAATCATATTTCCCATTATTACACACCAAGTACTACATTCATTTACATGCTTACATGTTCCACTTACCTTTTTTTCTTTCTTCTTTTTTCCAGTTTATGTTTTTTCTCTCTCTTTCTGCCTCTCTCTCTCTCTCTCTCTCTCTCTCTGCACTACAGGGATAGAGCTGGTTTGAGTAGGTAGCAGCATGTCTTTTGTAGGTAATGCTCATGACCAAGTGATGGCCTGGGCATCTGTTGTGGTTCCCCACTTGCTAATTGCATGCAGAGCAGCTGTGTAGTTCTTCTAATGGCCAATGTCATGGCAACACACTCCTATAAATGAGTACTCCATGTGGGCATTGGCCCTTTCCCTTACTTGTGAGGAAGACATCCTGGAGTTCTGTGAGATACTGCCTCTTACAACAAGACTAGTGGAGACAAGCCAACTAAATGGTGGAGAAGGTTCAAGACTTAGGGGCTGAATGTGAGTATTGCTGTTATATGTTTGGAATACTGCTTGTTTAACAGGGTTTGTCTGCGCATGCTACTTCTGCGTGGGTTTCAGTCTGACAAATTTCTGTCTCTGCATAGCTCTCAACTGTAGGGCCATCGACATAATGGCCACAGGTTAGCCCATTATGTATGGAATCCTCCCCAGACAGGTGTTGTCCTTGGCAAATCAGTAGCATACTCTGGTGATTGTATTATGTCAATGGTAACATCCATTTGTTTTTCTGACTTTATATCCCTCAGAAAATATATGTTACAACAAACCCTGTAACACCAGCAACATTATCAGTGTATAACAGCAATACTTCAAGTATGGCCAAGTATTTTGGCCTCTGTCCACCAATTATGTCAGACTTTGTCCAGATGTCATGCAGTAGTAGGTTGATAGGTATGCTGGTCTATCATTATTTAATGCTGTCATTCCTGCTGAGGGGAAAGGCTGGGAAACATGTTGAAGTCTGTACATTCAAGAGGTTGGTGTATGGAAAATGCTCTTAGATGCCATTGTAACATATTTTATGTGGGGGGGTAGTAACACATGTTTTAAAACTAGGCCGTTAAAACATGTGATACATATTACTGATAAGAAAGATAACAGCTCTATAGCTGTATATTTGAATAAATCTCATCATGTGGTCAGTAGTGGGTTCCAAGGTATTGTCTTT